>NC_048567.1:31269876-31580709 GCF_013265735.2 Oncorhynchus mykiss
GAGTGAAGGAAAAGCAGCCAACAAGTGCTCAGCATATGTGGGAACTCCTTCAAGACTGTTGTAAAAGCATTCCAGGTGAAGCTGGTTGAGAGAATGCCAAGATTGTGCAAATCTGTCATCAGGGAAAAGTGTGGCTACTTTGAAGAATCTAAAATCTAAAACAAGTTGTGATGTCTTCACTATTGTTCTACAATGTGGAAAATAGTACAAATAAAGAAAAACCCTTGAATGAGTAAGGGTGTCCAAACCTTTTATTGGTACTGTACATATGAACACACACACACACAAACGTACATGCACATGCAAACACAGGCATATGCACACACACATAGGAACACGCACACGCACGTACGAACTCAGGGACACACGCACACACTCACACGTACAAGCACTTACAAATACATCCAGGAGCACCAAACACTCACACACATGCTTCGAGTGTCCTCTTTCACGGAGTGACAGGTGTACATGGAAGGCACAATATGACTAGAGACCATGGTAACAATGGCTCGTCTCCGGGGAAACGCTTAGCCTTGCACGGGTCCGTCAGACATGAAAGAGACAATTTCAGGTGGCAGAAAATGGAGCTGAATGGATTTAAAGGAAACATTTGGGGTTCTGAGGCACTCAGCATCGCCGGCGGCAACGGCTTTGATAGGAAAATGGATTCTGATCCTTGATTATATACACCACAATCTGAAACAGCCAGAACACGGAAGCGACTTGAATTAAATGGTGAAGATACACTCACCAGGACCATTAGGTTGCCATTTTCATCTCTCCTCTCAGCACGAGACCAACAACTTCTCCCAAAACCAGGCAATGTCGTATATATCTAAAACAATTCAGTGATCAAGGTCTTTCACAGTAAGCAGGTGCTAGGAGTAGAGCTTTTATGGTACAGCCCAGTACTGACTCTGTAACAGCAGACATACCCTGCCAATATAAATGCAGTATTTTGTTGTTGGTGTATTTTCACCATCCAGCCTCCATTGTTTGTGTGTGTGTGTGTGTGTACAGCGCCCCATTATGTGTGTGTGCATGTGTGTGTTATCCTTGGGCCCTGGCCATGTCAATCAGCCCCCTGCAGAGCAACTGCCCTTCACGCTTCTGTTTATCTACTGCCGCTGAGGACTGGGACACCAGATAAGAGTACATCACACACGCACGCACACACACACACACACACACACACACACACACACACACACACACACACACACACACACACACACACACACACACACACACACACACACACACACACACACACACACACACACACACAGAAAACAGAGTTGTAATGACATGTTATCCTGCAGTTTAATTGACATGCATGTCTTCATCTCTCTAAGAGAACTGATCCTCTCCCTTCTCATATTCTGATTGAGCTCATTTAAGCTTGTGAGTGCAGTGATCACACTGTACCTGTTTCACATCAAATTAGCCACCCATTTGAATTCAAATGTCACATCCTAACACCAACTGAATAGCTCTGCCCCCCAACCTGCGAACTAATCGAGGAAGAGAATGAGGAAGTGAAAGAGCGGAGCAGCAGTGGACCTGTGAGCTGCACATGTCCAGGAGGGTCTTGGGGACAATTGAAATGGCTGAATGAAGCGTCGTGACAAGTCTTCATGGACAGCAAGCTAGCCCACCTGGCCCATGTGTGTGTGTTCTGTATGATGGGAGTATATTCATCAGCCTTTCCCCCTGGCACCACACGGCGCTCAGCACTGAAACACCAATACCTCGCTACTGATAAAGCCATGGACTCACAGACATGCATGCATTATCACAAACACCTTTGGGAGAATGTGTGCATGTGTGTGTTTGCGCGCGCAGGCTTGTGTGGTGTTGCAGTATACTACCAAGATGCCAATCTCTTTTGCCTGTCTTTTCCCCTTAAGTCCCAATTTCTCTACTGCCTGCAGTCAGAGATGGAGAGATAGCGGTAGAGAGAGAGAAAGAGGTAGGTAGAGAGAGAGAGAGAGAGGTAGAGAGAGAGAAAGAGGTAGGTAGAGAGAGAGAGAGAGAGAGAGAGAGGTAGAGAGAGAGTGAGAGAGAGGAAAAGGTTGATGCTATCAGCATTATAAAGGCCACCAGGTCATTGTCACGTGTCACTCAGAGTAACACTACCTCTGATAAACCCAGGCAACCCCCCCCTGTCACCGTGGCGTTAGGTGTGTGGGTCCTGGATGCCAGCATCCTGACGAGGTATGAAATAAACCTCCTGCACTAGCCCCGATAAACATCTAAAACGGTTTCTGGTCCCCAGGGGCTAATGGGGAGACTGGGAGCTATCAAAATATCAAATGCGCGTGACAGCTTACAAGGACCCAGGTCTGTCAAACACTCGCCTTCAGAGTGTGATTTAACTTCCTGCGCCAAGCCTGCCCTGGCAGGCTGAGAAATTGATGTTTTGGGTCCCCCCCGTCTTTTGCACGGATGTAATACTTTAATGGACATATTTATTTAGACAAACAGAGACACCGGGCACAGGTTTTAATTAGGTAAACAGCTCGTTGGGTGGAATTGATGGCGATCCACTAATGAAGGTCGTCGCAGGCTAATAGCTGTGCTTCCCTATGTCTTGTGGAGCGGAAAAATCTCATGAAATAGAGTGAATTCAGCCATCTTTCCTCTTCCCCCCCCCTTTCTGTCTATTCTGTCATTTTTATTCTTTATCTCTGTTGTTTTCTCTCTCTTTCTTTTGTCCCATCCTCACTCTCGCTTGCTGCCTTCTCTTTCTTTCTTTCTTTCTTTCTTTCTTTCTTTCTTTCTTTCTTTCTTTCTTTCTTTCTTTCTTTATTTCTTTCTTTCTTTCTTTCTTTCTTTCTCTTTCTTTCTTTCTTTCTTTCTTTCTTTCTTTCTTTCTTTCTTTCTTTCTTTCTTTCTTTCTTTCTTTCTTTCTCTCTCTCCCTTGCTCTCACTCCCTCTCCCGACAGGCCCGGCCCAGGATAGATGACTCTATCCTAGGCCGGGCCTGTCGCATTCTCAGTCGCTCTCTCTCTCTCTCTTTCATGGGCGGTGTGTGTTGGGAGTCCTTGCCGGTGCGTCTGAAGGACAGAAGGACAGAGTAGCGGTCGTGGAGCCGTGTCAGGTGTCTTCTCTGGGAAACACGTGGAGGTGACGTTTGTAACTAGCCGCCCGTCTGTCGTCTGAGGGGGCCATGTCTTCTGGCTGCTGTCAGTGGCACAGGCCTGAGTTATGATTATGATTTATCACTATGATTTATGATACCTACTGCTGTTTTGTTCCTTTCAGACTGAGTGCAGTGTAGGGAAGGTATGTGTGTGTGGGGAGTGAGAGTGTGTGTGTGTGTGTGTGTGTGTGTGTGAGGATACAGGAGTGCCTCTATGTCCATTCAGAAACACTATGAGTCACGGCATAAAGCACACAACAGAAAAAGTTTCTGGTTAGACTTACTGTTGCCTACTAACCAAAGTATTGTACAGTCTTAATGCCAAACTGAGGGACATTTTGTAAATATTCTCAAATCCTGTGTGTTGGGGTAAAACAGGCTGTCTGGACTAGTCAAGTCATTTAAGAACAAATTCTCATTTACAATGACGGCCTAGGAACGACCGATTTTTACCTTGTCAGCTCTGGGATTCGATCTAGCAACTGTTTGGTTACTGGCCCAACGCTCTAACCCCTAGGCTTCCTGCCGCCCAACAGGAGAGGGGATGTGGGGGAGAGGGGATGAGGGGGAGGGCACTGGTTCACATCCACAGATAAACCCTCACTCAGGAGACAGAAAATAGAGCGGAACTGAATGTGTGTGTGTACATGTGTGTGCATGTGTGCATGTGCCTGTGTGTTCTCGTCCGTTGTGTGTCGGCGGGCAACCGTAGGGTGCATGTGACGCGTCTAGTGTGGTAGTGCCTAGGTAGAGGTAAGTTGCATGCCCGGCTACCACGGGCTTGCACACTCTCGCTTACAGCTCGCTGCCACCGGCTAGCCCTCGTGGTGAAGTCCCTTGTCGGTACAAAGCCTCTCCATGACTCCCGTCGGGCCTCCTCACGGCGGCACACGTTAACCGGTAGGGGATCTCGGAGCAGCAGTGGGCCCCAGAGATGCGTCTGTACAGGCCCACCTCTGTGTGGACACGTCCTGGCAGCCGTCAACCACTGCCCCGCTGCCTTGTGGGATAGTCTGGTACGACAAAGGCTAGGGGAGCACACCCTGAGAGAAAAGCAGCGTGCTGGCGGCGCGCGGTAGGCAGACGCCTACAGATCCAGCAGCCTCCTGCAGCTGTGGAAGATACTGGTCTTCCTGGGTTTCCCCCCTTGCATCCGGAATTCACCTTCCTGCACGCCAGCGGCACAGGACTATTATGGTTGCCAGCATTTGGGACTTGAGTGGCAGCTGCTCTCGGCAGACCCCTGTGTGACTGAGTAGCCCTATTCAGGAGCCAGACTGCTCAGCGCAGCTGGGGAGAGGCCTAGTAAAGGTGGCCACTCACTCCATCCTGGATAGGCTTCCTCACCTATCGGGGGTTCCATTCAGCGGTTGAAAAATGTTGAAGAAATGATTTCCTTTCAAACTGGCAACATAGAACATCAGAACTTTTTTGGACACTGACAATAATAGCGATAGACCCCATCGGAGAACAGCTTTCATTGCTGCAGAACTAAAGCACTACAACATTGACATTGCTTCCCTGAGTGAGACCAGGTTCCTGGATGAAGGGTCCCTGAAAGAGGAGGGAGAAAGCTACACCTTCTTCTGGGAAGGTTACCCTCTGGGTGGACAACATCAACACGGTGTAGGACTGGCTATTAAGAACAGCCTTTTACCCAGCCTCACCGAAACAACTGTCGGCATAAGTGAAAGACTCATGTCTCTCTGTATCCCCCTAGCCAAGATATATTATCCTACTCTTCTCAGTGCACACGCACCAACGTTACCATCTGAAAAGGAGTGATTCTACCAGTCATTAGATGAGGCCCTTCAACGCATCCCCAGGAATGACAAGATGTTTCTGCTGGGTGACTTCAACGCAAGGGTATGGAGAGAACAACAGGATATGGAGTGGAGTGCTGGGTAGGCATGGTGTTGGTCAGGTCAATGAGAACGGCATGCTAACTGCTAACTCTATGTGCCAAGCACAATCCCACTGTCACTAACACCTTGTACCAGCAGAAGTGAAAATATAAAACATCATGGATACTCCCATGGTCCAAACACTGGCACCTGATCGACTACATCATAGTGAGATGTTCTGACACTAATGACATCCTGCTGACACATGCCACGAAGGGTGCAGAATGCTGGACAGATCACGTATGATACCGGCTAAACTCCAGGGGAGAATCCGTCCCCTCAAAGCCTGCAGAAGTCTAGTAAGAGGCGTCAGCTCTGTACCCGGCTTGAGAAAGCTGCAGTAAGGGACGGGTTCCGTCACTCTCTCGCTGAAAGGCTGAAAGGCTGAGGGAGACTCAGCCTCTTCTGAGCGCAGAGGACCCCATGGACAAGAAGTGGGCATCTATTAGCTCAGTCCTCTATCAAGCAGTGGCCCACTCCATTGGCTACAGAGGTAGGAAACATCAGGAGTGGTTCGATGAGAACTCTGACACCATCACAACCTTACTGGACAATATGCACAAAGCACACAGAGCTACTCTCAACAGCACCACGCCTGCTACCCTCCACCAGCAATGGCGTGCATCAGTCAAGGAAGTGCAAACAACCTTGTGTGCTCTGAAGAACAAATGGGGGATGATATCCAAACTTATATTGACAAAAACGACATGCACAATTTCTACAACTCAACTAAAGCTTTCTATGGCTATAGAAATTGCTCCATCACCCCACTGAAAACAGCTGATGGTCTGACTCCATTCAAGGCCTCAGCCATTCGCCAGTCTTCCAACAGGTGTTACCAGCTATCTGTTCCCTCAAGAACAACATCGCTCCTGGCACTGACAGCATCCCGGCAGAGATACTTAAGAAGGGAGGTTACACCAGTACATCACTGAGGTTACGGACCGGGAGATCATCCCCCAACAGTGGCGGGATGCAAACATTGTCACCATCTATAAGAACAAGGGTGACAAGTCCATCTGCGGCAGGAGTTTTGACAACAAGGTCCCTGCCAAGGTGATGCTACACAGGCTGCTGAAGAACATCACAGAGGAACTGCTGCCAGAGTCACAATGCGGCTTCAGAAAGAACAGGAGTAGAGTCGACATGATACTCACGGCACGGCAACTCCAGGAGAAGTGCTGTGAACAACAACATGAACTTTTCATGGCCTTTGTCGACCTCTCTAAGGCCTTCGACACAAATTTGTCAACATCTTTTGCCAGTTCCATGATAGGATGATGGCTTGGGTGGCCATAGGAGGGCAGGAGTCAGTGCCCTTAGGCATAAGCATCGCTGTGGGGCAGGGGTGTGTGCTGACACCTGTACCCTTTTTAACCTGGAAACCTACTCAAAATCAGGAGGCTCCAAGCAACCACTAAGGGGTTCTTGAGCTGAAGTATGCTGATGACTGTGCTCTTGTTGCCCACACTCCAGATGACCTTCAGTCAGTCCTTTCAACGGCTGTGAGGGTCCATAGCAGGATGGGAGTGTCTATCAACACCCCAAAGACAGAGGTAGTCTGCCAATGGAGATCCAGCCCTCCACCCACCATGCCTGTCTTCACCATTGAACATACATCACCGGCAATAGTCCCGTCCTTCAAATACCTGGGCAGCATCCTCTTGGAGGACTGCAGAATCAACCTCAAAATTCAAAATACAATTAAACAAGCATCAGCTGTCTTCGGGAAACTCAGACGCAGGGTTTTCCAAAACAGGGATCTTCACCTCCACACCAAAAATCGCTGTCTATTTGGTATTTTGGTATTTTATTAGGATCCCCATTAGCTGTTGCAAAAGCAGCAGCTACTCTTCCTGGGGTCAGCTCAAAGACAGCACTACATACATTTTTTAAAAGAACACGTAACCTACATATCAATGCATACACACAAATTATCTAGGCCAAATAGGGGAGAGGAGTAGTGCCGCGAGGTGTTGCTTCATCTGTTTTTGAAACCAGGTTTGCTGTTTCTTGAGCAATATGAGATGGAAGGAAGTTCCATGCAATTTGGGCTCTATATAATACTGTACACTTTCTTGAATTTGTTCTGGATTTGGGGACTGTGAAAAGACCCCTGGTGACATGTCTGGTGCGATAAGTGTGTGTGTCAGAGCTTTGTGTAAATTGACTGTGCAAACAATTTTGGACTTTCAACACATTCATGTTTCTTATATAAATAAGAAGTGATGCAGTCAGTCTCTCCTCAACTCTTAGCCAAGTGAGACTGGCATGCATAGTATTTAAATCAGCCCTCTTTGTTACAATGAAGACAAAACGTGCTGCTCTGTTTTTGGGCCAGCTGCCACTTAATTATGTCTTTCCTTGCAGCACTGGACCCAACGTCTGGACAATAATCAAGATTAGACAAAACTAGAGCCTGCAGAACTTGCTTTTAGGAGTGTGGTGTCAAAAAAGCAGAGCATCTCTTTATTACGGCCAGATCTCTCCCCATCTTTACAACCATTGAATCTATTTGTTTTGACCATGACAGTTTACAATCTAAAGTAACGCCAAGTAATTTAGTCTCCTCAACTTGTTCAAAGGCCACATCATTCATTACCAGATTCAGCTGAGGTCTAGAACTTAAGGAATGAGTTGTACCAAATCAAAATATCTTAATTTTAGAGATGTTCAGGACCAGCTTATTACTGGGCACCCATTCCAAAACAGACTGCAACTCTTTGTTAAGGTTTTCAGTGACTTCATTAGCTGTGGTTGCTGAATGCGTCTATGGTTGAATCATCAGACACACATGCTTTTTTTAATGCTAGTGGCAGGTCATTAGTAAAAACAGAGAGCCTAGAGAGCTGCCCTGCGGTACACCACTCTTTACATGTTTGACATTAGAGAAGCTTCCATTAAAGAAAACCCTTAGAATTAAATTAGATAGATAGCTCTGAATCCACAATATGGCAGAGGTTGAAAAGCCATAACACAAGTTTTATACCATACAGGTTATGGTCAGGTTATGGTCAATAACATCAAAGGCTGCACTGAAATCTAACAGTACAGCTCCCACAATCTTCTTATTCATTTGTTTCAAACAATCATCAGTCATTTGCGTCAGTGCTGTAGATGTTGAGCGCCCTTCTCCATAAGCATGCTGAAAGTCTGTTGTTAATTTGTTTACAGATAAATACCATTGTATTTGGTCAAACACAATTTTTTTCCAACAGTTTACTAAGAGCTGGCTGCAAGCTTAGAGTTCTGCTGTTAGAACCAGTAACTGCTGCTTTACCACACTTGGGTAGCGGAATTACTTTGGCTTCCCTCCAGGCCTGAGGACAAAGCCTTTCTTCTTGACACAGATTAGAACTATGACAGATAGGAGTGGCTTTAGAGTCAGCTACCATCCCTAGTAGCTTTCCATCTAAGTTGTCAATGCCAGGAGGTTTGTCATTATTGATCGATAATAATAATTTTTCCACCTCTCCCACACAAACTTTACAAAATTCAAACTTGCAATGCTTTTCTTTCATTATTTGTTTTTCCATGCATGCTCACTGTTCATTGTTGGCATTTCCTGCCTAAGTTTGCCCACTTTGCCAATTAAATAATCATGAAAATAATTGGCAACATCAAATAGTTTTGTGATGAATAAGCCATCTGATTCGATGAAAGATGGAGTTGAATTTGTCTTTCTGCCCATAATTTCATTTAAAGTACTCCAAAGTTCTTTTCCCATCATTCTTTATATCATCGATCTTGGCTTCATAATACAGTTTATTCTTCTTTGTGTTGAGTTTAGTCACATCACTTCTCAGTTTGCAGTAAGTCAGCCAGTCAGATGTCCAGCCAGACTTATCAGCTGCTCCTTTTTGCCCCCATCTCTTTCAACCATACAGTTGTTCAATTCCTCATCAATCCATGGAGCCTTAACAGTTCTAACAGTCAGTTTGTTAACAGGTGCATGTTTATCAATAATTGGAAGGAGCAATTTCCTAAATTCATCAAGTGCAGCGTCTGGATGCTCCTCATTTCAGTCGCTTTGGTGCATTTCTTAGATCAAAAGTACAATTCTTGATACTACTTGTACAAATTCCAAATCATCTAGTCACTTGTGCACATCATTAAAGAAATGTCTTATTCCTTTGAACAAATTGCAATTGATAATGTACAAGTGTCAGCTTTTTTCCACATTATCAATTGTTCATGTCATGTTGATCAAAATATAGTAGATGGTTCTCTGTTGAATAGTCTTACCCCTAAAAACATCTAGGCATTAGTTCCTTGCATAAGCCATTACATGCAAAATTGTTTAACTATTTGTCATAAACTGTCAAGCATAGTTTTACACATTTCTATTAGACCTTTTGTACAAAAACGTGAATTGATGAATCGTGCAGGTGAAGTTGACCCTCACTCATGAAGGAATGTAAAGTGTTAGTTCAACCAACAATCAACCAGTTGTCTAAATTGCTCAAAGGTGCATCTCATGAAGAATCAATTGGCAAGCATATATAGACAGACCACAACACAGAGTTGCAATTTTCCAATAATGGATGGACCAGGAAACGAACAGGGTCAACAGCCAAGAGTAGGAAGAAGAGGAGCAAGGATGCGTGGTGGGAGGCAAAACAGAGGAAGAGGCAGAAGAGGACATAGGCGCATATCTGATGACATATGGGCCACTATTGTAGACCATGTTGTCAATCATGGCCTTACAATGGCTGAGGCGGGTCGAAGGGTGCAGCCGAATATTGGGAGATCAACCGTGTCCTCAATAGTTCAAACGTTTCGAAGAGACAACAGGTATGTCCACCAACGTACAGTGCACTGTTACTGTATATAAGCAGTATACTGTATACTTCCTACAATGCTTCATATTACAGTAGTCCACTTGTATTTCACAGCATACAGAAATATACTCTATACAGATATATACTGCACCTTACATGCACCCACCTGTATGTTTTACAGTAAAATGTGTGTTCGCATAGTTTTTGTCTATGTGAAAGTGTGCGATGCATCACTGCATTTTTCCCCACATAGGACTGCAAGATTACCTCAAACCGGTGGCAGAGGACGCCTTTTTCACACCTCAACAGGAGGAGGCTATTTGCACCATGGGGTGAGCAAACAATGCCATGAGACTCAGGGAAATACAAAGGACCATTATAGAAGACAACGATGTCTTTGAAAAATCCATACGGTTAGCATCTCAACCATCGACAGGGTGCTGCATAGAAACCAGATGAGTATGAAACAGCTGTACCGTGTACCATTCCAAAGGAATGAGGACAGAGTTAAGGAGCTACGGTACCAGTATGTACAGGTAAAAGATATATCTATGTAACTACTTTACAGCAACATTTCATAGTGATACATAGTTCAGTAAGCATAAACTGCACACATTTCCATTGCTGTGGAAGGAACATGCAATATATGTACATTTTATGTCACTCTTCCTTACCAAAACAAATTCAACTGTGTGTTCTGGGATATAGCGTATAATGGAGTTGGAATCAAGTGAACCCTCTCACAACTTTGTGTACGTGGATGAGGCTGGCTTCAACCTGACCAAATGCAGAAGGCGGGGTCGGAATATCATCGGTCACAGAGCTACTGTGGATTTGCCAGGCCAACTGGGAGGAAATATCACCATGTGTGCTGCTATTTCGGAGCATGGTATCCTAACCCATATCCCCCTTATAGGGCCATACAACACCCAGCATCTACTCAACGTTTTAGAGACTCTCTACAGGGCTCTCATCCCTGATGATGAGAGGGGTCTGTTTAGAGAGGATTTGCCAAAGTATGTGGTCATTTGTGATAATGTGAGTTTCCATCGATCAAACATCATAAGGCAATGGTTTGTGACCCACCCGAGGATGCTCATAGAATTCCTCCCACCTTATTCACCATTCCTTAACCCAATTGAGGAGTTCTTTTCAGCATGGAGGTGGAAGGTGTATAATCGTCAGCCACACACACAGATGACCCTGCTGACTGCAATGGATGCAGCATGTGAGGACACCACAGTAGACGCCTGCAGAGGATGGATAAGGCATTCCAAAAGATTCTTTCCACGTTGCATTGGAAGGGAAAATATCCGGTGTGATGTGGATGAGAATATGTGGGCCGACAGACAGGAACGTCTGGATGTGTAGAGACAGCACAACAGTGCTGCGGGCAAAGTTGTGCCTTAGGGGTGGTTTCCTGTGTTTCTTTCTAATTTCGTTTTTTTTTCCTTTGTGCCCCTTGGGTTGTCCAGTCTCTTTCAATCAATAACCCACATACAGTAATATGTAAATAGTACTGTTGAAATTGATATATGCCATAGAAGTGCAGCCTTGTGCATTTTCAATACAGTAACTGTCATCCAAACTGTAGCCTGAGTTTACATCAGGTAATACTGTCAAAGTACACAGTTACATTGACAACATGCCTAAACATTTTGACGACCTTGTTCGTGAACAATGACTCAATTATGACTTATCATTCTGATGACACTGACATGATCATTGGCATGAATATTTACTTTTGAGAGATGTACTCAGGATTTTTAGTGACTGACTAGCTTTAGAAACATATCTATTGTATATTGCAGTTTGTACAAATTGTTCTGAGAAATGGTCTTATTATTTAGCACATGTTAGGGATGATGTGAAAAATGCACTAAAGTGACTGAGGAAAAACTGTAATCACATCAGATCAACAAATATTTTTAACATCATCCACATAAGAGTCACAGCAAAATATTTTGTATGATCTCTTATACACTATTTTAGACCCAGCTGTTGGAACTTTGGCTTTCCTGAATATAGCTACTATACTGTGATCACTGCATCCAATGGGTACGGATACAACTTTAGAACAAAGTTCTACGGTATTAGTAAAAATGTGATCGATACATGTGGATGATCTTGTTCCTGTAGTGTTTGTAAACACCCTGGTAGGATGATTAACAACCTGAACCAGATTACAGACACTAGTTACAGTAAGAAGCTTCCTCTTGAGCGGACAGCTTGATGAAAACCAGTCAATACTCAAGTCCCCAAGAAAGTAGACCTCTCTGTCACATACACTATCAAGCATTTCACACATATACTTTAGATACTGACTGTTAGCACCTGGTGGCCTATAGCAACCCCCAAAAAGAAAAGGCTTTAGATGTGCCAAGTGAACCTGCAACCACAACACTTCAATAACACATGACATAAGATCTTCTCTAAGCATTACAGAGGTATGGTTCTAAATATACTGCTCAAAAAAATAAAGGGAACACTTAAACAACACAATGTAACTCCAAGTCAATCACACTTCTGTGAAATCAAACTGTCCACTTAGGAAGCAACACTGATTGACAATACATTTCACATGCTGTTGTTCAAATGGAATAGACAACAGGTGGAAATTATAGGCAATTAGCAAGACACCCCCAATAAAGGAGTGGTTCTGCAGGTGGTGACCACAGACCACTTCTCAGTTTCTATGCTTCCTGGCTGATGTTTTGGTCACTTTTGAATGCTGGTGGTGCTTTCACTCTAGTGGTAGCATGAGACGGAGTCTACAACCCACACAAGTGGCTCAGGCAGTGCAGCTCATCCAGGATGGCACATCAATGCAAGCTGTGGAGGGAAGGTTTGCTGTGTCTGTCAGTGTAGTGTCCAGAGCATAGAGGCGCTACCAGGAGACAGGCCAGTACATCAGGAGACGTGGAGGAGACCGTAGGAGGGCAACAACCCACCAGCAGGACCGCTACAACCGCCTTTGTGCAAGGAGGAGCAGGAGGAGCACTGCCAGAGCCCTGCAAAATGACCTCCAGCAGGCCACAAATGTGCATGTGTCTTCTCAAACGGTCAGAAACAGACTGCATGAGGGTGGTATGAGGGCCCGACGTCCACAGGTGGGGGTTGTGCTGACGTTTGGCATTTGCCAGAGAACACCAAGATTGACAAATTCACCACTGGCGCCCTGTGCTCTTCACAGATGAAAGCAGGTTCACACTGAGCACATGTGACAGACGTGACAGAGTCTGGAGATATCGTGGAGAACGTTCTGCTGCCTGCAACATCCTCCAGCATGACCGGTTTGCCAGTGGGTCAGTCATGGTGTGGGGTGGCATTTCTTTGGGGGGCCGCACAGCCCTCCATGTGCTCGCCAGAGGTAGCCTGACTGCCATTAGGTACCAAGATGAGATCCTCAGACCCCTTGTGAGACCATATGCTGGTGCGGTTGGCCCTGGGTTCCTCCTAATGCAAGACAATGCTAGACCTCATGTGGCTGGAGTGTGTCAGCAGTTCCTGCAAGAGGAAGGCATTGATGCTATGGACTGGCCCGCCCGTTCCCCAGACCTGAATCCAATTGAGCACATCTGGGACATCATGTCTCGCTCCATCCACAGACTGTCCAGGAGTTGGCAGATGCTTTAGTCCAGGTCTGGGAGGAGATCCCTCAGGAGACCATCCGCCACCTCATCAGGAGCATGCCCAGGCGTTGTCGGGAGGTCATACAGGCACGTGGATGCCACACACACTACTGAGCCTCATTTTGACATGTTTTAAGGACATCACATCAAAGTTGGATCAGCCTGTAGTGTGGTTTTCCACTTCAATTGTGAGTGTGACTCCAAATCCAGACCTCCATGGGTTGATCAATTTGATTTCCATTGATCATTTTTGTGTGATTTTGTTGTCAGCACATTCAACTATGTAAAGAAAAAAGTATTTAATAAGAATATTTAATTCATTCAGATCTAGGATGTGTTATTTTAGTGTTCCCTTTATTTTTTTGAGCAGTGTATATACAGCAACACCTCCCCCATCAGCATTTCTGTCTCTTCTATAGATGTTACGTTATATCCTTGTATTGCTACAGCTGTATCATCTAATGAATTATCTAAATGAGTCTCAGAAATGGCCAATATATGAATGTTATCTGATGTTGTCAAGTTATTGATTTCATTAACCTTATTTCTTAGGCTACATATATTTATATGGGCTATTTTTAGCACTTTGCTGGCTCATCAGAGATAGACAATAATACTGAAAAGAGCAGACAAGGCAAGAGAAAAAAATAAATATATTTATACATTCAGCAGTACATTAATCAATTGGTGTGTGTGTGTGTGTGTCAGGGGTTGAAGCTAAGTCTATCAAGCCATCTGCATCCCCACTCTTCTTTACAGCTGTGAAGCCTGGGTCACTTACAGTCGCCACAACAAGCAGCTTGAGCCATTCTACATCCAGGGAATCAGCTGGTGCGACGTGTGCCTCATACAGAAATACTTGCTAAGACCAACTGTAAGAGTACGGAGGCCATGGTCACCCAACACCAACTGTAAGAGTATGGAGGCCATGGTCACCCAACACCAACTGTAAGAGTATGGAGGCCATGGTCACCCAACACCAACTGTAAGAGTATGGAGGCCGTGGTCACCCAACACCAACTGTAAGAGTATGGAGGCCGTGGTCACCCAACACCTACTGTAAGAGTATGGAGGTCATGGTCACCCAACACCAACTGTAAGAGTATGGAGGCCATGGTCACCCAACACCAACTGTAAGAGTATGGAGGCCATGGTCACCCAACTCCAACTGTAAGAGTATGGAGGCCATGGTCACCCCACAACAACTGTAAGAGTATGGAGGCCATGGTCACCCAACACCAACTGTAAGAGTATGGAGGCCATGGTCACCCAACACCAACTGTAAGAGTATTGAGGCCATGGGCAACCAACACTAACTGCGCTGGCTTGGGCATGGCATTAGAATGTCTCAGGAGCGCTTGCAGCGGAAGATCCTGTATGGCCAGCTACATCTTGGCCGGTGGTCTGCAGAGGGGGCCAGCTACATCTTGTCCGGAGGTCTGCATGCGTGTGAGGATACAAGAGTGCCTCTATGTCCATCCAGAAACACGATGAGTCACGGCATAAAGCTCACAACAGATACACAAGATAAAGTGTCTGGTTAGACTTACTGTCGCCTGCTAACCAAAGTATTGTAAAGTCTTAATGCCAAACTGAGGGACATAGGGGATATTTTGTAAATGTCCTCAAATCCTGCGCCAGCCCATGTCACTGCGTGTTGGGGTGCAGTGAAACAGGCTGTCTGGAAGCCCATGGGGAGAGGGGATGTGGGAGAGGGCACTGGTTCGCATCCACAGATTAACCCTCACTCAGAAGACAGAGAATAGAGCGGAACTGAATGTGTGTGTGCTTGTGTGAGTGGTCGCGCCTGTGTCTGCATGTCCATCAATGCACGTGTGAGAGAGAAAGAGAAACAGAAAGAGGGAGAGAATAAGCCTCCTCTCCACACGTCCTCGTCCCGATTCTCAGCGTGTGGCACAAAGCAGCCCATTTCATGTTTCCAGTGCAGTGGACATGCCCAGAAACAACAAACCCTTCAAATACCTCATCTACCTCCCCTCGCCCCCTTCGCAGCCACCCCTAATCTTCCACCACATTGCCAAAATAAAGGGAGAGGGATGGGGGAAAGCCCCACCCTCAAACTCTCAGTGCCGTCACACAACAGAGCCACAACACAACCCCTCTCCCAGTGGCCTGGTAGATAGACAGACAGACAGCCATTGTCTCTGTGTGAAGGTCGTGGATGCTGGAAGCACCACAGAAATAGATTCTGTAGCCACTCAGACCCAAAGCATGAGAGACCTGCTGCTCTTCGCCAGTGCTGAACGAGCCTAATCAGCTCCAGTGACATGGTGAGAGGAGAGGACTATTAGAATATCTTTCTGGTACAGAGGAATGCGGCGGAGAACAGGACGACGAAGACAAAGGCCTACAACACAGAGCCGTTGGGATCAGAAGTGAGTGAGTAGTACGGCTTTTGACAGGAGCCGCTTACCTCCTGTCTCACACACCTCAGATAGACAGAGAGAAACAGAGAGGGATGGGATATAGAGAGAGATAACAAAACAGGGAGTGCAACACTCAGAGAGAGAGGCTGGGAGATGAGGAAAGAGAGACCCCGGGGAAAGGGGGCATGGAATAGAAAAAGAGAGAGAGAGTGAGAGCATTCAAGAGGGTCTGCTATAAGGATGGAGAAAGAGCAAATAAAAAAGAGAGGGAGGGAGGGAGGGTTTGGCACTGAGCTGGGTAATGGAGGGTTTATTATTCTCAGTAGCACAATCAAACGTTGGCCCTCTGAACAGAGAGAGAAGAAGAGCTGGCGAATCATCCCGGGGGCTTTCTCTCTCCCTTTCCCTCTCTCGCTCTCTCTTTCCCTCTTTCCCTCTCTCTTTCCTTCTCTGGCTCCTACCCTCCGCCTTTCCTTCCTGCGGTGTATGAGTGCTATCCATCTGTCAGCTGTCAGTGCCAGTGAGAGATATACAGAGCTGTCACTTCTCGTCAGGCCGCGTTTTGGGAGGCCCTTTTGCAGCTGCTGCGCTGCAAATACTCTCCCTATGGCAGCCAGGACCCGAGTGAAGCTATTAGAACACACGCGCACCAACTCGCTCGGGTACGGCGAATGCACGCGGGCACGCACAAACACACACAAGCGCACACACGTACACACTGTGTACACACTGTGGATAAGGTGACAAAGTGGACAGGAAGTGCCAATAAAATATTGTGTGTATTCTGGGCCCTGTGCAGATTGAAACTGCGTGTGCTCGTGTGCGTGTATGTTCCAGCACAATGGCATCTCATCAGAGTCTGGCTTTTTGGGGGGGGGGGACAGACGGGTAAAGACAGGAGGGGTGTGGTACCAAGGGGTGCAGCAAAGAACGAAGCAGAGGGGGGGGGGGGCATCAGGAGCAATTAGACACATTGATTGCAGGCCTTGGATGACACTGCACACAGACTGGGTAGTACACAAGTAGACTCCTACGACAGAACAAGAGAAAGGGGAGGTATGTCTATATGTGTAATGTTTACTAGATTTGATAGTTTGCCTGCTGGATCTTCGTGGTTTTGGCTCATCGTCATGGAGGCTGTTTCTGGGCGGAAAGAAACAAGACCCGGCCAATTAGCACGACATCATGTCAGCTTGTTCGGTAATCCTGATACAGTGTCAATCCCACACATGCAGATAGGGAGCGAAAGGGAGGGAGGGAGAAAGAGTGAGAGAGAGAAAGAGCTACTGTATACATATATAAAGAGAAACGTTTAAAGATAGAGAGAGAGATACATGGCGAGAGAGAGAGATGAGCAGGGAGAGTGAGAGGAATGGCTGAGATCTCCGGAGAGACAGATAAATCCATGTCATCGGCATGGGGACATTGTGTATGCGACGGGTGAGATGTTAACATTCCCCGCCATCCCAGGCACTCCGCGGGGACAAGAAAGGAGCAAGGCCTGCTGGGGGATCTGTTTAGATGATCAAACATGCCAGGAACTCACTGGGCTGGACCTAGGTATTCTCCAACACACAAAGATGGGCAGACCACCATTGAGATACACCATAGACATAGGCCTAGATTCATAAAATGTTTATGCACTGCTTATGAATTTGGTATGTATGTGTTATGAATGTGCCCTTATCGGTACCCTTCGCATAAAATGTTACCAATAAAGTGTCACTTTACTTTGGGTCTCACTTTCTTAATTCGTCTTTTCTTATGGCGTTGTCTCAGCATACAGTCGACTGAGAAACGTACACGCGTGCCGACACATACACACCCCTCCTCTACCTCTCCAAGCCATCATTGGCAGTAATTCAGTGACGCCTGTGACTGCCAGTACTGCGGATTTGCTACTGGAGCGAGCACTGGGTTGATTACCCTGATGTATGCACACCGAGACACTTGACAATCTCTCAGCATTTACATATGCAGCCTCAGCACTCCGCGCTACTTCTGATCTGAGAGGTGTGTGTGTGTGTGTGTGTGTGTGTGTGTGTGTGTGTGTGTGTGTGTGTGTGTGTGTGTGTGTGTGTCTGCATAAGGTGAGTGGGAGAAGAAGAGGAGAGAAACGGCAGCTCTCGCTCGCTAAACGTAAAACAAACAAACTTTAATCCGAGGCTGAGCCCTGCTCTTCAAAGCCGAGATGGAAGTAGAGACAGAAGCTTCTCACCTAGGGGCGCGTATGGCAGTAAACACACAAACCGAGCATTTACAGAGATCCTCTTATTCCCTCTTTTGTCAACACATACCACTCACAACCAACACACTTCTGGGGATTACAGCGATGTTACAGCGATGTTCACCAGTCACTAAAGCAGCAGTTTGACTGATGCTGTTCTTTTCAAATAAAAGTCATCGTACAAAAAACAAAACTCCGATTCAAAGCCGCGGCGTCTTTTTTGTTTTCTGTTCGACAACATGAGGGAGAGGATCATGTTGTGGATGAGAAGGAGACGAGACAACGAGACAGCAGGTCTGGGGAGTTGTGCTGGGTGTCGATCCTTTGGCTTCTTCTTCACAGGGAAAGTAGGCCTGGCTGATCGTCATTAGAGCTACAAAGGCTCGCACAACTTGACATGTTTATTTAATGGCTGCTCGCGGCACCGACAGCAAGCTGCTCCTACCTCTCACCGTAACGTGTTGATCTACCTCCGTGTGTTTACATTCCTTTGTGTGTGTGTGGGCGTGTGTGTGTGTGTGTTTGTGTGTGTGTGTTTGTGTGTGTGTGTGTGTGTGTGTGTGTGTGTGTGTGTGTGTGTGTGTGTGTGTGTGTGTGTGTGTGTGTGTGTGTGTGTGTGTGTGTGTGTGTGTGTGTGTGTGTTCACCAGTGTGTTTTTTTTATGTATGTGCAGGGTTGTCTGATTGTAGTCTGTTTACCAGAAAACTGTAGCTGTAATCAGTTACGTTACCAGCAGAAATATTGCAATCAGATTAAAGATACTTTTGAAAAAAGAGACGATTACTTTTTGGATTACTTTTACGTTCAGAAAGAATGTTTGCGAAAATTACATTATGACACCTTTCTATTTTCTCCATGACAAAACGTTTGTTCCACCTGAGTGAGTCTCCAGTTGAGAGACCGTCATGATGACACACCAACTGCATTTTTGTCTATTTCTAATGCCTCTTAAGGGGATGGTAATCCAAAAGTAAGTGAAAGTGATCGGATTACGCTGCTGATGTTGGGTAATCCAAAAGTGACTGATTACAATTTTATACCGGTAAATAGTACCTGTAATGGATTACATTTAGAAAGTAACCGACCCGATCCTGTGTATGTGCGTAGAAGTGTCCTCGGTATGGGTTCTTGTGAGTGTGCACAGTGCATTTGTGTGTTTGTAAAAAAAAAAATGTGTATCCATGTGTTTGTGTACCACCCATGTTGGTTCATATGAATTGATGCATAGCCATGCATGAAAATATGCATGTTCAGATTCCAAACGAATAGTCTTTAAATAGAACGTCACTTTAGCCAACATTGTCGTCCAACCTCAGTAATCTCTTTATTCATACCGGGCATTGAGAGCCCTCATAAATACTTATAGTCGGCATTACACAGCACAACAATACAAGAGATGCCAGTCATTCTGGAATGAGCAACGCCACAGAGTTAGTTAGTAACTCAGTGAAGCGAGAGAAGAATTCACACAGAGAGAGAGAGACGTTGAAAGGGAGAGAGAACGAGAGAAAGATTGAGAGAGAGAGAGAACAGGACCAAGAGTGAGAGAGAATAAAGACAACGAGCAGAACAGTGAGAGAGAGAACGAGCAGGAGAGAGAGAGAGAGAGAGAGAGAGAGAGAGAGAGAGAGAGAACGTGCAGAAGAGTGAGTGAGCGATCAAAAGGAAGAGAGAGAGAGAGAGAGCAGAAGAGAGAGAGAGAGACAGAGAGAGAGAGAGAGAGAGCAGAAGAGTGAGAGAGAGAGAGAGAGAGAGAGAGAAAGGGGAAGAGAGCAGAAGAGTGAGAGAGAGAGAGAGAGAGAGAGAGAGAGAGAGAGAGAGAGAGAGAGAGAGCAGGAGAGAGAGAGAGAGCAGAAGAGAGAGAGAGAGATAGAGAGAGCAGGAGAGAGAGAGAGCAGAAGAGAGAGAGAGATAGAGAGAGCAGGAGAGAGAGAGAGCAGAAGAGTGAGAGAGAGAGAGAGAGAGAGAGAGAGTAAGAGAGCAGAAGAGTGAGAGAGAGAGAGAGAGAGAGATAGAGAGAGAGAGAGAGAGAGAGAGAGAACGTGCAGAAGAGTGAGTGAGCGATCAAAAGGAAGAGAGAGAGAGAGAGAGCAGAAGAGAGAGAGAGAGACAGAGAGAGAGAGAGAGCAGAAGAGTGAGAGAGAGAGAGAGAGAGAGAGAGAAAGGGGAAGAGAGCAGAAGAGTGAGAGAGAGAGAGAGAGAGAGAGAGAGAGAGAGAGAGAGAGCAGGAGAGAGAGAGAGAGAGCAGAAGAGAGAGAGAGAGATAGAGAGAGCAGGAGAGAGAGAGAGCAGAAGAGAGAGAGAGATAGAGAGAGCAGGAGAGAGAGAGAGCAGAAGAGTGAGAGAGAGAGAGAGAGAGAGAGAGAGTAAGAGAGCGGAAGAGTGAGAGAGAGAGAGAGAGAGATAGAGAGAGAGGAAGAGAGCAGAAGAGTGAGAGAGAGAGAGAGAGAGAGAGAGAGAGAGAGAGAGAGAGGAAGAGAGCAGAAGAGTGAGAGAGAGAGAGAGAGAGAGAGAGAGAGAGAGAGCAGAAGAGTGAGAGACTGCAGGGCGGATTCACCAGTGCATTTCCTTTTTTTGTTTGTTTGCGCGTGTAAACGCAGTTTTGATGAAATATTAATGTCTCCCATTCAAAATGCTCGGTAAAGGATCCACTGTCTTCGATTTATCCATCTGTAACACCTGAGATACAGTAGGCATTTAGGATGCTGCGCTGTCAGGAGAGAGGTGTCAGCAGAGAGCTCCATGCGTCGAGCTGTCACTAGCCTGACACACCTTTGCTTCTGCTGCAGTCTGGAAACTTCTCTCTCTCTGTCTCTTTCCCTCCCTCTCCTTCTCTCGCTCTCTCTCTACATATATATCCCACCTCTGACAGTAATTCAAATGATGCCAAGACTATTCTATTCATTTCATTAGAAATACAGTGAGATAAATGTTGGGATAAAGTGGTTGAACAAAGAGTGAACGAGAGAACATGTTAGATATCGATAAGCATTCGTTTTTGCTTTCTTTGACTATTGTGGCACAACTTGTAGGAACATAAGGTTGAAGATTTTGTGCATTTCAATGGAGCAAGTTCAATTGGAAACGGACTGTATTGATCATACTATACATGTCTGTGCTCTACTGTAAGCTTTGATTGACACCCGGCATTGAGCCGAGGTCTTGTATCCCATGCGGGCCCACTGACAAATCAGATACCCTGATCCATTCCCTATCTCCCTATACATGCTAATCCAACCTGACTACGCCTGGAAAGTGATAGCGGCTGCTCGACAAAACGTGTCTAGTTTGCGGTTGGGATTTGAAGGCCTCGCGTGGCTCATGGCGAGAAGCTGCATTGACTTTGACACACATCATCGTCAGTCGCTGCTCCGTAATGGAAGATCTGGCTCGGAGTGTGAAGGTGTCAATCAAGCGTCTTCTCATTGCAAGGTAATGTATCCCACAGTGCTATTTGAGTGGTCAGTTGGACGTCCATGATGCATCCTGTCAGAAAGACTAGTTAATTATAGCGTCTTGTTCTATGTTAGGCTTGGGCGTGTCAGAGGGAATAGAAACTCATGAGGTATACCGCTCATTTATAATAAGGAGATGCGCATTTCAATCTTGTGACTCTGCACCGAGGAAAAGAACAAACAACCCACGGGGAAATTGTGTGTGTGTGTGTGTGTGTGTGTGTGTGCTTTATATGTATGTGCTTGTGTGCGCACACATTTGTGTTTGCACTCTCTCTAATACGTTTTGTGTGGTCGCAACTGGGGAACACACTAGTTCCCAAACCCCACCCCCACCTTTCCGACCATACAAAGGGAGCATGAACAAATAGAAGGAAAAACAGCAGAGACTGTTGCCTAAGGAGGTATGGATGTCATAAAAGAGCAGGGTTGGGTGTCACTCAATAAATCAGTGTGAGTTTAATTACCGGCCGGTGTGGAGGAGCCATGACATGGTATGGGTAGTTAGCGTTCCTCCTGGGCCGGACCCTACCAAAAACCTGACAGAGCAGGGTTTCACTCACACTCACACACACAGGAACGTACCAATATTCAGCGGGGGTGGGGGGGGGGACATTTGAGCTCTGCTCACAGGACTGCAGCTCCCTCACAGGCGAGGGCTGTCTGTCTAATCCCCCCTCCCCCCCCCCCCCCCCTTTTTATGAACTCTGGTTGGGAGAATTTTTGAAGCTAATCTCTGCCACATAGTCCACTGCACACTGACTCTGTTAACCCTGTGCCCCATAATCCTGTAACGAGAGAGAGGAGAGAGGAGGGAGGGGAGGGAAGAGTGGAGAGAGAACAGAGAGAGAGAGAGGAGAGAGAGGAGGGAGGGGAGGGAAGAGTGGAGAGAGAACAGAGAGAGAGAGAGAGAGGAGAGAGGAGGGAGGGGAGGGAAGAGTGGAGAGAGAACAGAGAGAGAGAGAGAGAGGAGAGAGGAGGGAGGGGAGGGAAGAGTGGAGAGAGAACAGAGAGAGAGAGAGAGAGGAGAGAGGAGGGAGGGAAGGGAAGAGTGGAGAGAGAACAGAGAGAGAGAGAGAGGAGAGAGGAGGGAGGGAAGGGAAGAGTGGAGAGAGAACAGAGAGAGAGAGAGAGAGAGAAGTTGGAGCAGACAGACAGAGAGAGAATGGGGTAGGTGGGAGAGAGAAAAAGAGAGTTACAGGGTGAGAGAACATAGTGAAAAGGGGGAGCAGAAAGAGAAATGCAGTGAGAGTGAAATGGAGACATATGAGACATTAAAAGACACAGAGAGGGGAGGGAAGTACATGTGACTATAGGTGGGTGGCTTGGCTCCACTTTGGAGTAATACGTTTCATTTTCAGGGCTCAACAACCATGACGGAGCTATAGTTGAGGCTCAAACACGGCTTTGTGTTTAAAATTTTGTGTTTCAGAGGAGGCTGGTGGGAGGAGCTATAGGAGTACGGGCTCCTTTGTAATGGCTGGAATGGAATTAATGGATCGTAGTCAAATGTGTGGTTTCCATATGTTTGATGTGTTTGATGTCGTTCCATTGATTCCAATCCAGCCATTACAATGAGCCCGTCCACCTGTAGCTCCTCCCACCAGCCTCCTCTGGTGTATTTGTCATGCCCTACTCCAGGCTGGTTGCTGACTGACTGAGAGGCACTTCACTCATAGACAGGCAATCCCTCCATCAGTGCTCAGACTGTCCACAATAGACTGAGCGAGGCTGGACTGAGGGCTTGTAGGCCTGTTGAAAGGCAGGTCCTCACCAGACATCACCGGCAACAACATTGCCTATGGGCAAGAGAGATGCACTGCAGTACTTAATGCGGCTGGTGGCCACAGCAGATACTGACTGTTACTTTTTATTTTGACCCCCCCTTTGTTCAGGGACACATTATTCCATTTCCGTTAGTCACACATCTGTAGAACTTGATCAGTTTATGTCTCAGTTGTCGAATCTTGTTATGGTCATTCAAATATTTTCACATGTTATGTTTGCTGAAAATAAACGCAGTTGCCAGGGAGAGGCCGTTCCTTTTTTTGCTGAGTTTATGTGCACGCACGTACTAACACACATTTGCATACCATCCTTATGTTCCAGCCAAGAGATCGTTACAATAGCTGTGTTTATTAGCTGTGTTTATTCATTACATTTGCAGGCCTGCTATTGTTCTAGGAAGTGTAAATAAACAGATACCGGTTCATCTTGTACCTTTTCATTTTTATATTCTCATACAACTGTTTTATATTCTCATACAAACTTTCCCAGAGTGAGTAATTAATTCCTGGCACTCCACTTTGCGAAGCTTGTAAGGCCACCGAAATACCCAGCAAAAAACTCAATTCAGACCCCTTGCAGAAAAAGAAGGACATATGCCAATCTGTTCCTGCATTCTGCTAGACATGTGCACGATCTCGTTGGCAGAGAGACATTTGCATTTGTTTTAACCCTATCCCTTGTGACGCTGCAGCCCGAGGCACAACGCAACACAGTCAAAGGAGAGACCACCCCCTCTCATCTCCTCCGTGTATGTGCTTTTGGTGTTTGTGTGTGTGTGTGTGTGTGTGTGTGTGTGTGTTAGAGCGCCCCCTAGCCCTCAAACCTCACCGCTCCACACGTGCCCTACATAGCAGTCCCAGGGAGGGTATATGCCCGTCTCAAGACTACAGAGAGTCTCTGTTTTTGTCATGTTTTATATCATTCTACTCATACAAATGACGCAGGTCCTCTCACTAAAGTCCGCACTGTTACCCGAAGAGCTCTCGTTATGAATGCAAACACAACCAGCGGCTTGCCGTTCTTTCTACTGCTCTCTGTTTTCACCAGCGAGCTGTTGTTTTGTAAACAACTCCAGAATGACAGCATTTTGATGCATATTTGTAAAAGATGAAGAGAAAGAGAGAAAGAGAGTGAGAGCGGAGGAGAAAGCAAGAGGGAGAGAAATGAGAGATAGGGACAGAAGAGGGAGAGTGTAAAAATGAGCCAGATGGTAGATTTGGCTAGGCCACTGTCATTCAGTTTATGTAAAGCCTGTCTGGAGAGAGTACAGACCCCGAAGCATCTCTCCCATATTGAATAGTCACTTCACGCTTAAGAAGCAAAGGGAGAGGTTCTGAGGCTATGATCAATACTGGAAACCTATTGTTTTCATTTTTGAATGTTACCTTTTTACACTCATATTGATTTCTTATTTTATTTCCCTGAAAACATAATGGTGGGTGACAGTGGAAAACATGCGTGTGCAGACACAGAAAAACTGACACAATGAAATCCAAGGTTAATGTAGTTTTGTGTTTCTATTTCTAGTCAGTTAGTTTTCAGACCTGATTTGCTAGTTTTTATTTAGTTTTGGTTGTATAAAAATATTTATATTTTGTTTTAATATTATTTTGTTTCAGTTGTAGTGTTAGGGACAGAATGCATGCGTGGGAGGCTAGGAACCATTCATGTTGTATAGGTATTTTTTTTGGGGGGGGGGGGGTGATTTGTGGGTGGCACCACAGAGATTGCGTCTAAAATCGACTCACTTTCGCAAACGCCGATTCATGGATCGTCTACATCCGGGTTGCATCCGGTTTATACAGACCAACGTCACATGTCACATGTCACATGCGCACTAGCACTCAGTGCGCACAGGGAGCAGCACGAGCAGCGACGCCGTCATTATGTCATCCAAAAACATGGCACACATTTTGGATGAATATAAAAAATGTATATCTTCGGCTGTGAGTGATGGAAAAAAACTATCTTCAGCAAAATTATTTGAATAATTCAATGGATGTTTAGTGGACAAAATCTTACAGTATTATCAATTTTCAAATCTGACTTCTCTATGTGACCGTGTATGAAAATGGTCTTCCTGGGCCGGGCGTCAGTTACACTGCAGTACTGAAGCAAAACTGTAGGAGCAGTTGAAACGGTGCTTCAAGACTGGAGCCTTGGCCCCTTGGGTGGCACTGGGGCAGTAGGTCATGTGTCAGGTCATAGGTTAAGTTAGGTTTGAATTATAAGCTCAAATCTGAATGTGACTTGGATTGAAATGGAATAGCTCCGATACAAAATATATGGTGGAAGGAAACTCTCTCTCGCCCATGTTTACACCAATCCAATGCTTTTTAACTTTAGCAGTGCATGTAAGAAGAATGAAGTTAGCTTCTTAGGTTTTCCCCTGTTAGTTAGTGATAGCTATTTAAAGTGCTTGTCCAATTTGAAACAGTGCCATCTCCTGGCTGCATTTACTCTCCAGATTCAGTCAATGCCCAAAATTCTTGGAAACCCAATGTTTAGGTTTTCATTTTAGCTCTGTTAGTTTTGGAATCAAAGATAATAGTATCAGTATATTTGTATTTTTTTCAATTGGGTTTGTTAATGATTTTTATTTCAGTTTACTAAATCTGTTTTTTCGCGATCAGCTTCAGTTTTAGTTTTACTGAACCTTGCTGACGACACACGCACGCTTACATGCTTCATGCACACACACAGACATACAGTGCCCCCAAATTGACCCATTCGTGAGCATGTGTGACCCGCGGTTGTCGATCAGTGCAAATTTGTAAGGCGATGAAGCGTGCAGGAGATGCCTGTCAAAGAGGAGGTTAGGAGATTACACACCCCATAGTAGAAAAAGGGGGGGAGCAAGAGACTGTTAATTTCTGATTGTTTATTTAATATATTCCACTAACATGTTTCCTATGCCAATAAAGCCCTTTGAAGTGAATTAATTTGAGAGAGAGAGAGAGAGAGAGAGAGAGAGAGAGAGAGAGAGAGAGAGCTCTGTCATGGAAGGTGAACCTCATCAGAGAGCGTGATTTAACATTATCCGCTGGCTTACTAAACTCTGAGATGTAAAAAGGGACCTCTATTCAACAAGGCATGTTTTTCTTCCTCATTCACTCTCACTTCTCTCTCATTTCACACAGGCTGCTGGAGATGCCTTAATTGTGCTCCCTCTTCAAGGCAGCCTTTTCACTTGCTCTGATAAGTCTTTGATATTCCGCGCTTCACTAATTGTAGTCGCTGCAGTACATCTTTTTCCCATTTCCTGATAATTAGCCTCTAACTCTTTCATCTGTCTTTTCAAGTGCACTAAATCTCGTTGTTTAATGAAAGTTACACTGCACCCAACAAGGTTGACGGGTGGGGAAAAGAACACGCGGCGGCTATCGCCCGTGGGCTGCCTGGCCGTGTCCTTGGGTTTTTGAACGTGAAAATATCCCACCGCAAGAACACAGGAGCCGTTTAATATGAACACGCTTCCGAATGACTCCTGGTAAATAGATGGGGGAAAATGGGAGGCGAGTTGGCGGTGAAGCTTGAACCTGCGGCTTTGTACTGAAAAGATCAAAACCTCATATGTCTTCCAGCTAGAGTAACTGCAGCAACCCCAACCAAAACAGACTGCAGTCATATCAGATGTGGGTTAGACTCAAACATTACTGAGAAAAATGATTAGTGAGAACTACGACGGCGTAATCTATATGAGAAGGCTTATACCTTTACCCCTACTGACATTGAGATATTTTGCACATACTGTAGGTATTCTGAAGGTAAAAGATCATTGGGTAACACTTCCAATGAGTTAACTCTTCTGCTGTACAATATATGCATAGATAATAAGTGATTATATCTAGCAGGATATTCTTTGTTACCGATGATTGTTGTTGAGAAAGGTCATTACAACACTATGGGATGCGACTGCACAATGGTGTCACGTTACGGATGTAATTTTTTTTTTTTACTACACTTCCTCTGAGGGAGAAGAGTAAGGGGGAGAAAAAACATGTTACCCTGGGAAAAAAACACAAAGACAGTGAGAGGAGAAAGGGAGAGAAGCGTTATTTCAAGAGCGCGTCACGTCTTAATGACCTCATTGCTCTTGTAGTGATGTGAGTTATTTCACGCTAGGACATGTTCAAGTGAATGGGAGGCGGGCGAGGAAGGGGGGTAGTGGAACTGCTAACTAGGGTATCAATGCGGTGAAATTTGGGGATGGGAATGGTTAACGGGGTCATTTAGATTGGATGGGAGATCGATACGGAAAGGTGGAGAGGAGCTGTGATGTGTAGCTGGTGTGTGATTGTTCTGCAGATTGCATAGGGAGACAGACGGACGGATGGACGGAAGGACGGGCAGACGGACGGAAGGACAGACAGACAGACAGACAGCGGAGGGGGGACTATAGTGTCACACACCCAACAGTTCAAACAAATTCCAAGTAAGTATTTAACTTCTCTAGGGTAGGGGGCAGCATTGGGAATTTTGGATGAAAAGCGTGCTCAAATTACACTGCCTGCTACTCAGTCATAAAATCTAGAATATGCATATAATTAGTGGATTTGGATGGAAAACACTCTGAAGTTTGAATGATGTCTGTGAGTATAACAGAACTCAGATGGCAGGCAAAAACCTGAGAAAAAATCCAACCAGGAAGTGGGAAATCTGAGGTTTGTAGTTTTTCAACTCTTGGCCTATCGAATACACAGTGTCTGTGGGGTCATATTGCACTTTCTAAGGCTTCCACTAGATGTCAACAGTCTTTAGAACCTTGTTTGATGCTTCTACTGTGAAGGAGGGGGGAATGAGAGGGGATTGAGTCAGTGGTCTGCCAGAGAGCCACGAGCTCAGTCTCGCACGTTCACGTGATAGTTAGCTTGAGTTTCAATGCAATTCTACAGACAAAGGAATTCTCCAGGTTGGAACATTATTGAAGATTTATGTTAAAAACATCCTAAAGATTGATTCTATACATTGTTTGACATGTTTCTATGGACTGTAACTGAACTTTTTGACTTTTCGTCTGCTGCTAGTGAGCGCCGTACTTTTTCCGTAAAGTTCTTTTGAAATCTGATACAGCAGTTGCATTAAGGAGAAGTGGATCTAAAATTCCATGCATAACAGTTGTATCTTTTAGTAATGTTTATTATGAGTATTTCTGTAAATTGATGTGGCTCTCTGCAAAATCAAAAGATGTTTTGGAACTACTGAACATAACGCGGCAATGTAAAGTGGATATAAATATGAACTTCACCGAACAAAACATACATGTATTGTGTAACATGAAGTCCTATGAGTGTCATCTGATGAAGATCATCAAAGGTTAGTGATTCATTTTATCTCTATTTCTGCTTTTTGTGACTCCTCTCTTTGGCTGGAAAAATGGCTATGTTTTTCTGTGACTTAGCTCTGACCTAACATAATCGTTTGGTTTGCTTTCATTGTAGAGCATTTTTGAAATCGTACACTGTGGCTGGATTTACAACAAGTGTATCTTTAAAATGGTGTAAAATACATGTATGTTTGAGGAATTTTAATTATGGGATTTCTGTTGTTTTGAATTTGGCGCCATGCAGTTTCACTGGCTGTTGACGAGGTGGGACGCTACGTACCCTAGAGAGGTGTTAACTGAGTAGGATGGTTTTCCCTTCCTCCTCCTCTGAAGAGCCTCCACTAGTGTGTGTGTGTGTGTGTGTGTGTGTGTGTGTGTGTGTGTGTGTGTGTGTGTGTGTGTGTGTGTGTGTGCGTGTGTGCGTGTGTGCGCGTGTGTGCGTGTGTGCGTGTGTGCGTGTGTGCGCGTGTGTGTGCGTGTGTGTGCGTGTGTGCGTGTGTGTGTGTGTGTGTGTGTGTGAGTGAATCTGGGGGTGTATTTTGTGCTGTATTTGGTGCTGTTTCTGAGGCAGTTTCTGTATTAAGTCCAAGGATGACATTATCGCTTCCCTTTGAGCTTTCTATTAGACACACCAGGCCTGCCAGTCAAGCTGCTCACATAACGTGACTGAAATCATGTCAATGGCAAAAAAATGTACACTTAGAAAATAATGTTGCTTAACCATTTTGAACCAAGTTCTAGAGCATGTAGCTTGTGTCCTAGCTAAGCTGAGTAAGTCAATGGCAGTAGCTAGAATCTCAACTGAAGCAGTTACAAAACACGGTTACTACCAGCAGGAACAGGGCTATTATGCTCAGGATCAGTCTTCTGAACAGACTGTACAGCACAATATATTGTACTTCCCATTCGTTGTTTTTGTCCCTCAGCCCCTCATCTATCTCTGGTGTAGTGGCTGGGATGATGAATTAAGAAGGGGGAGTGAGCAGAGGGATTTGGTTCTCATCCCTGCTCTCTCTCTCTCTCTCTCTGTGTGTGTGTGTGTGTGTGTGTGTGTGTCTTGGCAGACATGCCGCAATAGTAGGGACAATTTTTTTTGCTGCCCTCCTCCTATCCCTGTGTGTTTGTTATTGTGTGTGTCTTTATATATGCATGTGTTTGTGTGTGTTTGCAAATGTGGGTTTGTGTGTCAATCTGTTTGTGTTTGTGTACGTACGTGTGTGTGTGTGTATTTACGCACGCCCGTCTGCAAATGTCGGTGTGTGCGGGCTCGTACATGCTTGTGTGTGTGTGACATACTGTATTTAGTTTTCATTGTCCTTATGGCTGTGCTGGGATGTGGGAGGTGTATCACATATCGTTCGCATAGAGTTGATCAGGCTGTTGATTGTGGTCTGTGGAATGTTGTCCCATTGCTCTTCAATGGCTGTGCAAAGTTGCTAGATATTTGCGGGAACGGGAACACGCTGTCGTACATGTCGATCCAGAGCATCCCAAACATGCTCAATCAGTGACACGTCTGGTGAGTGTCCAGGCCATGGAAGAGCTGGGACATTTTCAGCTTTCAGGAATTGTGTACAGATCCTTGTGACATTGGGCCGTGCATTATCATGCTGAAACGTGAAATGATCGGGGCGGATGAATGGCACAACAATGGGCCTCAGGATCTCTTCACGGTATCTCTGTGCATTCAAATTGCCATCGATAAAAGGCAATTGTGTTTGTTTTCCGTAACTTATGCCTGCCCTTACCCTAACCCCTCCGCCACCATGATGTTGACATCAGCAAATCGCTCATCCACTCGACTCCATGCATGCTGTCTGCCATCTGCCTGGTACAGTTGAAACCGAGATTCAGCCATGAAGAGCACACTTCTCCAGCATGCCAGCGGCCATCGAAGGTGAGCATATGCCCTCTGAAGTCGGTTACGATGACAAACTGCAGTCAGGTCAAGACCCTGGTGAGGACGACGAGCACACAAGATGAGCTCCTCTGAGACGGTTTCTGACGGAAAACTCACTGTTTCATCAGCTGTCTGGGTGGCGGGTCTCAGACCATCCCGCAAGTGAAGAAGCCATCAGGCTTGGTTGTGTCGGGTGACAAAACTGCACATCTTAGAGTGGCCTTTTATTGTCCCCCAGCACAAGGTACACCTGTGTAACGATCATGCTGTTTAAACCAGCTTCTTGATGTGCCACACCTGTCAGGTGGATGGATTATCTTGGCAAAGGAGCAAGGCTCACTAACAGGTATGTAAACAAATTTGTGCACAAAATGTGAGGGGAAACAAGCTTTTTGTGCGTCTTTTGTTTCAGCTCATGAAACATGGGACCAACACTTTAAATGTTACGTTTATATTTTTGTTCAGTGTACATACCTTGTCTTAGGTGCACCGTTGATGTCAAACGCTCTGCTGCCATAATGCTTACATACCATTCTGTTGACGTCAGATTTCCTCTGTCAGCCCTTCTCACCGGCGACGACACTTGAGGCTTCCTTGACCAAAACCATAAAAATGACCACACTGCTAAGACTAGGCTCCAACTGGCAATAGAAGACGACAGTCATGATGGATCTGACAACCAGGAATGTATTGTGACTTCCTTGTCTCTCAGTGGCAGTCCTCCCACAGGTGAACAGTGTCAGGAAAACTACGATTAATGAAATGTCAGGATGTTTTTATTTAATTTTATTAGCTTTATTTAACTAGGCAAGTCAGTTAAGAACAAATTCTTATTTTCAATGACAGCCTAGGAACAGTGGGTTAACTGCCTTGTTTAGGGGCAGAATGACAGATTTGTACCTTGTCAGCTCGGGGTTTGAACTTGCAACCTTTTGTTTACTAGTCCAACGCTCTAACCACTAGGCTCTAACCTGCCGCCCCATCTTATCTCCCAGTGACATATTTAGAGTATTGTAAAACCTCTCTGACCATGTAGAAACATAACATCACATCAGAGAGATGTGAGGGCAGCCTTCTACAACTACATGTGACTATGTGTGCTACTTTGCATTTCACAATACGCAATGACTTGCTTTTATTGATTAGACATTGAAGTAATAGGTCCTTACTGGTGACATATAACTGGTATGTCCGCTAACAGGTTAAATATCACTCATTTGACATGTTCTAATGAGACCACGTTGTTTTTCAATTAACGACTGTGTTAGAGACCAGTCCTCAGCGAAATATTAGACGACACGTTGTATAACAGTGGTCTATTTTCACAGGAGTTTATCATATGATTTCAGCGGACTTGGAAAGGAGCGGGACATGAGTGTCTTACTCTAAGATCAATGGAATGCCGCTAATCAGAGGTGGTAGAGTCGTGAATCAGCCACCGACTTTGTCCGTCAGCATCCCCCAGCAGGCAAGGCGAAACCAATCCCAGTCACCGACCATTACCCTGCCCACCTGGAAGCAAACAATCGTTTATATCTACAGTATTCTAGTTGACTAATAGGGGGCGCTGTGTTGAAGCCACCGTGCCGCCATCTTGGCCCCCCCCCCCCCCCCCCCCCCCCCCCACCGTTGTAAAATAAAATATTTTGGAAGCTATAGAAATGCATTTACATTCGTTTTTGCCAATCTATTGTAATCTATTACAGACACCTTAATGCATACTTTGTTATTATATTATGTGAGCGAAACATAAAAAATATGAAAAAAAAACATGTTTCCTTAAAGTATAAGTTTTTTTTTAGATGACTAATGTTACTTTCCCCACTACGTACATGTAATTAAACACATGTCATTTTGTCCTTGAAATACTGTAGAATTCCATGAATTCCGATGGAGGACAGGTGGTTTCAAAGCCTCTCATTGGCCAATACATAGCATCAGCAACCCAGGGTTTATATACATCATTGGAAGCAACTCACTCAGTCAGAGAATTAAACGTTGCAATTTTGTGCCAAAATGAGACAGGGTTGTATTTACCTAGTAAGTCGCAAAAGTCATGACATGATCCTTTGTATCGTCTTTATATCAGTAGGCCTATATCATACTGTTCTTCATCTTTAAGTATGTTGCGAAATGTGAAGGGTGTTGATTAGGATCGGAGTGTGATGAAAGTCTGCAGGCATCTCAAAGACATGAACAGAACAGGGCAGGGAATATTGAATCTGGCCGCCAAGTGTTAGACGTCTAAACTACAAAATTGTGTTATCCATCTCCTCTGTAATTGTAACTTGCATGTCCATCTTCTTAATAGCGTCGACTTCCTAATGGCCTGAGAGTCTGCGTCTCCACCTACCATGGGTCACATGTCTACTTGAACTTTAAACAAGAAATGCTGCTCTTGCGTTGGACTTTTTCCGCATAAAACAGTCTAAGTTGGGCTAATTAATTTTCTCTCTCAAGGGGAGAAAATATCTGCCTCCTCAAAGTTTCACACTTAAGGCGTTCTCCATGAGTTAAATTAAATCGAACCCTGCGGGGTTGTGCTGTAAGGGTATTAAGTAATGTTTATTGATGTTTATTCTCAGAGGGAGCTGTGAAAAAAAATGCTTTTCAACTTGGTAAATTTTCCCTTGGTCCATGTGAAAGATGAAACTGCTCCATCTTAGGGTGGAGGGAGTGCCTCTGGTTAACTCCAATGTAACTTGAATGTGAAAAATGGACTTCGGGCAATGGAGCTGTAATAATTAATGATGGTGGAAGTGGACAACGTAGATTGATCACTCATGCATTCAAATCGGTCTGCGCTCTCCCTCTACTTGTGTATCATATCTGATCATTTACATTTGAACCAGGGTTGAAATTGAAGGCAGTCAGTTCAGGAAGAACTGAAATTCCAATTCAGTAATTTAAAAAATGACATATTTTTTCAAAACATTCTCAGTAAACTGAGAATTAGAAGCTATTTATTTCAAATGTTTTTCCATTGTTGAATTCAAATCACTTCCTGAATTGACTGCCTTCAATTCGTATTGACCGCAACCCTGATTTTAACATTCCAAATCATGTTAAAATGTTCTAACTCAAAATTGAATTGAATGTGAACCAATAACCAATATTGTTGTTTTACAATGGATGCTTGAATTATAAACCCAACATATATCTGAAGCCTCGCCTCACCGGGCTTTCAGTGTCATTCAGTGTCATTCAGTGTCATTCAGTGTCATTCAGCACCACTATCTACATTTCTAGCTTTTCTTTGCTCCCGGTTTATGTAGGTGAAAAATAGGTATATGTCTGAACTAAACTGCAATCCTGCTCCTATTTGAATCACCTTCTCTTAGTGTTTCTCTCTGTTTTCGACTAGTGGTTGGTAGACTGACACAGCGCCCTAGTTTCGCGGACATGTAGTTATAATCCCTGTGCCAACCTGTCACCGTGTCTCATGTCACTCCCTCTCACAACTCCCCACACATCAGCCAAAGGTGCACACGCACACACACGCACACATGTGTGCACGCACAAACACTGCAGCCTTCAGAACACGCTATTTAATTAAAAGAGCAAAACATCAACCAAAAGAAGGCCTTGTTGCTACGACAACTACAGTACAACTCTCTTCCATGTTCCTGCTCTTCCTTCTCTTTGCCTTTTTCTCCATTCTTTCCCACTTCATTTAACTTCTCTCTTTTTCGTTCCTCCTTTTTCTTTCCTCTGTCTGTATAGAGGGAATGGACTGGTTGAGAACCATGGCCTCCTGGGTAATAGGAAACACAGTGGCTCTCCCTTGGGCTTGTTATCAGAGGCTAGTCAACCAGTCAACCACGCTGCACCACCATGACCATAAGGGCTCACTGTGTTGAGACACTCTCGTTCACAACTCTCTCTGTGTCGTGACAGAATGGGCTTCAGGAACAAAATGGTTTGTGTCAAATTCCTTTCACCTGGGTATTGTATTGTATTGTATGGTATGTCCGTTAATATCAGTTCCTTCTGAATTGTAGCTATTCATTTAGTTGAATGCTGTTCAATACAACTGATATCAATCTACTCATTATTTTTCTATGAATATTGCATTTTAAGTGTTGAGTAATGCAGCGCTAGCCTGGGTTACACAGGGGCCCATGGTTCAGTGAAAACACCACCTAACCTCAAATAGACTTAACTAAACCTTATGATATAGAAATCCCTTAGAAAGGGCTTATGCTAATAGACAGCTGTGGTTGTGTGGGGTAAATCTCCTAATGACCTAGAGTTACATTAATTAGAGCGCCTCATCAACATCTGTAAAGGTAGTCATGGTGATGGGGCTGCTGTTGCCTGTCATTGACACCTGACAGCTCAGTGCACCTGTGCCGGATGTCTAAGCAGTGCATCGTCCTCACACTTGACACACATACATGCACACGGCCTGGTGACAGACAGACGTGTGTGTCAGAAAACACACAGACACAAACGCACGCCTGCTCACACACGCACACACATACACACACACATACACACGGCCTTGAAATAGACAGACGTGTCACAAAACACACAGAATTGCACGCACGCACACACACGCATAGCCTGGAGACAGAGTGTGTGTGTCAGACTACACAAACAGCACAAGAAAATGCACAAGACAATGCACTTCATCATGCACCACTTACGGAGAGTTTTCTGGTATATTTCATACCATTTCGTAGAGTTCGGTGTGAAACAAAGTGCTGGTTGAGCCATACTATTTCTACCAGGAGAGAGTTGCATCATTTGCCACAGCGCCATTAGACCTAGTCTGTCATCTCAGCTTTGGCTCAGCTGTGGGATCCATGTTGCCTCACACACAGACACACGTACACACGCAGTGCATTGCATTCTGGGAGAAAGGCCTACTGTAGAGTACACTTCCTCCTCTTCATTGTCTGTTGGCTTGAGCAGCATCAGGCTTTTCTGCTCTGTACTGTTGCTAGTCTATTCTTTCTTTCTCTCTCCCTGCCTTAAAAGAATGACAGCCCTATGAAAGGCTGAGCTGTCACGATCCCTCAATAGCAGCCGGCTAATTGCTGACCCTAACAGGACCAATTAGCATTTACAAGCTCTGCGCAGAGGCCCATGGGAGTCCTCCACGCAGACATGTGGACCAGACATGGCTGCCGCACGCTCTCTCTCTCCGTCTCCCTCTCGCATACAAGCAGCACAAAGACTGTTCGTGGCTTTCTTTATTTCTTTCTGTCTTCTGCCTCTTCTTGCTTTATTACACTATCCCCTTTTCCCATTCTGTCTGAGGCATGAGTGTCTTTGCTCTGGGCCCCAGAGCCCTCCTCTGAGACTCCTTGTGAAGTGTAGGGAGGGATGGAGTCCATGTCGGGGATGCACTCTGGAAAACCTCTGAGAGAGAGAGAGAGAGAGAGAGAGAGAGAGAGGGAGAGATGGCGGGAGGGAGGGAGAGAAAGAGAGAGAGAGAGGGAGGGAGGGAGAGGGAGAGGGAGAGGGAGAGGGAGAGGGAGAGGGAGAGGGAGAGGGAGAGGGAGAGAGGGAGGGAGGGAGGGAGGGAGAGAGAGAGAGAGAGAGAGAGAGAGAGAGAGAGAGAGAGAGAGAGGCTCCAATGATATGCTGGAGCCTGGTATCAACGACGGCAACAAGCGTGTAATCAGCCCGATTTAAAGTGTCTCCTCAAAGAGCAACGAGGCTAACACCGGCAACTTAGACTGATATTTTTGATAAAGCCCCACATTTAGCCAGGCAAATATATCGGGCTGTCTGTTCTTTTTGTTAGTGTGAAACGCGATAACGACGCATATCTGGGGCTGATAAGGAAACGCAGGGAGGAGCTGGAGTGGTTGTACCACCACCACACAATAGAGGTCTGTCAAGGCATTGGGTAGGTCTTGATTTTTACATGCCATAATTCAAACAGAAAAATACAAGATGGAGGATGATTAATGTCCGTTCTTCCTTCTCTTCCTTCATTTATTTGGTTATCTTCATTATTTTGGAGACACTAAAAGAGGCCAGGGCTGGGGAGGAAGGAGAGGAGAGGGGAGGAAGGAGGTGGAGGCAGTTCTGTGTGGTGGGATACTAATTACTGTGTCCACTAATAGCACCTCAAGTAAACCAGGCCAATGCATCTTGCCTGATGAGAACATGCATCAAGCAGCTTAATTGAGAGTAAAATGAGGCAGGCGTGCCACAGGACCTATTAATCAACATTGACGAATGAAAGTGTAATTAGGAATGTGGAAATGCAAAAAAATAACAGGAAAAAAGGGAGAAAAAAAGTGGTTAACCTAAAGTTAAGGTTGCTATGGTTATAACAAACAGGTTGAACATTAGTGATACAGTATAACTCACAATTTGAATATTTTTTTAAGCTTACTTTGTCAAATAGGAAACGATAATTAAAATATCCTTGTATACGACAGTATGTACTGTATATGCTGATGTTATCTACTACACACTGCACCTGCTCTGTCTCTGACATCATTTGTTTATGCAAATCATCTCCGTCTTTAGTCATTACTAATTATTTTATGTTTTTTTTTCTTACATGCTGACCAGACCAACTCAACCAGCGTCACATGCACAAGCGGGGCATAATAAATGTTATTCAATCATTGCGCCCACATGGCTCTCGCGCGCCAACGAGCGTCTGCGTAGCCAGGCGCTAAAACAGAACATGGTTCTATTTGTGACGCTCAACGTGTTGCAAGTCCCGCCTCTCCCATCTCCTCATTGGTTTTTCAGGAGCACGTGTGTGATTGAAAGATGAACCGAGGTCCACACTCCAATCAGTTGTGGTGATGCACCTTTTAAAGTTGGTGCACCACATAAAGTCCAACGAAGAAGAAGGAACCTGGAGGAGAGCTGACTAGAAACAAACGTTTACCCTTTTGTGTGTGGATTCATTGTCGGAGTAGAGGACCTTGTGCATTTCAGGTAAAATAACAACTCAACATTTATATCCCAGGACAAATTAGCTAGCCACAGCAAGCTAGCTAATTTGCCATCAATGTTTAATGCTTCTTGACCTGTCCCCAAATTCGTTTTTGATATTTCAACTTGCATGTCCTGATCACGTCTGGTGTGTTGGGGACAAAATCAACATGCGCGCGTTGACGTACAAAGACTCACGCGCCTTTCCGTCTGGCCAGCATGTTAGGTCATCGTTATTGTGATGGTTTTACTCATTGTAAGTGGGTTGAACCAGGCTTTGGAATAGGACCCAGATTGGAATTCTCATTGATAAATACCCCAGTGTACCATACAAAGTCTTCCTGACACTGCCGCTATATACTACATTACATGCACAACAGGAGACCTCTGATATACCTGGCAACAGCCTCACATTTTCAGCACGGCCGCGTCAGCAGGTTTTAGGGTTATTTGATGTGGCGAGAGAGGAGTAGAACTCCACCTCCAGCCTGAATGTAGGTTCATTGTTCCTCATATTTATCTTTCACTGCAGCGTGTTCCTTCCCGGCCATTGACATTCAGAACAGGTACAACACAGGCCCATGAGCTATGTTAATAAATAAGTCAAACACAACACAACACCCTTGAAATGCCATAATCCCTTTTGTTTTTTGATGGAGGTTGAACGCCTCCCTCTACCTACACGCGCGCACGCACGCACGCACACCTCTCACGTTCCCCTTTCAAAAGCTCTTATCTATTTATAGACTTTGATATGTATACATGTGAAATCTTACCTCAGGCGAGACAATCAGGGCTGTTCTTCTTCAAACCGGTGAAATCAAATGACAGTGGAGGGAACAAAATACAGAGGAGCAAAACCAAAAGACAAAAGAGGCCCAATGTGAGGAGGAAGAGACGTGGTTCTCTTACACGGCTGATAATTAGACGGAAAGACAAGGCAGATTAGGTCTGCATTCTAACCAAATGGCTCCTGAAGACAGGAGTGACAGTGGAAGAGATGTGTTTTATTTCTGAACCAAACACTCACGTTGCTTCCCATCGCATTGCATTAGGGGGAATGCAGCAGAGTTAGCTGCTGGTGGATAGAGAAGGGGCTGCTGGTGATGTGTCATGGGACGGTGCACCCGGATTCTAAGACGCCTCGTAATGAAGTGGACGTTGGGGGAATAATCGGTGGCAGATTGGCTCTGATTTGGTGCTGTGCATTTTTAACACTCTGTAGCAGCACAGGGCATGGGAGGTCAGCTCCATTTTCTCCCACTTCCCCTGACATCATCTAAAATGGCCCGGATGAAATTAGCCTAACCCCCAGAATGACATATCTTTCTGAGTAAGCCGTGTGGACGTGGCGAGCGGCTGAACGTGAAATCCAAATCAACACATTGTTTTTGCCATGTCAGAAGCAGCCACGGAATGACCATCACTCTCTTGCTCGGGGATATTTTTTGTCAAAACGGAAGCTCTGCAAACGGTTTGAAATAATCCAATCCAGCGCATCTTGACTCGTTAGGGTCATTATGTAGGCTTGACCTTGTTCTGCTACCATGGATTCCTCCACTGTAGAGGAGAGGGAAGGAGGAGGACGAGGCTTGTCTGGTGAAACACGTGGAACCGCTTCCTTCCGTCGTTAAGTTGTGCAAAGCGTGAGAGGGCGTGAGAGGGCTCAGGGACGGGTGGCTAAAGTAGCATGACACCCGTTGACTTCAGCGCCCTTTAACCCCACGGCGCTCAGCAAGACGAAAGCCCATACAGACACTTTGAGGGAGGCGAGAAAGGAAGAACAACATTGTGTGGCCCCAGAATAGTGTGCTGTGGTAGGTACGCAATGGAAGAAACAAAATGTGGAGTGGGAACATACATCCTTGTGTGTTGCCACAAATAATCTGACCGTTATACAGAATCTTTACACCTCTAAAGCCAATTATACATCGGGGGAACAAAAATCCTTTCACTTGGATGGTGTGAAAAACACATATGTCGTTCTTACATACCTTTGCATTCTAAAGACAAAATACGATACTGAACAACAAAGAACGTCTCAGGCATAAGGGTGTACGTGTTTGTTTTGATTGACCAAATCCCATATTGACATCCTCATTTGTAATACAACTCAGGGTCTCTCTTTTGAAATCCGTTCACACCTGAATCAGTAACCTTCTCTCACCTCCCCCACATCCCTCACTACATCCACACAGGTCCAATGAAGTAGCAATCCGCTTGGCTGTCGTCTTCTGTTTCGCAAATAATGAATACTCTTTTTAATGGCGGACTTTATGTCGCTTCTGCACCAGCGCTGTCAGTTGGGCAGTAACACTTCAGATGCAATCACCCGCCGCGCCAGCCCGGAAGACGGACGAGTGAGTGGGACAGGTGGACAGGTGCGATAAGGAGGTTTTTGTGAGACGCCGTCCGAACCTGGATTTGTGTGGATGTCCACTGCAGAACCCTTAATAGCTGATGGCAATACCTGATTGGATGACCATTTTAAATCCGTTGTCCATTTTACCTTGACCTTTTCCCCTTTCTCTCTCTCTCTTTCTTCCTGTGTGGGTTTTTACCTTCTACTCTCTTGTTGCCTTTGTTTCTCTACCCCCGATCACCTGAATCTCACCCAGAGATGTCTCTAACGGTGTGAAATGGTTTTTTAAACTACTCCTGCTTAGGAAAAGGTGACGGAAGTGAATTGGTTGAGTTGGCTTTCTAACATAACTCCTCTCTCTACATCGACCTGAAGCTGACCAGACCGTTTATTTGAGGTTGTTTTAGGGTTGACCACAGCCTTTTCTCATCCTGCCGCGTGCAACGAGATAGCACCGTTACGATAGAGACCGGCCACCGCAGTATGGGGTTGTATTTTATCATGCCAGACGTGCCAACAATGTCATGCGGAAGACCACCAGGTCTCTAGTCTATGTGGGTTGTTTAAGGGCTGTCCAGCCTGGTATCAGGTTACATGCGTCACATTTGGAAGTTTTCCTCAAAACAATGGCATCATCACCGTTGTTGATGCCTAAGTCAGTACATTGTATTCAGTGTACAAAATCGGTCAGTGTTTTTAATAGTGTAGACCTCGCCAATGCATTTATCAAGTAGTGGTGTCACACATATAAGTGTTATGAAGATGTTAAGATAGGTAACTTGGCAGGGAAACCTACTGTAGTAAAGCAAAAGGAAACTTAACTGATGACCTTGTTTTCTATATGCTTCCAAACTCACTCATTGTTTAACTTTGTGCGAAATGAATCGATGCTATCTTGCCCGCAACAGACTCCCTTCTGTTACACAATACTGTTGGTAGATTGGAGAGAGTTTTGATGGATGTGGGTGGACTTTGTCACATGTGGGTGTGTTATTTTCTGCCGTGTGAAACAAAAGTAGAGGAGTTGATGAGAAACCGGTGTGATTTTGTCCAAAGTCCAACATGTTTCATTTGCACAACTTTGAAGTGTGAGATCATAGCTGTTAAGAGACAGAAATACAGTAGACTGATCTGATAACAAGGTACTAATATCCAAAAAAAGTGTCTGGTAACACTTTATAATAATATCCTAATGAGCAAACAATAACTTAATAACTGTAATGCATTTAAACTATTATCTATAACAACTTTCATATATAAGAATGAATGAAATGCTATTATAAACTGGGTGGTCCGAGCCCTGAATGCTGATTGGCTGACAGCTGGGGTATATCAGACCGTATACCATGGGTATGACAAAACGTGTATTTTTACTGCTCTAATTATGTTGGTAACCAGTTAATATTAGCAAGAAGGTCCCTCGGGGGTTTGTGGTATATGACCAATATACCACGCGTAAGGCCTGTATCCAGGCACTCTGCATTGCGTCGTACATAAGAACAGCCCTTAGCCGTGGTATATTGGCCATATACCACACCCCCTCATGCCTTATTGCTTAAATAAACTATTCATTAAATAAGTATGTAATTGTTTGTAAACATCTATAAGTATTTCTAATGATTGATCATGAAAGTTATTATAAAGTGTTACCAAGGGTATTAATATTATTATTAATTATTATTATTGTTTCCTAACGTGAGCCCTTACATGTCCTCGCATTGGTAAATAGGTAAATTACTGAAAAGCATTCATTGAACAGAATTCTGTCCGTTTGATTTCATTCATTCCTATTTTGACATGATCTCCATCGCTATTTTACCTTATTATACAACATACCATGGTCTCATTATAATCAGAACATATGAAACCACTGTATTTACACCACAGATAATAAGATAATTTCTCCATAGATTAAGAGATTAAAAAAAGTAACCTAATTATGGAATATTGTTGTTTTGCTTGGTTCCACATCTGTGTAACAGTCTCAGGGTGGGAGGGAAGGCTTATCGTCTGCAGCTGTTGCTGCTGCTGCTGTGTGTTGCTCTGTGTTGCTGTGTGCTGATGTGTGTTGCTCCCTGAGGTAGATGTTGGTGGTCTGTGTTCAAGGGCCGCGGGCCCTCCGTGACTCACTGTGGGGAGTCAGACACAGCCTATTTTCACACACACACACACACACACACACACACACACACACACACACACACACACACACACACACACACACACACACACACACACACACACACACACACACACACACACACACACACACACACACAGGCTTCACCTGCACTTAATCCCCAACAGAGAGGCTAGGTCTCTTCTCTGCTTCTCTGCTCCTTGAGAAACTCCATTATCCCTGGTGGAGGAGAAACACCTGTGCTTGATTTACTACAGAGACCCAATGTTCTTAAAGAGGCCCCAGGGGAACCCCCCAAAACATGTGGAGAAACTGTTTGTTTACTGTCTTAATGTGTATACATAATATGAATGCTGAGCCATGTGTGTGTTTCAGTGTGTGTGTGTCTGTGTGTGTGTTTGAGTATGTGCATGCGAATGTCAATTAAAGACAATTAAATAAATAATGTTTTGGAGGAAGGCTGTGGGTACTGTATGTTTCATGAGATACTAGTTATCATAGCCATGGCCTAGACTATATTGTATATGATCTGTACCTGTTCTGTTAGTCTAAATCCTCCCTTATCTTTTATGTCAGGCTACCTTTCTCTGCTACGGTAAGTCAGAGAAAAGAGCAAATATAGCTCAGTACAAGCTAGTTCTAACCGGCCTCATCTCCAAAGTGCAGTAGTGATACTACCTGATTTCAACTTACCTGTCCAGTTATGACAATGGTGGATGTACCTGAAGGTATGGATTATTTGACAATCTAATGTCAGCACTGGCAATCTGGCAATGAGTGAAGGATAGTTCAGATATGTTGTCAGCTCCTGGTGCTGATGTGTTTGTGGGGGACCACCCTACCCTGACCCACGCTCCCGAATAATCTCAAATATATTTTGATTTGTTCAATCACTCAGATGGAGAGCGAGTGCAGTATGATGGCCCAGAGGAGTAGAGAGTTGCACCCCCTTTTCCCCTCAGAATGGCCTCAATTAATCAGGGCGTGGACTCTACAAGGTGTTGAAAGCATTCCACAGGGCTGCTGGCCCATGTTGACTCCAATGCTTCCCACAGTTGTGTCAAGTTGGCTGGATGTCCTTTGGGTGGTGGACAATTCTTGATACAGTACACACGTTGTTGAGCAGTTCTTGACACAAACCGGTGTGCCTGGCACCTACTACCATACTCCGTTCAAAGGCACTTCTATATTTTGTCTTGCCCATTCACCCTCTGAATGGCACACACACACACACACACACACACACACACACACACACAAACTATGTCTCATTTGTCTCAAGACTTAGAAATCCTTCTTTAACCTGCCTCCTCCCCTTCATCTGCACTGATTGAAGTGGATTTAACAGGTGACATCAATAAGGGATCATAGCTTTCTTGATGTTTTCTAAATGTTTCGCACACTCAGTGTATATCCTCACAAGAACGCACACAGGCACAAACAAACAAGTGCTCATTCTCACAAACACACACACTCCACTTTACACACTGCAGGTGTAAAGTTACAGTGCACCGATCGCTAATTACCACCACAGTGCCAGCCTTCTCTGCTCTGGCTCCAAATTACACGGCTCAACCACAACAAGGGCGACGTGCCCGGCAGTCATTTGTCAGACTAATTATTTGTCTTTGGCTTGTAATTGCAGTGCGAACAGGTACTCAGGTAATTGTCTGGTGAGCTGCAATGTTAAGTGGATGCTTTCCCTCCATTTGCAGCCAAGATGAAAGGAGAAGAGAGGGAGTGCTGAAGTGCGTGTGGTTCAATTCGGCCTCCCAATCAGTTGTGTCGTGGATTCTAAATATAGTGCGGTGGGACTGAAACGTTTGGAGGTACGGTGATAAGAGAAGTGTACCTTGATGTTAATATTATGACCGGTAAAGGCTCTTCACAACAGAATTTCGGCTTCATGAGATGCTGCGAGTAATCAAGTCTCGGGAGTATAAGAGATTTTAAGTTCATTAATCACAAGCCAGAGTCAATGAGGGGGAAATATATTAGACGTAAAGGGAAATAGTTAGTGTCAGGGAAGATTTATGTCTCTGGGAAATAGTTGTTGTGCTTTAAAGGGGCACTTTTTACTTCCCGCAGTATTTTGCTGCTGTTTACAAATGTAAAAACACACAGGCCACTGTCATTTTCAATGACGTCTGGTCTGCTGCCACTGTCACCTATCATCATAATTACGGATTCGGCCTCTCTTCTTGTTATTTTTAAACGTGTATCCGATGATTCCTCACTGGGGTAACTCAAGGCCGACTGGACATGATGTCAGGTTGAATATTATAATGAGCAAAAAATAACTAATCGAGAAATAGAAACAGAATTGTGCATATTTGCCCTGAATCCAATAGCTAGACCCCTGCTGTCTCAAAGAGTTGTCTGATCTCCACGATGGTCACTGTGGATTTCTACACGTCTCTTCCTGAAGACCAAATCAGTCTCACCGCGGGATCGTCTCTGGCCATCTTGGTAATGTTGTGCTGTGCAGAATAGCCCCTGGCTATTTTCGTTCCTCATGGTGGAGAACGCGCAAGCTTTTGAAAAGGATCCATAACTACCCAAGACAGCCAGGGCCAGAGCAAGCTGGCCTTACAGAGAGAGGCCAGCTAGACATGAAAAGGTAGAGGCAGAATATAATCCTTTCACCTCCCTGTACTCCTGCTGTCGTCCTGCAGTGGTCCTGCCATGGTCCTCTTTTTGATGTGCTTGAGCAAAAGAATGTCGGGCATGCCACTAAATCATCAAATACACATGACAGGCATTTTTTTCTTCTCTCTCTCTCTCTCTCTCTCTTTCTGTCTCTCTCTCTTTCTGTCTCTCTCTCTCTGATAAGCGTGGAATTGAATTGGCTTTCCATCTATATTTTCTTGTCACTTTTTCTCCTGCTTTTTTTTTTGAGTGAGGTGCGTCATTCCAGCCATCTTTTCACTCAATACACGACAGTAATGTATGTTCACTTCGTGAGTGAGTGTGCCTGCGGAGGATGAGAATGTTGGAGTAGGCGTGTTTTTCTTTCACTCCCGTCTCCTCGCGGAGACACACGGTGCCATCTGCTTTGCATTGGTTCAACAAAGATTTATTGTGCTGTGGCACACTAATCCAAAACACACATCTCGCCTTCTCCTCCTCATCAGAGACCAGGGCTAAGTGAGGGATGTGGGATTGGAGACGAACGCTTGGCTCCATTCTCCTCCTTTTGTCAAACTCTCACTTGACAGAGGAGAGGAAAGCTAGCTGGCACACAGAGGTGAGGAATGCCAATTCTGTACCCTCCTCTGCCTCCACAGAAAAAGACTGATTTAGAGTTACAATTATAAACGTGTCATGGACGTCGTGTGTACCGAGAGGCGAACGGAAAAGTACAGGACTTTGGGAAAATAGAAGAAGGAAATCAGAGGTACAAAATTGCTTCGCTGTAGCTCTTCTAAAGACAAGGTCATTCATTTTTAATGTGGCGCAGTGGGCGTTACATGTGCACATTAAAACATCAAACATGTTACTGGATGTAGGGATTTCTTGCTTTCAGTGAAACGAGGTCAAAGAAGCTCTCAGGAACAGAGTTTTTCATGTCAATTTGGGGAACATGAGCTTGTAGCCTAGCCTGTTCACTCGTCCGTCCTGTCCAGCCACACTCTGCTTTCTGGTGACTCCCGGTGCCCCCTTTGTCACACAGATGCCAGGTAAAAGAGAGGGGTCCCTTGGGGGCAGAAGAGAGGGGCCCCTCATGGCCTTTCTACTGGTGGAGGCCACCCAAGAGGGTCGGTAAGGCCCCTCTGATACGACAGTGGGGTGAGAGGGCCTCCGGGATATGGCAATGGGGTCAGTGTGTTGAGCCTCTCCCGAAACACTCGTCTCCATGTTTCTCCACTGTTAGGGAGGGGTGGTGGAGGTCTCCATCTGCCAACAGGCATTACAACCGTGTTCGTCATTTGAGCACGAAACAAACACACACACAGAAGTGTGAAAACACACAGAGAAGCACACACACACACACACACACACACACACACACACACACACACACACACACACACACACACACACAGGCATGCACACTCTGCAAATCAGGATGTACCCAGGAACTCCAGTGCCAGTGTAGAGTGGGGGCCCTCCAACCCTGGGGTGAGGCCCCTGCCAATTGAGCTGCCATGTCTGGACAAGGAGAGAGCTCCCAAGCCCAGCCAGGGCCGCCCTTACACTCACATAGTCAACGTGGCAGGTCAAGGAGGCTTCGCCCGCGCTTCCATTTCCTCTCTGCCAAACACAGCCCCCTGTCGCCACATAGCCCCTGCCTGCCTCTCAACAACGCACCCCTCTACCCCACACAGTCTGCCAACCCTAGCCTGCTCACCATACAGGAAGTAAATTTCAGTGGTGGATTGTACCATAAAGATCCTATAATACACCATAGAGATATATACAGTAAATCACAAAAATGAGTACACCCCTCACATTTTTGTAAATATTTGAGTATATCTTTTCATGTGACAACACTGAAGAAATGACACTTTGCTACAATGTAAAGTAGTGAGTGTACAGCTTGTATAACAGTGTAAATTTGTTGTCCCCTCAAAATAACTCAACACACAGCCATTAATGTCTAAACCGCTGGCAACAAAAGTGAGTACACCTCTAAGTGAAGATGTCCAAATTGGGCCCAAAGTGTCAATATTTTGTGTGGCCACCATCATTTTCCAGCACTGCCTTAACCCTCTTGGGCATGGAGTTCACCAGAGCTTCACAGGTTGTCACTGGAGTCCTCTTCCACTCCTCCATGACGACATCACGGAGCTGGTGGATGTTAGAGACCTTGCACTCCTCCACCTTCCATTTGAGGACGCCCCACAGATGCTCAATAGGGTTTAGGTCTGGAGACATGCTTGGCCAGTCCGTCACCTTTATCCTCAGCTTCTTTAGCAAGGCAGTGGTCGTCTTGGAGGTGTGTTTGGGGTCGTTATCATGTTGGAATACTGCCCTGTGGCCCAGTCTCCGAAGGGAGGGGATCATGCTCTGCTTCAGTATGTCACAGTACATGTTGGCATTCAAGGTTACCTCAATGAACTGTAGCTCCCCAGTGCCGGCAGCACTTATGCAGCCCCAGACCATGACACTCCCACCACCATGCTTAACTGTAGGCAAGACACACTTGTCTTTGTACTCCTCACCTGGTTGCCGCCACACACGCTTGACACCATCTGAACCAAATAAGTTTATCTTGGTCTCATCAAACCACAGGACATGGATCCAGTAATCCATGTCCTTAGTCTGCTTGTCTTCAGCAAACTGCTGGCGGGTTTTCTTGTGCATCATCTTTAGAAGAGGCATCCTTCTGGGACGACAGCCATGAAGACCAATTTGATGCAGTGTACGGCGTATGGTCTGAGCACTAACAAGCTGACCCCCCACCCCTTCAACCTCTGCAGCAATGCTGGCAGCACTCATACGTCTATTTCCCAAAGACAAACTCTGGATATGACGCTGAGCACGTGCACTCAACTTCTTTGGTCGACCATGGCGAGGCCTGTTCTGAGTGGAACCTGTCCAGTTAAACCGCTGTATGATCTTGGCCACCGTGCTGCAGCTCAGTTTCAGGGTCTTGGCAATCTTCTTATAGCCCATGCCATCTTTATGTAGAGCAACAATTCTTTTTTTCAGATCCTCAGAGAGTTCTTTGCCATGAGGTGCCATGTTGAACTTCCAGTGACCAGTCAGTATGAGGGAGTGTGAGAGCGATGACACCAGATTTAACACACCTGCTCCCCATTCACACCTGAGACATTGTAACACCAACAAGTCACATGACACCGGGGAGGGAAAATGGCTAATTGGGCACAATTTGGAAATTTTCACTTAGAGGTGTACTCACTTTTGTTGCCAGCAGTTTAGACATTAATGGCTGTGTGTTGAGTTATTTTGAGGGGACAGAAAAGTTACACTGTTATACAAGCTGTACACTGACTACTTTACATTGTAGCAAAGTGTCATTTCTTCAGTGTTGTCACATGAAAAGATATACTCAAATATTTACAAAAATGTGAGGGGTGTACTCACTTTTGTGACATACTGTATGTAATTCGATAGATTGTTCCTACTTTCCTTTACTGTCATTCCTTTGCCTTTTACCTGGTATTGTATTGACTTTTCTAGTGTTGCGTCATAAGCTGCAAGGATAGCTCAAGCGAGGACATCTTTCTGTTCCAATTCAACCTCTACAGTGCCTTGCGAAAGTATTCGGCCCCCTTGAACTTTGCGACCTTTTGCCACATTTCAGGCTTCAAACATAAAGATATAAAACTGTATTTTTTTGTGAAGAATCAACAACAAGTGGGACACAATCATGAAGTGGAACGACATTTATTGGATATTTCAAACTTTTTTAACAAATCAAAAACTGAAAAATTGGGCGTGCAAAATTATTCAGCCCCCTTACGTTAATACTTTGTAGCGCCACCTTTTGCTGCGATTACAGCTGTAAGTCGCTTGGGGTATGTCTCTATCAGTTTTGCACATCGAGAGACTGAAATGTTTTCCCATTCCTCCTTGCAAAACAGCTCGAGCTCAGTGAGGTTGGATGGAGAGCATTTGTGAACAGCAGTTTTCAGTTCTTTCCAGAGATTCTCGATTGGATTCAGGTCTGGACTTTGACTTGGCCATTCTAACACCTGGATATGTTTATTTTTGAACCATTCCATTGTAGATTTTGCTTTATGTTTTGGATCATTGTCTTGTTGGAAGACAAATCTCCGTCCCAGTCTCAGGTCTTTTGCAGACTCCATCAGGTTTTCTTCCAGAATGGTCCTGTATTTGGCTCCATCCATCTTCCCATCAATTTTAACCATCTTCCCTGTCCCTGCTGAAGAAAAGCAGGCCCAAACCATGATGCTGCCACCACCATTATTGACAGTGGGCATGGTGTGTTCAGGGTGATGAGCTGTGTTGCTTTTACGCCAAACATAATGTTTTGCATTGTTGCCAAAAAGTTCAATTTTGGTTTAATCTGACCAGAGCACCTTCTTCCACATGTTTGGTGTGTCTCCCAGGTGGCTTGTGGCAAACTTTAAACTACACTTTTTATGGATATCTTTAAGAAATGGCTTTCTTCTTGCCACTCTTCCATAAAGGCCAGATTTGTGCAATATACGACTGATTGTTGTCCTGTGGACAGAGTCTCCCACCTCAGCTGTAGATCTCTGCAGTTCATCCAGAGTGATCATGGGCCTCTTGGCTGCATCTCTGATCAGTCTTCTCCTTGTATGAGCTGAAGGTTTAGAGGGACGGCCAGGCCTTGGTAGATTTGCAGTGGTCTGATACTCTTTCCATTTCAATATTATCGCTTGCACAGTGCTCCTTGGGATGTTTAAAGCTTGGGAAATCTTTTTGTATCCAAATCCGGCTTTAAACTTCTTCACAACAGTATCTCGGACCTGCCTGGTGTGTTCCTTGTTCTTCATGATGCTCTCTGCGCTTTTAACGGACCTCTGAGACTATCACAGTGCAGGTGCATTTATACGGAGACTTGATTACACACAGGTGGATTGTATTTATCATCATTAGTCATTTAGGTCAACATTGGATCATTCAGAGATCCTCACTGAACTTCTGGAGAGAGTTTGCTGCACTGAAAGTAAAGGGGCTGAATAATTTTGCACGCCCAATTTTTCAGTTTTTGATTTGTTAAAAAAGTTTGAAATATCCAATAAATGTCGTTCCACTTCATGATTGTGTCCCACTTGTTGTTGATTCTTCACAAAAAAATACAGTTTTATATCTTTATGTTTGAAGCCTGAAATGTGGCAAAAGGTCGCAAAGTTCAAGGGGGCCGAATACTTTCGCAAGGCACTGTAGCTGTGAGAAAGCGGTACAGTTTGGTCAGTTTGAGATGGCTTCCGACACTCCTCATTGTGACTTGGCAAACTCACAAGGATCTGCATAAGCTCCCTTAGCTTGCAGTAGCTTGCAGCTACTGTCTGCCTGCTGTTATACACACAGGGGACACTATCATACCTACAGTACATCTCACTCCTCATCCATTTCACCTGTACCCTTCCTCCCATACCCACGTCTAAATTAAAACAACAGCAGAATGGCAACAAAGAGCGGAGGTCCCTTCCTCTTGTTTTCCAATGGCTTCTCATTCTCTGTCTTGTTCTCTCTCTCTCTCTCTCTCTCTCTCTCTGTCTCTCGCTCTACTTTGCTAATTTACTCTCTATCCTGCTGCTTCCCCCTTGTACAATTACAAAGGCGCATGCTATTTAATGTGCACCAATAATCTTCAAGCTGAGAGGCTTTGCAGCTAATAATGACTTCTTGCAGAATGAGTTATGGTAGTCACAAGAGGTGTTCAAAAGACCTACTGTTGTTCTCGTTCATTTTTTTATAATCCTTGCAATGGATTGTCCATTTCCTCTGTTTAAGTCTATATCATGACATTTTTCTTTTGATCTATTAAAGGAACAGTTCTGTCACGACTTCCGCCAACGTCGGTCCCTCTCCTTGTTTGGGCGGCGTTCGGCGATCGACATTACCGGTCTTCAAGCCATCGCCGCTCCACCTTTCATTTTCCATTTGTTTTGTCTTGTTTTCCCGCACACCTGGTTCACATTCCCTCATCAGACTAAATGTATAATACCCTCCATTTCCCCCATGTCTATGTGTGGAATTGTTCTTTGTGTAGGGTGCTATGCTACAGGCTGGCTTGCGCTAGGTTTGTTTCAAACCTAGGTTTGTTTGTTTTGCTTAATCCGGTTAATGTTACCGTGGTTGTGCTTTGTGCTGCCTTGCCTGTGCCTTTGGGCCAGGGTGTATATTAAAGTTCTCCTGTTATCACCCATCTCTGCTCTCCTGTGCCTGACTTCCCGGCAACCAGTCACCAGTCAACCAGTCACTCACCCCGTTCAGCGAAATTACATATTTAGATATTTGTTTCAGGGGTCAGAACCAGTTCAGGGAACAGAACCGAGAACAGAACCGAGAACCGGAAAATAACAAAACATTTAGAGGAACTGAATCAGAACCGGGAACGAAAGTGATCTATACTGTTCCAGAACAGAACCATTATTTGAAAAGCATGTGAACTGATAATAATGTTATTTTACATTCAAGGCATATTTTTCCAGTCCCACTAAAAACTCAACAAAGAGCCTATGCAAAGCCCTCACTCTGTCACTTATAAATTGATTTCAGTGTCAGCCTGCCAGCTGAAGATCTTTGCCAATGTGTGCGTGTAGGCTACCTGCCCTCCTCCCCCCTCTTCCCTGAAGCATAGTGTACTGTATCCTACTGACATTATAAGCGTGATTCAGAAATGCTAGTAAAGGATGCTATAGTATTGAGTTTATTAACTACAAAAAGGTATGATGTGTTTTTATTTAAATTCTGGTGCTGCTATGCACATACACGTTTGTTAGCTAGCTAGTGCCAGTCCAACGTTAAGCCAACTCTCTGAAGTTTAAAGACATTCACTGTTCCTTCATAGAAGTCGCTCCTCTGTTATAATTATGTGGGCCTAATTCAGATAATGCATGTCATAACAACAAGATGTTCCGTGCTTCAAACCAAGCCTCCTGCTCCACCCTCTCTCGCCCTCTCGCTCTCTCGTCACCAGTAAAATTTCAGTCGCATCTTGCGCCCTACAGTTGCCTGTCCAATGTATGTAAATAGCTTGCCCGCTCCATAGCAAGTTGCTCTATTGCACTGATAGGTGAAGTAAATTAATGTCAGGCAAAATGTAACAAAAAAAGCAGATATCAGAAGTTTTAAAAAGGAACTGAAAGGAAAGATATAAACCGTTATTTTTGAGGTTTGAAGCGGTTCAGAACTTTATTTTACTGGTCGGAACAGTACGCAAAAAAAGGATGGAACGAAACAATAGAAAAATTATTTTGTTTCCAACTCCTGATTTGTTTCCTTTACCTTGAAAGGAGTCTATGGATAAGGAGTGACTGCTTTCAAGGTTTCAGGATACAAATATCTATGCATGTGATTTAGCTGAACTACCCCTTCAATAAGCTTGCCATAGGTTGACACCATTGAGAAACAATTATCAATCAACATAGTGACTGAACCATACAAATGATACAGTCTTGAAATACAGAAAAACTATTTCCATAGGGGGTGGGGATGGGTATATACGTACAGCATTGTGTCCCTCAAAGTGTATCAAATTCCAATCTCAGATTGCCTTCTAGGATAATGTGGAAATGTTAGAAAGGCCTTGATCTAAAATGGAGCATGGAAATGAAGTGGCAGTGTGTGTGTGTGTGTGTGTGTGAGAGAGAGAGAGAGAGAGAGAGAGAGAGAGAGAGAGAGAGAGAGCACCCTGAGGACAGCCAGCCAACAGATCACTTCGTCAGGCAACCATACCTTTGGGAGGGACCGCAGTCTGCCTCTCCTCTCTCTACTATGGAAATAGCCCATTCCCCACATTAGTCATACTGCCTTAGTCTATGCTAAATTCTGCCTCGCCTTTTTCCCCCAAGACCCTCTGAATGTGCTGGTGATAAAAACCTAAGAGACTCCCACCCCCCTCGTGCCATAAAGTGTATAGGCACACCAGTGCTTGACTGGTTGGACACCGCAGGTAAACGGTGAGATTTTAAATGAGTTTTATGGTGATATGGTGGTTGATAGCTCTGTCTTGAAACTGGGAAATGCCAACAAAGACATGGATTTGTTTGAATATTGTTACAATGAGATGAACTAAACTAAATACCCAAATATCTATGATTACTTGAAAAGGAACAGGATTTCTGTCTTTAACATAGGAGGTAGTTTGAATTACTCCGACCCATGTAAGTCAAATTGTGGTTACATTTCACCGATCAGTGCCTCTGTATGGATCTTCTTTAACTTTAGATTTGTGTGTACTGTTGTGAATCACTATATATTACAGCACTGCTGTAGCTAGGAACACGAGCATTTCGCTACACCCGCAATGACATCTGCATGTGACCAATAACATTTGATTTGATTTGAAGGACCCTCCAGCCACGTACAGTACATTACCCGTGTCACACCGTCCGCCATCAGTCCCCAGATCTGAGCCGCTATTTCCATTGTTGAGTGTTCAGGTCTTGACTATGCTCGCTAATTTATTCCACGATTAATTGGTCTCTTGCTGTACGCCCGATTAAAACCTGTAATCGGTTACATGGGAAATGAAATGAGAAGAGGGGGATACTGCTGCTGGTGGAATGACTCAATTAAACGTTCCCGTGTCCAGTGAAGCTACACTGCTTCCATGTTGCATTGATTTTCACAACAGTTTAGTAGGGTGTCAGTCATAATGGATGTGTAAGTATTTCTGTTACATTGTTAAGCCCATGTCAATGCAGATCCCACTTCAATCCATAAGAAAGAAATGTCCACTGTAAATGAGTACTTTCAGCACATATGGCTCAGTGCTGGTACGGCAACACATATGCCCTATCTGCTCCGAATGTACACTGTAAAGGGTTTGCCATGAATTTGACAGTATCTTACAGGAAGCTCGGTGGCGAGTCACAACCTGTACTTCATATTGCAGTATACCTACTGTAATCTAAATACAGTACCAAGGCAAGAACTGTGTAATGACACAGTACAAAACCGTAAAATTGACTGTATTATAATGTAAAAAGGTAAATGATACGGTAATTGGAGCAAATTACCGGACGAATGGAGGAATGGATGGATGAATGGATGAATGAATGAAATTCATTAAGGGGAGGGGTTTGTATTTCACAGTATTTACTGTAATTACAAGGGATTGGTGCAAGCAGGTTGCCTGCTAGGTAAAATGTTTCTCACATTACAGCATATTAATGGATTTGGTGTTTTATATCACTTGCACTTCTAGAAGCCTTAACAATGGCTTCCTAACTGGCAGCAACTACAGGGCAGAACAGACCAAAAGGACATGGCATAATGCTCAACTGTTTAAGGATTAAGACTCGCTGCCACTGAATCTGACCCCTATATTACCCTATACATTCATAGGGCACTATAACCACATAAGAGTTCCACTGGTACAGCATTCTCACTTACAGGTGCAACAAATATAGCCCCTTATAAGGCATGCCGCAAAATATGTTAATGAGCCAGAGACAGCAATACCATCCACTAGTGGCTAAAAGGTTCTTGGTGCTCCAAAGATATGGTACTATATTCTGTGGGGTGGAATTATAGTACCATTCAAAATACAGCATTTTTTCTACAATTAACCTTAATTTACAGTATGCTGCAGTATTATATATTTTTGTTCACCTTTGATAATACCTAAAAATTACTTTATAAATGACTGTTTCCCGTTACAGTGTAGGAAACAGGGAATTCTTGACTTATTCGTCACATTTTGTTACGTTACAGCCTTATACCAAAATGGATTAAATTACATTTTTTTCCCTCATCAATCTACACACAATACCCCATAATGAGAAAGCGAAAATAGGTTTTTAGAAATGTGTGCAAATGTATAAAACAATGAAAAACAGAAACACCTTATTTGCATAAGTATTCAGACCCTTTGCTATGAGACTCGGAATTGAGCTCAGGTGCATCCTGTTTGCATTGACCATCCTTTAGATGTTTCTACAACTTGATTGGAGTCCACCTGTGGTACATTCAATTGATTGGACATGATTTAGAAAGGCACACACCTGTCTATATAAGGTCCCACAGTTGACAGTGCATGTCAGAGCAAAAACCAAGCCATGAGGTCGAAGGAATTTCCGTTGAGCTCCGAGATAGGATTGTGTTGAGGCAAAGATCTCAGGAAAGGGTACCAAAACATTTCTGCAGCATTGAATGTCCCCAAGAACACAGTGGCCTCAATAATTCTTAAATGGAAGAAGTTTGGAACCCCCAAGACTCTTCCTGGAAATGGGGAGAAGGGCCTTGGTCAGGGAGGTGACCAAGAACCCAACAGCAGATCTCCAGAGTTCCTCTGTGGAGATGGTAGAACCTTCCAGAAGGACAACCATCTTTGCAGCACTCCATCAATCATTCCTTTATGGTAGAGTGGCCAGATAGATGCCAGTCCTCAGTAAAAGACACATGACAGCCCGCTTGGAGTTTGCCAAAAGCACCTAAAGATTCTCTGGTCTGATGAAACCAAGATTGAACTCTTTGGCCTGAATGCCAAGCATCACGTCTGGAGGAAACCTGGCACCATCCCTACGGTGAAGCATGGTGGTGGCAGCATCCTGCTGTGGGGATGTTTTTCAGCGGAGACTGGGAGACTAGTCGGGATCGAGGGAAAGATGAATGGAGCAAAGTACAGAGAGATCCTTGATGAAAACCTGCCTCAGACCGGGGCAAAGGTTTACCTTCCAAAAGGACAACGACCCTAAGCCCACAGCCAAAACAACACAGGAGTGGCTTCGGGACAAGTCTCTGAATGTCCTTGAGTGGACCAGCCAGAGCCTGGACTTAGTATAATATCAGTATAATATCTCTGGAGAGACCTGAAAATAGCCGTGCAGCGACACTCCCCATCCAACCTGACAGAGCTTGAGAGGATCTGCAGAGAAGAATAGGAGAAACTCCCCAAATACATTAGTGCCAAGCTTGTAGCCAAGTAGACTCCAGGTTGTAATCGCTTTGAAGGTGCTTCAACAAAGTACTGAGTAAAGGGTCTGAATCCTTTTGTAAATGTGATATTTAACTTTATTTTTTATTTCCAAAAACCTGTTTTTGCTTTGCTTTCAAGGCTGTAACGTAACAAAATGTGCCAAAAGTGAAGGGGTCTGAATACTTTCCAAATGCACTGCATAGAGTACCAAAAGTTGTAACTGGACCAAGTTGAAAGCAGTAACCTTGTAGATGTGGGCCAGATTTGGGCCATAATATTTTTACTGAGTAGCTATGTAGATTTCTTTGGATTGATCACCCAACCTGATGAGGGTGTCAAGTGGAAAAAAGAATCACGACCCCAACATAGTAGATATGTACGTGCTGGTCAGATGATAAAGATATTTCACCCTTTTCAAGTAGACCCACAGATAAGTGCACCAGACATTTTCACCATACATGAATTGGATATGATTGCCTGTTCTCCGCAGGAAGTAGTTCTTTGACGTACAGTACATCTCGAAAGTGCAGTTTTATACCAATTCTCTCGTCGTTTTTTTTTCATCGCAAGTACACCAGTCATATTGGACAGAATCAACCAGATAATCGCTATTCTCATCATGCCCTTTAACAGTGGACTCCTGGCTCCAAAACCTCCAACCAAGTTAATGTCATTAAATAAATAATGAACGATATGTATTATCTATCACTCCATCCAACACAGGATTATCTATGTATTATGCATTACCTGGCCTAATTGATTCATCAAGAGAAAACGAAAGTCTTGTTAGCCTCATTTTCCCCAGACCCAATCTTTGCTTATGCTGAATACAGTGACACATTTTTTTTTAATCTGCTTTGTGTTGGGAACCACACAATCTGTCACAGTTAACGTCAACTAGCTCAACAGCGATAGTAGCATTGTCAAGTAAAACTTTTTTGTTTTTTGTTTTTACTTAGTGACCCGCTAACTACGTTATCAATCATTAATGCTGTTTGTTCACACCCTTGACTAGCTATTGCTTGTAGTTTTCTGTACGTGTGAACTGGGGAAAGGTGTACCTGACACGAGTAGAGGTTGTAGCACGTTGCCAGTTACAATGTGTTTGTGTGAGAACATCTCCTCCACCCTCATTTGTTCCCACACTCACGCTCAGGAATAAGTAAACATCGCTAATTTTTTTTTTTTTAAACTGGTTAATCTCCAAGCAAAGGTAACAGGCACATTTTATCCAGAGCAGCATATGTTTCACACACGGGGTTGATCTGCTGTATGTCACAAGTGATCTTAGCATTCATATTAGCGTGATCTCTTCTCCCCATGTATGATATCTTTCCACACGAAAACACTTCTCAACATACTTATCTCGCTAGGCATAAGTTACAGGATGAATCCCTTCTCCCCCCGAAACATCATCAAAGGATGGAGTCATTGTGTGGTGTGCTGTTTTGACACCGTAATGACACGTTTTACAATCCCCCCTTCTCCTTTTCATTCGGAGGAGTGGACCTATCCACTTCAGCCCGAGAGATATTAGCTTCTCAGAAATTACCGCCGCGTCCCAAGGGAGACATAAATGAGAGAGTGACATTAAGGAGACCCAATGTCCAGCGGGGCAGCCCAGTCTCATAGACTAGACGTAACATTAGCATGAAATGTTAAGTTTGGTAGGTTACATAAGAGACTGTGCAAAACACTGTGCAAAAAATGGAAGTAGGGTGGTTGGTCGGGGTGGATGGGTGGGCGTATAACATGCTCCGGTTGCGTGTTCGAATCTCATCCCGGACAACTTTAGCATTTTAGCTAATTAGCAACTACTTACTACTTTGCACCTACTTAGCATAACCCTTTCCCAAACCGTAACCCTTTAACCTAATTCCAAACCCTAACCTTAACCCTAACATTAACCCCTAACCCCTAGCCTAGCTAACATTAGCCAACTAGCTAACGTTAACGTTCGCCACCTAGCTAACATTAGCTACAACAAATTGGAATTCGTAACATATTATACATTTGCAAACGTGTAACGAATTGCACAAATTGCAATTTGTTACATACTGTATGAATTGCAATTCGTAACATATCATACAAATTGAATTTGTTTTGGTTTACATTTACAATGTTTTATGTCTAACTGTGAGTCCAGGTTGAGCGGGAGGAGAAAAAAGGAAACGGTAGCTAGGAGCTAGAATGTTCATTGATGCAGAGAAGGGGGAAAAGAGTTTGTTCTTAATTGCGAATGGGGGCTGCTGCACAAGCAAGTGCATCATTACTTACCTGAAGAAGTGCCACAATCACAACTCCTGATAATGAATACTTGTTATGAAAAAAAACACAGTGAATACAAAATAAAGTGAATGTCTGTGGGAGGTGTGATCTAGACCAGGTAGATATATCCTCACCACAGCAACCCCTCTCTCTCTCATTACTGAGGAAGCCATGCCGAGCTGCTTCAGAGAAAGCATGATGAGCCTTGGGAGAAATATCTACTGGGAGAGAGAGAAAGAGGGAGAGATTTTAATAAAATCTACTGACTTGTCTTCAAAGGAGAAAAAATAATTGAAATAGGTGGTGTGAGATTGAGTGCCATTAATTGAGGAAGAGAGTTGAAAAACTGTGTGGTCCTAGACTGACACCAAACTGACACACACAGATTGACAGAGGAAATGGCGAGAGAGAGGGAGAGAGAGATATGAAAGGATGGAAAGTTACATTGAAAACAATGAAATTGGTCAGAGAGTAATGTGATAAACTGTGGGAGAGCGAGAAACAGAAAGTGGCAAAGAGAGAGAGAGAGTAGGAGGAATATATATATATATATATATATATATATAGAGAGAGAGAGAGAGAGAGAGAGAGAGTAGGAGGAATATGTATATATATATATATATATATATATATATAGAGAGAGAGAGAGAGAGAGAGAGAGAGAGAGAGAGAGAGAGAGAGAGAGAGAGGGGAGAACGATGCAGAGAGAGAGGAAGAAGAGAGCGAGAGAGAGTTCAAAGTGTGCACAGACTGAGTCCTGTCCTCGTGGTGTCCTTCCTCGAGCCCCGAGTCACGCATCGCTCATCTTGTCACATTGAACTCCAGATGCTCCTACCCTGGAGAATGCACTGACGGTGGCCATTTTTCTTCATTCTCGCTAACAATTTGGTAATGAAATATTGATTTTTAGTTAGATTCATATTGATGCTATTAGGTTTGCATTGATAAATCACGTTTGGCTGCTTCTCTGTGTGGCAGAGAGAGCCGCGGCAGGGCCGGAGAGATTACAATCAAAGTCACTGACGTGTTAATTTGATGGATATTTCCCAGCCCTTTCTCTATGTCTCACTGCGTTTCATAACATTGTTCTTTTTTATTACAAAGCACCTTGTGAGGATATTTATGTCCATGTCCGTTCTTCCTACAATAGTCTTTCAGACTCCTGCCCATGGACAGTGGATACAGGAGAGCAGAGTATAGATATATTTTCTCCATACAGTAGGCACACACTACAAAATAGCAAGGCCATTTTCAGATTTGTTGAGGCAAATAGAGGATGTATGATAGAACAGGACATGTCTCAGGAGTGATGTTACCAAATAGCTAGTTTCTGCGTGAAATTTTTATTTGCCAAAATATTGTGCTCATAGCTGAGTGACAAAACCTCCTAACACTCATTTTCAGAGAGAGGGAGTCAGTCGAAACTCTCTAAATGCTACAGCTATCATCTTGTAGATTAGGGAGGTTTTAAATGAGTCTCCTGCTGCTGTTGATGCTGCTGCTGCTGCTGCTGCTACACCTTACAACCGCAATATGTGTCTGCACACAGTCATCCTCGTTAAAGGAAATGATGGCGTTCCCTTTAATGATGTCGAGTTCAAGGACTGCTTATTGTTCCAGAAAAAAAGGCATCTTTTCATGCTAATACGAGTCTTGTTTTCCTTCACGCCGCAATTTCAGTTAAGAAACAGACAAAGAAGGTTAAATGTGCTAAACATGGAACGGAAATCGGGATGTGAAACAGATACATTGATAACACCCTTGAAGATCGCATCATTTCGATAAAGCTCTGTCCTCTATTCTTCCGCTTTTTTTTAATCTTCCTGGTGATTATGCAAAACAGAGCGTAATCGTAATTATCGCAGACACACGGACCATCCTTTTTGTTTCACTTCGATTCAGAAACTCTTCTACCACAACCATCAACTCAACCACTCCCTTTAAACGCCCTACACTCATCGTTAGCATCTCAGCCATGAAAAATCATTCAACCATTGACAATCCAATTCACAGCATGTTTACTGCGCATGTCATAAAGGAGTTCCTAGTTTACATTTCTCTGCTAATTTACTGCACAGCATGGAGCGAATCCCCAACATGCTCGTTCTCTAAATATTTTGGTCCAACTGTGATTTTGTTTGATAGAATGACAAAAGCTGGTATTACGAGGAGGCCGATGAGTCCCAGACGTCTGGGGTGCACTGACATTTACTCCAAACGTAATTAACCCAGAAAGTTATGGCTGCTATGTTTTCTATGTTTTCGCTTTGAATCTCATAGTGCCCCCTTCTGTCATAGATTATAGGGCCATTCTGGCTCCTTTTGAAAAGGCACTGCCCATGACGTTACCGTGCACACAGATCCAAATGGAGTGGAATGGGGAGCGCAAAAGTGGGAGAATCTCAATTCCGTTTCCCTGACTCCTCACATCCTCTCTCCTCGCTTCCTTGACAAAACCCATTGGATAAAAAGTTAGAGGTCCCTCCCCTCTGACCGTCTCCTTATATGAGTTTTGAGAAGGAGGTGAGGAGAGTGGACGCAAGGAGTCAAGGAATTGAAATTGAGATTCTCCCAGGGAGGTCTTGCTTACTACGTCACATACAGTGCCTTCGGAAAGTATTCAGACCCTTTGACTTTTTCCACATTACGATACAGCCTCATTCTGAAATGGATTAAACTTCCTTTCCAAATGCACTGTATGTGCACAAGTCATTGCGCTCTCTCTTGCTCTGCTGTGTGTGCATCTTGCTAGCTCTCACAAATGGCAAAGAGCTGAACCCTTGTCAAAATCAAATCAAATCAAATGTTATTTGTCAACGTGCTGCAAATACAACAAATACCGTGAAATGCTTCATTATAAGCACTTAACCAACAATGCAGTTCAAGAAATAGAGTTAAGAAAATATTTACCAAATAACTACAGTAAAAAATGTTATTTAAAGTAACACAATAAAATAAAATAACGATAACGAGGCTATATAGAGGGGGTCAATGTGCGGGGGTACAGGTAAGTTGAGGTAATTTGTACATGTAGGTAGGGGTAAAGTGACTATGAACAGATAATTAACAGCGGGACTATGTAAATAGTCCAGGTGGCCATTTGATTAATTTTTCAGCAGTCTTATAGCTTGGGAGTAAAAGCTGTTAAGGAGCCTTTTGGTCCTAGACTTGGCGCTCTGGTACCGCATGCCATGTGGTAGCAGAGAGAACAGTCTATGACTTGGGTAACTGGAGTCTTTGACAATTTTTTGGGCCTTCCTCTGACACTGCCTAGTTTATAGGTCCTGGATGGCAGGAAGCTTGGCCCCAGTCATATATTGGGCCGTACGCACTACCCTCTGTAGCACCATACAGTTGGATGCCAAGCAGTTGCCATACCAGGCGGTGATGCAACCGATCAGGATGCTCTCGATGGTGCAGCTGTAGAACTGTTTGAGGATCTGGGGACACATGCCAAATCTCTTCAGTCTCCTGGGGGGGGGGAAAGGTGTTGTCGTGAAACTCTCAACCCGCTGTTCGGCCCTCGTTTTCCTGTAGTCCATGATCATCTCCTTTGTCTTCGTCACATTGAGTGAGAGATTGTTGTGATCTCCTCCCTATACGCTGTCTCATCGTTGTCGGTGATCAGGCCTACCAACTGTTGTGTTGTCATCAAACTTAATGTTGGTGTTGGAGTCGTGCCTGGCCATGCAGTCATGAGTGAACAAGGAGTACAGGAGGGGACTAATCACGCAGCCCTGAGGGGTCCCAGTGTTGAGGATCAGCGTGACAGATGTGTTGTTGCCTACCCTTACCACCTGGGGGTGGCCCGTCAGGAAGTCCAGGATCCAGTTGCAGAGGGAGGTGTTTAGTCCCAGGGTCCTTAGCTTAGTGATGTGCTTTGTGGGTGCTATGGTGTTCAACGTTGAGCTGTAGTCAATGAACAGCATTCTTACATAGGTGTTCCTTTTGTCCAGGTGGGAAAGGGAAGTGTGGAGTGTGATTGAGATTGTGTCATCTGTGGATCTGTTGAGGCTGTATGCGAATTGGAGTTGGTCTAGGGTTTCCGGGATGATGGCGTTGATGTGAGCCATGACCAGCCTTTCAAACATAAGATATTACAGTTTTTAATGTCCCGTTGGTAGGATAGTCTTGACCGTAGATCATTGAGTTTGTTTTCCAGTGATTGCACGTTGGCCAATGGTAGTGGCGATTAACTCACTCGCCTCCGAATACTCACAAGGCACCCCAACCTTCTCCCTCTGTATCTCCGCCTTTTCTTCACGCAAATGACGGGTATTTGGGGCTGGTCTCCAGACAACACTATGTCCTTCACGTCGGACTCATTAAAGACATTTTTTTCATACAGTTTGAGGTGAGTAATCGCTGTTCTGATGTCCAGAAGCTTTTTTCGGTCATAAGAGACGGTAGCAGCAACTTTATGTACAAAATAAGTTACAAACAATGTGAAATAAATACACAAAATAGCCCAGTTGGTTAGGAGGCCGTAAAACAGCAACCATCCCCTCCGGCGCCATTAAATATCCTTGAGGATTAGTGATTTTTCTTATAGAATCCTATAGTATTCTCACAATCCTATAGGATTTTGTGTCACCTCTATCAGAATCCTATTGGACTACTTTTTTCCTATTGGAAATCAAAAGTAATCCAATTGAATCCTATAGGTTTTTATCGGACTTGTAGGATTTAGTTTTTTTGTCATGCGTTCCAGTACAATTAATTTCCGTTTTATTGAACTGTAAGAGAGCCTGTCCTTTTCACCCGTGTCTGTGCAGAGAATCTCACGTTTTCTAACATTATCATTCGAGTTGTTTTGTCCTTCAGTGAATGCAAATACTGTGAATCCAAGAACTGTGAGTACAGTATTTGTTTCCTTATGTTTCCTGATAAGTTGTCAATATTTTGTCATTGTGCAGCATTTTATGTACCCGTTTCTATACTAGCCAATAAACTACTGTTAGCCACATTTTGCCTGTCAGCTGACTAGCTAGCTAGCTAAATTGTAGCCAATTGTGTCTTGTTTTTGTATTGTTATAGCAGATGAGACATCTTGTTTGTTATTGCTAAATACAGTGCTGTGAAAAGTATTTGTCCCTTTTCAACTTTGATCTATTTTTTTTATACGGAATGTTAACCAGATCTTCAACCAAAACCTAATACTTGATAACGGGAGCCTGAGTTTACAAATATTGTTTGATTTAGTTTATGCAACACCCAATTCCCTTGTGCGAAAAAAGTAATTTCCCCCTTACACTCAACATCTGGTTGTGCCACCTTTTTAACTGCAGTGACTGCAACCAAATGCTTCCTGTAGTTGTTGATCAGTCTCTCACATGGCCGTGGAGGAATTTTGGCCCACTCTTGCACGCAGAACTGCTTTAAGTCAGCAACATTTGTGGGTTTTCAAGCATGAACTGCTCGTTTCAAGTCCTGCCACGACATCTCAATTGGGATTAGGTCTGGACTTTGACTAGGCCATTCCAAAATGTCAAATGTGTAGCTTTTTTGCCATGTTCATGTTGACTTGATTGTGTGTTTTGGATCATTGTCTTGCTTCATGACCCAGCTGCGCTTCAGCTTCAGCTTACAGACTGATGGCCTGACATTCTCCTGTAGAATCCTCTGGTACAGAACAGTACTCATGGTTCCGTCTATTAAGGCAAGTCGTCCAGGTCCTGAGGAAGCAAAGCATCCCAAAACCATCACACTACCACCACTATTGGAAATTAATGTTGAAGGTTCCATTTATATGCCTAAAACATAAGTTGAAAATGATTCAGTTACTGCTTCCCGTTGACAAAATCAATAATCAATAAACAGTTTGTGATATATTGAAAACCTAAACATAAAATGTACAAAAACAACTCAATTAGTCATCGTATTGATTAGGGGGGGAAATCAGGTTGTATGTGCTGTTGAAACTACCACAACTCAAAAACCACGTGGAGATTGGATATATTGTCACATCACTCATAAAAAGGACAACCTGCTGAAGACAACCAGCTATATTTTTGAGTGACGCATTTTGATTTGGGGGGGGTCACCAAAATGGAAAGAGAAACGCAACATGTATTCGTCAAGCAATCATCACATTGAAATCAATAGAACGAGAGGGGGGAGTCGGGTTGCACGTAGTATTCAAACTAACCTTACTTAAAAAGCACACCGAATCTGTGTATAGTATGCATATCACTGGTTAGAGGACAACTTGTAGAAGGGAATCAGCTCCATTTTGGATTGTTGCATTTTGTTTCAAGTGGGTCGCCAACACAGAAAGCTAAATACACCACTATCTTCTTATTAAGCACTCATATCGATATAAGTTTGTCCCTGGAGCGCGACAAAACGTTTGACCGAGCATGCACCGTTTAACCGAACACAGTTCGAAGGCCACACTTCAAATCATTTGTATATCACTCGTTGGAGGGGAATTTGCTGAAGACGGTCGTATGAGAAAACTCAACAGTACAAAACCAATGATGCTGGTCTGTTTGAAGCAATCGATTTTGTGTCCTTGTGATGACCATAAACGGTTACACTAGCATCTCTTAATCTGAGGTAGGAAAAGGATGCGTAAATTACCCTCATTTCAACGTGGTCCACCTATGGGAAATTAGACAAGTAGCTTTGTTGGAAACCAATAGCAACATCATATTAGACTTTGGAACCAGGCATGTTGGTCAGTCAGTCATGTTGGTCAGTCAGGCATGTTGTTCAGTCAGGCATGTTGGTCAGTCAGTCATGTTGGTCAGTCAGTCGGTCAGTCAGTCATGTTGGTCAGTCAGTCATGTTGGTCAATCAGTCAGTCGGTCAGTCAGTCATGTTGGTCAGTCAGTCGGTCAGTCAGTCATGTTGGTCAGTCAGTCGGTCAGTCAGTCATGTTGGTCAGTCAGTCATGTTGGTCAGTCAGTTGCTCAGTCAGTCATGTTGGTCAGTCAGTCATGTTGGTCAGTCAGGCATGTTGGTCAGTCAGTCGGTCAGTCAGTCATGTTGGTCAGTCAGTCATGTTGGTCAGTCAGTCGGTCAGTCAGTCATGTTGGTCAGTCAGTCGGTGAGTCAGTCATGTTGGTCAGTCAGTCGGTCAGTCAATCATGTTGGTCAGTCAGTCGGTCAGTCAGTCATGTTGGTCAGTCAGTCGGTCAGTCAGTCATGTTGGTCAGTCAGTCGTGTTGGTCAGTCAGTCATGTTGGTCAGTCAGTCGGTCAGTCAGTCATGTTGGTCAGTCAGTCGGTCAGTCAGTCATGTTGGTCAGTCAGTCATGTTGGTCAGTCAGTCGGTCAGTCAGTCATGTTGGTCAGTCAGGCATGTTGGTCAGTCAGGCATGTTGGTCAGTCAGTCATGTTGGTCAGTCAGGCATGTTGGTCAGTCAGTCATGTTGGTCAGTCAGTCGGTCAGTCAGTCATGTTGGTCAGTCAGTCATGTCGGTCAGTCAGTCATGTTGGTCAGTCAGTCATGTTGGTCAGTCAGGCATGTTGGTCAGTCAGTCATGTTGCTCAGTCAGGCATGTTGGTCAGTCAGTCATGTTGGTCAGTCAGTCGGTCAGTCAGTCATGTTGGTCAGTCAGTCGGTCAGTCAGTCATGTTGGTCAGTCAGTCGGTCAGTCAGTCATGTTGGTCAGTCAGTCATGTTGGTCAGTCAGTCGGTCAGTCAGTCATGTTGGTCAGTCAGTCGGTCAGTCAGTCATGTTGGTCAGTCAGTCGGTCAGTCAGTCATGTTGGTCAGTCAGTCATGTTGGTCAGTCAGTCGGTCAGTCAGTCATGTTGCTCAGTCAGTCATGTTGGTCAGTCAGGCATGTTGGTCAGTCAGTCATGCTGGTCAGTCAGTCATGTTGGTCAGTCAGTCATGTTGGTCAGTCAGTCGGTCAGTCAGTCATGTTGGTCAGTCAGTCGGTCAGTCAGTCATGTTGGTCAGTCAGTCATGTTGGTCAGTCAGGCGGTCAGTCAGTCATGTTGGTCAGTCAGTCGGTCAGTCAGTCATGTTGGTCAGTCAGTCGGTCAGTCAGTCATGTTGGTCAGTCAGTCATGTTGGTCAGTCAGTCGGTCAGTCAGTCATGTTGGTCAGTCAGTCGGTCAGTCAGTCATGTTGGTCAGTCAGTCGGTCAGTCAGTCATGTTGGTCAGTCAGTCATGTTGGTCAGTCAGTCGGTCAGTCAGTCATGTTGGTCAGTCAGGCATGTTGGTCAGTCAGGCATGTTGGTCAGTCAGTCATGTTGGTCAGTCAGGCATGTTGGTCAGTCAGTCATGTTGGTCAGTCAGTCGGTCAGTCAGTCATGTTGGTCAGTCAGTCGGTCAGTCAGTCATGTTGGTCAGTCAGTCATGTTGGTCAGTCAGGCATGTTGGTCAGTCAGTCATGTTGCTCAGTCAGGCATGTTGGTCAGTCAGTCATGTTGGTCAGTCAGTCGGTCAGTCAGTCATGTTGGTCAGTCAGTCGGTCAGTCAGTCATGTTGGTCAGTCAGTCGGTCAGTCAGTCATGTTGGTCAGTCAGTCGGTCAGTCAGTCATGTTGGTCAGTCAGTCGGTCAGTCAGTCATGTTGGTCAGTCAGTCGGTCAGTCAGTCATGTTGCTCAGTCAGTCATGTTGGTCAGTCAGGCATGTTGGTCAGTCAGTCATGCTGGTCAGTCAGTCGGTCAGTCAGTCATGTTGGTCAGTCAGTCGGTCAGTCAGTCATGTTGGTCAATCAGTCGGTCAGTCAGTCATGTTTTCAGTCAGTCGGTCAGTCAGTCATGTTGGTCAGTCAGTCATGTTGGTCAGTCAGTTGGTCAGTCAGTCATGTTGGTCAGTCAGGCATGTTGGTCAGTCAGTCATGTTGGTCAGTCAGTCGGTCAGTCAGGCATGTTGGTCAGTCAGTCATGTTGGTCAGTCAGTCGGTCAGTCAGTCATGTTGGTCAGTCAGTCATGTTGGTCAGTCAGGCATGTTGGTCAGTCAGGCATGTTGGTCAGTCAGTCATGTTGGTCAGTCAGTCGGTCAGTCAGTCATGTTGGTCAGTCAGTCGGTCAGTCAGTCATGTTGGTCAGTCAGTCGGTCAGTCAGTCATGTTGGTCAGTCAGTCATGTTGGTCAGTCAGTCGGTCAGTCAGTCATGTTGGTCAGTCAGTCATGTTGGTCAGTCAGTCGGTCAGTCAGTCATGTTGCTCAGTCAGTCATGTTGGTCAGTCAGGCATGTTGGTCAGTCAGTCATGCTGGTCAGTCAGTCGGTCAGTCAGTCATGTTGGTCAGTCAGGCATGTTGGTCAGTCAGTCATGCTGGTCAGTCAGTCGGTCAGTCAGTCATGTTGGTCAATCAGTCGGTCAGTCAGTCATGTTTTCAGTCAGTCGGTCAGTCAGTCATGTTGGTCAGTCAGGCATGTTGGTCAGTCAGGCATGTTGGTCAGTCAGTCATGTTGGTCAGTCAGGCATGTTGGTCAGTCAGTCATGTTGGTCAGTCAGTCGGTCAGTCAGTCATGTTGGTCAGTCAGTCGGTCAGTCAGTCATGTTGGTCAGTCAGTCATGTTGGTCAGTCAGGCATGTTGGTCAGTCAGTCATGTTGCTCAGTCAGGCATGTTGGTCAGTCAGTCATGTTGGTCAGTCAGTCGGTCAGTCAGTCATGTTGGTCAGTCAGTCGGTCAGTCAGTCATGTTGGTCAGTCAGTCGGTCAGTCAGTCATGTTGGTCAGTCAGTCATGTTGGTCAGTCAGTCGGTCAGTCAGTCATGTTGGTCAGTCAGTCGGTCAGTCAGTCATGTTGGTCAGTCAGTCGGTCAGTCAGTCATGTTGGTCAGTCAGTCATGTTGGTCAGTCAGTCGGTCAGTCAGTCATGTTGCTCAGTCAGTCATGTTGGTCAGTCAGGCATGTTGGTCAGTCAGTCATGCTGGTCAGTCAGTCGGTCAGTCAGTCATGTTGGTCAGTCAGTCGGTCAGTCAGTCATGTTGGTCAATCAGTCGGTCAGTCAGTCATGTTTTCAGTCAGTCGGTCAGTCAGTCATGTTGGTCAGTCAGTCATGTTGGTCAGTCAGTTGGTCAGTCAGTCATGTTGGTCAGTCAGGCATGTTGGTCAGTCAGTCATGTTGGTCAGTCAGTCGGTCAGTCAGGCATGTTGGTCAGTCAGTCATGTTGGTCAGTCAGTCGGTCAGTCAGTCATGTTGGTCAGTCAGTCATGTTGGTCAGTCAGGCATGTTGGTCAGTCAGGCATGTTGGTCAGTCAGTCATGTTGGTCAGTCAGTCGGTCAGTCAGTCATGTTGGTCAGTCAGTCGGTCAGTCAGTCATGTTGGTCAGTCAGTCGGTCAGTCAGTCATGTTGGTCAGTCAGTCATGTTGGTCAGTCAGTCGGTCAGTCAGTCATGTTGGTCAGTCAGTCATGTTGGTCAGTCAGTCGGTCAGTCAGTCATGTTGCTTAGTCAGTCATGTTGGTCAGTCAGTCATGTTGGTCAGTCAGGCATGTTGGTCAGTCAGTCATGTTGGTCAGTCAGTCGGTCAGTCAGTCATGTTGGTCAGTCAGTCGGTCAGTCAGTCATGTTGGTCAGTCAGCCATGTTGGTCAGTCAGGCATGTTGGTCAGTCAGTCATGTTGCTCAGTCAGGCATGTTGGTCAGTCAGTCATGTTGGTCAGTCAGTCGGTCAGTCAGTCATGTTGGTCAGTCAGTCGGTCAGTCAGTCATGTTGGTCAGTCAGTCGGTCAGTCAGTCATGTTGGTCAGTCAGTCATGTTGGTCAGTCAGTCGGTCAGTCAGTCATGTTGGTCAGTCAGTCGGTCAGTCAGTCATGTTGGTCAGTCAGTCGGTCAGTCAGTCATGTTGGTCAGTCAGTCATGTTGGTCAGTCAGTCGGTCAGTCAGTCATGTTGCTCAGTCAGTCATGTTGGTCAGTCAGGCATGTTGGTCAGTCAGTCATGCTGGTCAGTCAGTCGGTCAGTCAGTCATGTTGGTCAGTCAGTCGGTCAGTCAGTCATGTTGGTCAATCAGTCGGTCAGTCAGTCATGTTTTCAGTCAGTCGGTCAGTCAGTCATGTTGGTCAGTCAGTCATGTTGGTCAGTCAGTTGGTCAGTCAGTCATGTTGGTCAGTCAGGCATGTTGGTCAGTCAGTCATGTTGGTCAGTCAGTCGGTCAGTCAGGCATGTTGGTCAGTCAGTCATGTTGGTCAGTCAGTCGGTCAGTCAGTCATGTTGGTCAGTCAGTCATGTTGGTCAGTCAGGCATGTTGGTCAGTCAGTCATGTTGGTCAGTCAGTCAGTCGGTCAGTCAGTCATGTTGGTCAGTCAGTCATGTTGGTCAGTCAGTCAGTCGGTCAGTCAGTCATGTTGGTCAGTCAGGCATGTTGGTCAGTCAGTCATGTTGGTCAGTCAGTCAGTCGGTCAGTCAGTCATGTTGGTCAGTCAGTCATGTTGGACTCCTAGGGGTTTGTAACGTATTGTATCCTATAGGATCCGATAAGATTCCAATACAAGAATCCATAGAAAAACCCTATCAGAATCTGGAACCAATTCTATAGGATAAAATCATATAGGATAGGTTCCAAAATCGGATAAGATTTTTTATTGGATTCTAATAGGATTGTTTTTTATGACTGGGGACAACTCAAAAACCACGTGGAAACTGGAAATATTGTTAAATCACTCATTAAAGGACAACCTGCTGAAGACAACCAGCTGCATTTTTAAGGGTGATGCATTTTGATTTAGGGCAGGGGTGTCAAAGTCAAATGGACGGAGGGCCAAATAAAAAAATCAGCTACAAGACGAGGGCCGGACTGTTCGAATGTTCATTGAAAAATGTTTAAATGACGCATATAGTCTAGTGAACCTAATTGAACCTACTGAAAACCTAACAAATATATTACAATATGATCAGATAAATAAAGCAATATTTTCTTATGGCTCTGTCAGTAATCTTTAATTTTCAACAGACACAAAAGACAAATTTCCTTTATATAAATATCCCCATAACATGAACATTAAATGAAAGAAACCGGTATTCAAGGCACCATCAGTAGACTATATTTTCTATTTTAGCAAAAGTGGGCTAAATTTACTTCAAAGAAAAAACAATAATAGCAATTTTCTATCATCCACTCAACTGAAATATTTTTAAAATATAATTGGATTGAAATACAAAAAAATAAAGTGCAAAAATCTATTAATCAAAAACAACACTTTGTTTAAGGAGAAGTAACATGCAGTGAAAACAAATATTAAATTTTAACTTTTAAACTTGAACTGAGTAAAAACTCTAAATATGTGATTGCACAGTAATGTTCACTTGTTTGAGGTTGAGGGTGATACTTGGTGGTGTCCCATCTTTTCCACAAGTTCATCAATGTTCGGGGTAAGGCTCTGAGCTGAAGAAATCCTCAGAATTGAGTGGAGGTGTTCAGCAGTAAGTCGACTTCTGTGTGATGTTTTGTTCAGGTTCATCAAAGAAAACAGTTGTTCACACAGGTATGTGCTGCCAAACATAGACAACGTTTGAGCAGCCTGGATGCGCAGCTGGGGCATTGTGCCGGGGAGGAAACGGGCAAACTCCGCAGCACCCACTGCCGCATATTTTTCCCTCAGTGCATCATTGCATTGGAGGTCAATCAACTCCATTTGGAGGTTTGGTGGTGAGCTTTCCACGTCAACAGCAAATGGGTTACCGAGCAGTTCCAACCTGCTTTTTTGTGCTTCAAAGTCAGCAAATCGGCGTCGAAAGTCAGTGGTAAGCATACCTATTTTATCAGCCAACTGTGTGCTCGGGAACGCACTGGTAGAGAGCTTCTCTTTCATGGTCTGGCAGCTGGGAAAGTGGCTCAAATTTTCTTTCCGCATCTGCGTCTCCCACAGAGTCAGTTTGGTTTTAAATGCCTTCACTGTACTGTACATATCAGAGATGACACGATCCCGACCCTGCAGCTGCAAGTTTATTGCATTCAGATGACTCGTAATGTCACACAGAAAAGCCATTTCACACAGAAACATTTCGTCTCGGAGTTTTGTTGTGTCTTTCCCTTTGCTGTCCAAGAATAGACAAATCTCCTCACGAAGCTCGAAACATCTTTGAAGCACCTTTCCCTGGCTTAGCCATCGCACCTCTGTGTGATAAGGCAAATCACCATGCTCCGTTTCTAACTCCGTCAGAAATGCCTTGAACTGGCGGTGATTCAAACCTTTGGCTCTGATAAAGTTAACTGTGCGCGTGATGATGCTCATTACATGCTCCATTTTCAAGGCTTTACCGCACAACGCTTCCTGGTGTATGATACAATGATAAGCTGTCAGCTCACCTGTCGCGTTTTCCTCTTGCATCTTTTCCCGTATCTTCGCCACCAGTCCGCTCCTGTGTCCACACATCGCAGGTGCTCCGTCGGTTGTCAAACCCACGAGTTTTTCCCAAGGCAGCTCCATCTCATTTACACATCTTGACACCTCTTCATACAAATCATGCCCCGTAGTGATTTGGCTTTTTTGAACAGAGCCTGTCGAGATTTGAGGCCTCGTTTTAATTCCTCTGCCTTTTGTAGCCTTTGTTCCATGTCCATATTCTTGTTTTTGTCCGCGTGTTTCGTTTCATAATGTCGTCTCAGATTATACTCTTTCAGTACCGCCACACTTTCTCCACACAGAAGACACACAGGTTTTCCAGCTACCTTCGTGAACATATACTCCGACTCCCACCTTGTTTGAAACCCCCGGTTCTCAGTATCCACCTTCCGTTTTGCCATTTTTGATGGGTATCTGAAAGTTAATTTTACTGTGATGCTGACGACTGCTGTGCCAATAAATATTGAAATGAAGCAGCCTACTGCTCGGTGCGTCACCTTTGCATTGTGGGAAATGTAGTATTGGTGCGTGTAAAAGATCTGCGGGCTGCCGGCTTGCTGCGGGCCGGTTCTAATAATAAATCAAGATCATCCCAGGGGCCGTAAAAAACCTTCTTGCGGGCCGGATGTGGCCCGCGGGCCTTGACTCTGACATATGTGATTTAGGGGATCACCAAAATGAAAAAAGAAATGCCTTAGACTCCTATGGGATTCCAATACAAGAATCCAATAGAAAAATAATATCAAATTTTGGAAGCAGTCCTATTGGAGTCCTGTAGGGAAGCTCATTGCCTGGAACTCGAATTGCTAGAGGGCTGGCCCATGTGAAGGAAAATGTAGGGGGAAATGGTACCACACAGCTTCCAGTAAACATTCACCTTCAAACTAGGGATTTTGTGGTTAATCTTCTCATAGATTATGCATGTATGAACTACACATTGACACATCCATCCCAAAGCGGAAGGCTTCAAACAATACTTACTAGTCGCCAAAGTTCCAGAGCATGTCTTTAATAGAGGCTGAAAAAACGATGACTCAATCCACAGTATGTGATGACCCACTCTTGCTTCCTCCAGTTGGTGTGTAGCACCAGCCTGAGTCATATCTCATATCAGTTCAAACTTCCATCAAGTCCAAGGGATGTGTGTCTGTACTCCCCATTGATTGGTTAAGACCATCCCCTCTACTCCCCTCCTATCTGGAGAAATATCCACCAGCTCAAGAGGATTTACTATTGATCTCCACTTCCTCTGGCTTGGTACATTCATCCACACATACACACTGGGGCTTTGCAGTCAAGGTGTGCAGCCCAGATATACGGTATAATGGAACTGGACAGACACAGGGTAGTTTTCTGAGACACGCTTCATAAAAGTTGACCCAAGGTTCAATCTTGGGAGAAAAGTAATATATGCAACATTCTACAATCTTGGAACGACACATGGTCAACAAAAGATACCGAGCTCACTTGATCGGTCATAAGCTGAATGGTCATTGAATCTGTCTTGTAAGGTGACATCTTTTTGTCCTAAAATATGCCCTGACATGTCTCTCGGGTGTGTGTCATCCTGAGGTCATTGACAGGGAACAAGGCCCTCTCAGGAATTCTGATTGGCAGGGTCTACATTGATCAGCAGCCAATGACAGAGTGGCATGGCAGCTGTTTGGCAGGGGAGGGTGGGGAATTGTTAGCATTGTTAGCCAGGCAGTGGAATCAATATCTGTCCCCCAGGCAGTGCCATGTTCCCCTAACCGCGTAGAGAAGGCAACGCTCGGCCTGTCCCTCTGGAGCTCGACCAGTGTAGCTCACTCACAGGGAACCACAACAGCTAAATGAGAAAGGGGGAAGCGAGGAGGAGCACAGAGAGAGAAAGAGGGAGTGGTGAGGCAGAGGGGTCTGAGAAGAAGACAGAGCAGTCAAACATTTCAGGCACACCATTCCAGAGTAATGAAGCATAAGAGAATATACCTGTACAACATTTGATAAAGATGGCCTGACACACCAGTCCAAATAGGTTCTTCTGCACGCCAGCACATGTCTATCCATCACCTCTCTGGACTACAGACAGGAAGAAAGAGAGGGAGGGAGGGTACACACAGACAGGGAAAGCGAGACTAAATTGAGTGACAGACAGAAAGTGAGTGTGAGGGAGAGTAAGGGCGGGAGAGAGAGAGAGAAATGGAGAGAGAGAGAGAGAGAGAGAGAGGCAGAGGGAGGGAGAGAGTGAACGACTGGTGTGTATCCTTGGCACCTGGTGAATCCTATCAAGGCTGAGTGGTTTGTGAACGAGGCCCTGGCGGCACAGGTGTCCTTGTACACCACCCGTTTGTTTTCACTTCCTTCCTTCCTTCCTTCCCTTTTTCTCCCAGGGCGAAAGACAATAATGAAAATAATGAGTAAATGTTGCACATTGGACCTCCTTATCATCCCCTTCTTTCTGTCTCTTTTCTTCTGTCACTCCATCATGCCACGACAGATAAGGACAGATAGAAAGCCAGTGAGAGAGAGAGAAAGAGAGGAGAAGACAACGACAACAAAAAAGAAGATGGTTGGTCTGCAAGTGGTCTGTAAGGCTTATGTATACCGAGAGCTTGGTGCAAGGCCTGCTGGCTAGGACCAGGTATGCTGCTTCTCAGTAGTCTTTTGCGTGATTAATGAAATCTTAACGCCAGGCCGGACACAAATATTCATCACCTCGCTGCCCCTATTGTACTACGTCTGGAGTAGCGGGAGCGTGACAGAGAGAAGAGAGGAAAGAGAGAAGAGGAAAGAGAGAGGGACAAAACATAACGCGAGGCAATGGGATTCCTACCAGGCCCGCTGAAACACACTGCTTTTTGTTCTCAAACAAAATGGAGGTGATGTGATTTATGGACAGCCAGCATCTGTTTAGTGCAGAGAGACACAGATTCATGTCTGCTATTATCAGCTGTATGTGTTACAGGGGTTGAAATGGGTAGTGGGGCCATTTAGAGAAAGACCCTAATGGAAAAGTACAGGGTGTCAATTCCTTTGTGTGCTGTTATTGTATAGGATGTCAGGGTGTGTGTCTCAGATACTGTGTTGTATTGTACTATATATCACAAATAGACATGACAAGAGCAACTAAAGGATAGTTTTGCAATGGTGTTTGGAAGTGAGTGTGTGTGTGTGTGTGTGTGTGTGTGTGTGTGTGTGTGTGTGTGTGTGTGTGTGTGTGTGTGTGTGTGTGTGTGTGTGTGTGTGTGTGTGTGTGTGTGTGTGTGTGATGTATATTATGTGTATATGTGTATGTGTAACAACACCCTAGAGTGCTCTCTGTTTATGATTGGCTGAGAGAGCGATTGTAGGATCATCTGAGAGAGAGAGAGAGACATGCTAGTAGGTGGATACCAGGCCTTCCCACTGGGCACAGATGTCAATTCAACGTAATTCCACTGGATTGACAAGGAAACAACGTTGATTCAACCAGTACGTACCCAGTGGGCAGACACTAGGGAGGAACTGTGTTTGATCTACCATGAACACGTGATGGAGGATATACAGTGCCTTGTTCCTAATTTTGTTGTGTTACAGCCTGAATTTAAAATGGATTAAATTGAGATTTTGCTTCACTGGCCTACACACAATTCCCCATAATGTCAAAGTGGAATTATATTTTTGCAAATTAATAAAAAATGTAAAGCTGAAATGGCCTAAGTCATTAAGTTTTCAATCGGTTTGTTATTACAAGCCTAAATAAGTAACAATTTGCTAAACAAGTCACATAATAAGTTGCATGGACTCTTTGGATGGTGTATCAATACACCCTGTCACTGTAAAGATATACAGGTGTCCTTCCTAACTCAGTTGCCAGAGAGGAAGGAAACTGCTTAGGAATTTCACCATGAGGCCAATGGTGACTTTAAAACAGTTACTGTGCAAGGTTTAATGGCTGTGATAGGACAAAACTGATGATGGATCAACAATATTGTACATACTACACAATATTAACTTCAATGACAGAGTAAAAAGAAGAAAGCCTGTACAGAATAAAAACATTCAAAACATGCATCCTGTTTGCAATAAGGCACTAAAGTGATACTGCAAAAAATGTGGCAAAACAGTGTTTTTGTCCTGAATACAAAGTGTTATGTTCAGGGCAAATCCAATCCAATACATTACTGAGTACTAGGCGAGGTGCTGGCTAGCGGAGTAGACCACTTGAAAAAGAAAAGGAGAGCCGCACACTCAAGGAGCTCAGAGGACACACAGGTGTCATGGCCGGGTGTGGCTTGATATCATCGGTTCATTTACAGATAAAGGCCTGGGGAATAGGGTTCAAATCGGAAATGGAGCAAAATCGTTCTTTCCATCAGACACTGGGAGCCAAATTCACCTTTCAGCAGAACAATAACCTAAAACACAAGGCCAAATATACACTGGAGTTGTTTACCAAAAAAAATATATTTATTCAATTTTGAATTCACAATAAAATGTGGAATAAGTCAAGGTGTATGAATGCTTTCTGAAGTTTAAAGTGAGCTCACTGGTTTGTATTAACATCACATCATCTACATAAATAACTATTTGCTTGTTTAATTGTGTACGGTGTGTCTGCTTTCTATGGCTGCGTTTGTGTGTGTGAGTGTGTGTATGTTTACGCACACGTGTGTGAGTGTGTGCGTGTCTGTGCATGCGTGTGTGTGTGTGTTTGCGCTTGCGTGTGTGTCCACTGTAGCATTGACTTTTGCATGCTCCCAGTGATAGATAGTGGTTAGGGAGCACAGCGGCAGGTCTCACACTGCCAATGGCATGGCTGTGGATGGGGAGGAGGGCTGAAAGGTTTCCCACACATCACTGATCCCTGTCAACATACACACTAACACACATGGCATCACCCAGGAATGTCTGAAATGTGTGGTACCCTGTGTGTGTGTGTGTGTGTGTGTGTGTGTGTGTGTGTGTGTGTGTGTGTGTGTGTGTGTGTGTGTGTGTGTGTGTGTGTGTGTGTGTGTGTGTGTGTGTGTGTGTGTGTGTGTGTGTGTGTGTGTGTGTGTGTGTGTATGCCGGTGTGTGTATGCGTGCATTGATGTATGTTTGTGCTTATGTATGTGAACTCAGATTCATTCCTCCTCTGTTTGAGGTTTAAGAAGCCTGTTTTCAGACGTTACGCGTTTCACAGGCACACAGACCATTCTTTTGTATGTTCTAGCTTCTTTTGTATGTTCTAGCTTGTCTATCTTGTCACGTCTGTTCTTTCAGCCATATTTAACATCCCTGAATCAAAAGCCTTAGAAAACAATTATACCAGCCCAGTTTTGTTTTGTTGGGATCTTTTCCTCCAGGCAGCAACAGAGAAAAAAGGCCTTCATTGTTCCATTGTTCACACTGTGTCATTCTTTGCCTCCGAACAGCGATTGTTTGCTGCGTAGTTAGGAACACAATGGTGTTCACATAAAAAGCAGCCACTTAGCTCACACACCAAATTAGTACAGACGAGGAGTCAGGCTTTCCTAAATTCGCTTATTCACATTTTCCTCTCCTTATTCCCTCATAAAACCGAGGTTGCTGCTGAGGTGGACAGAAACTGTGACAGCTCAAAGTGAAAGTGGCATCGTTCTCCAGCGCGTCGTGATCGTGTCTCAAATGATAACGTCATGATACTAATCAGAATCATTCTGATCCTTATGATTGGCGTCAAACACCTCCACCCTCATCGTTTTCATTGTCCTCTCCTTCATCGTTGCATATGTCATTGTTAACATAACCTTCCTCCTCCTCCCCCTGCTCCTCCACATCATCGTCATCATCATCCTCTGAGTAAGAGTATTGGTAGGGTAAGTTTGGGTAGGGTAGGTTTATGTTTAGTCATGTTAGAAAAGTATTAGGTTTATAGTTAGGGATTAGGGTCCTGTGCATTGTTGACACTTCAACGGGGGTTAGAATTATTTTGGTAAACGTACCACAGTACCAGCCAACCCAACATAAACCATCTCTCTCTGTGGCCCATGCTACTTTGATAATAACATGGGTAGCATGTTGCTCTGCCATAGCTTTAAATCAGAAAGGTGGCCATGAGGTGCTCCTGTAGGTGACGTGTGACTGGAAAGTATTGTGTCACCTGCGCACCCCCCACAAAATATTGACGTACAAGAGAAGTCGATTTTTCCCAGGCACCGTTAAAAAAAAGGGTTTTGCATCAGTGCCTTTGCACTTCCCGTTAGTAAAACATGTCTCTAAACCCTCCTACTGCTGTGACCAAGAATGAAGTACTCTCCAGAGCCAGAAGAAAATCAATTTCTCACTTTGGCAAATTTCCTCCAACCATATTTTTCTGTTTGGCTATTTGCTTTTAATGCTGGCATAGACTTATTGGTTCAGGAAGGCCGTAACGTGGAACTGCATAAACGCAACCTCTGACAAGCACTCAAAATTCTATTGAACTTTCATTCATTTCTCCGTGTCAGCCGTAACTTTTGGAGGCATTGTCAACGAAGAGGTACCGGTATGAATTCCTACATTTTTTAGGAAATGGCAGCCGGAGATATATTTGAAGATTTCTGCACGCAGACCCATCTCTGTCTGTGGGAAAAACAATATTTATCATTGAGATCTGAATGACCTGTTAGAGGACAATACTCAAGTCAATACGGAACCAGCAGCATAGCAGGCAGAACCGCCCCACAGGGAAATCTGAGGCAGTGACACTCCATCCAACACCCCCATCCCTCCCACCTGCAGCCTGTACCCCCCCCCCCCCCCCCCCCCCCCTAACTGCAACAACACATCAGCTAATTCACCTGATGGGAACAGGAAGTGACATTAAGGGTCTCAAGTGTTCCATATTTCTGCCTATACTAAATTAATATTTAGTAAACATATGCCTTAGCGGATACAGTTATCCAAAGGCACTTACAGTACACTGAAATATACATTTGCACATACAGTAAATTCGAAATGTCTTGTGTAAGCACGTGATCCCTGCGGGAATTTAACCCACAGCCTTCACGTTGCTTTCCCCACGTTATAACCAACTGAGGACCACAGCACGGTACTAGTATATGAGCCCGTGACTCATTTTCTCTGCTTTTCTAATGCTATAGTGTTGGCTCATTGAATGGCGTACGATTAGTAACTGAGCCAAACCGCGTCCTTCGCTCACGCTCCGAGTGTGACATTAATATGCGGAACGATCAGAATCGTCCCTCTAATCTATAAGATATAGATTTAAAATACTCCCTAACTGTGGTGCGTCTGCAGGGGAGGAGCCCGTTGTGCTCACAGAACCTCTTTTTTTTAATAACATAAAAATCCCCTTGTGAGCAATCAGGCTTCCCAGTATTTGCCCGAAATGGGTTTCACCCCCCCCCCCCTCTCTCTCTCTCGATTTCCATGAGAATCACCGTGGTGATTAATCACTGGCGTTCCTCCATTCACAGACGTCATTCAGCGCTTTTTAAAGCCATCACCCCTCATGATGTTTATGGGAGGAGAAAGACATGGGGCCTCCACGGTGCCCCCCCCCCCCCCAACCCTTTCAGCCCCTCCCTCGGGGATCTACACACAGTCAAGGACTGAACTGTCCCGGACCATCCAGAATCCATCCGCCCTTCCCTCGCCGCCAGCTGCCTCATGTCCCCACTGCACTACAGAATTTCTCAGAAAACCTTCCCCCCGCTTCTCAAGACGCCGACCGGAGCCCTCCATTCCATGTTTGGGACGAGGCTTTTGATGTCACGAAGAAGAAGAAAAAAAAAGCTATTTATTTTAGAATTGTTTTCCTCACAGAAATGTTTGGTGAACCTATTTTTAGATACATTTTTTCAAAAAGGGCAAGCGAGACAGGTCTTTTAAATGGTGCACAGTGACATTTGCCTTTAAGTTAGCCATTTAAATGTGTTGTTACACATCTATGGTGTCAGCTGTGTTATCCCCACTGAACAATGGAAAGCAAAAAGAAAGAGAAGAAGCGGGGGAAAGGTGAAGAGTCCGACGGTCTGCAGGTCCATCCTGATAACAGCACAAGCGTCAACCGTGTGAGTGAGGATGGTGGGAGGGGGTAGCATTAGCAGCTTTAGCTTAAAGACCCTGGGGAAGTCAACGACATGTTAATAAACACTTATGGAGGAGCTTGGGGGTGGGGGTCGCGAGGGGCTTGTGTGGGGGGTGAGAAAGGGTGAGGAGGGGGGGTCAGGCTCACGCTAGTCAACCCGCTGTTTCCTCCTGGGTAGGAGAAAGGAGTTAATGACACCCTAGAGCTTCACGCCCTTCCGCTCCTCCCTCTCCTTTATGGGCCTGTGAGCGACACCACACAGCCCTGCTGAGGTGAGGAGGCGACGGAGACAGCGCTCCCATCCTACCAGCCTGCGAGTGGGAGACTCAAACAAAAAAAGGGAGAGGAGAGGGGGGAGCCGGGCCACAGATAGCTGTGATTATTATGACTAAATATAATATAAGCCGCCAGCGAGGGGGCGAGAGAACGATCCACCCTCCCGCCCCCGCACGGCCCCTATTGAAACCTCAACACTAGGGCGCTGGATGAGGACAGGTTTACAGACAGTGCCTTTTCAATGCCAGTGAGAGGAGGGTTGAGAGGGGTGGGGGTGGGGAGTTAATGAAGGGCTTGGTGAAGAGAGTGTTCAGTGGGGCCAGGATGAGGGGAGGTGAGGCTGCCACGCTGTCCATCTCATCCCAGGGAAGAGGTGGGGATTCCAGGAAAGATTCCCGGGGACGGGGGACGGGGGGGACGGGGGGGACGGGGGGGGGGGGGACGGGGGCAGTGCAAGTCAAGGTCAAAGAGGGACAAAGGGTCGACAGTCCGGTGCTCATGCGGCCACAGCTCTCCACAGGTCTGGACCGAGGCCAAGAACTCTGGGACAGTCCAACTATGACTCCCAGGCCCATAAATCCCTCATCTCCCATTCCAAAAATGCATTAATGGCTACACAAAGAGAACAAGAGAGGAGAGAGGGGGAGGCAGTGTGGCAGTGTGATGCTTCAGCGTATGCGGATGCCGGGCTGGTGGGGGATTATACTGGTATTTCCATTGTAGTGTGAAATTATAACGCTTTACCTGCTTTAATTTTCCAAATACAAATTAAATCCTCAGTAAGTTGACTGTAAATCAATAGTTTCATTTAGGGGCCAGCATGATTTAACAAAAATGAAAAGTAGCTGGTCTGGTCAATGGAAGTGGGTCATAAATCACAGAGCTTTGGGAGGCAAAAAGCCGATTTGACTTGTATATGGAGTGGCCCCTGGCCAGGGGGAGAGCAAGGTGGAAATGAACTCCTGGTTTAGTAGAGCTCCTATTGACCAGAATCTGTTCTACCTCGTCCCCTCTGTATCACACACACACACACACACACACACACACACACACACACACACACACACACACACACACACACACACACACATTGCGTCACAACATCACACACCAACATCTTATTGAAAACCAAGAGATTTTCCAATGGAAAACATTTATTCCAAAAAAGTAATTCACCCCCAAAAAATGCAAACTTTCAAAGAACGGAAGGGAAAACTTGACTAGATTCTCAAAACAACAGATAAAAACACCAAACGCTGTGTAAAAAAAGCTGCCTGGTCTGGTTTGTGTTTGCACATCAGATCGACACACCGACATCAAACATCTAATGTCACGGCTCTTCAGTGACGCCGACGAAAGGGATAGAGATGCAAGCCTCACATTGTCATCAAACAATCAATCAAACAGTCATCCGCTTCTCCAAACACCTAGGAGCTGAGCAGCTGAGCTGCAACCAGACAGCGAGCCAGACTACAACAAACGTCCCCCCTAATGTAACGCTAAGCAGTTAGCACTCCATGCTAACACCATTGTCACACAAACTATGACTCTGTTTAAGTTGAAGTAGTGGTTTGAGCTCAGGGCCCGTAATTCACAGAGCGTCTCAAAGTTAGTAGTGAGTGCTGATCTAGGATCAGGTTACCCCTATCCATATAAGCCTAATCAATATGATCTAAAATGCTAAACTGATCCTATATCAGCAATACTCTGAGAATCTTTGTGAATATGGGCCGGGGAGCGGAAGAACAATTATTGGAGTAAAGGATTTATGGCCCGGAGACAGGGGCATGTGTCCCAAACACAGGTGAGTATGACTGTTGTCATATCTCCGAGACTTAAACACTATATCACATGCCAACCTGATCACGTCCTTCCCCAGGATCCATCCGGTTGCTCTTTTTCGGCTATTCACCATTTAAAGGCAATACAACTGTGCTACAATGCGGTTCTTCCGCCATCTGGATAAAATCATGGCCTCAGTCATGTAAGTGGTGTATAAGTCACAGACTATCAGCATGATGGAATATACTGTAGGACGACACATCTCAAAGCAGAGCATTATGGAAGGCGACGGTGGATATTATCGCTGATTGTTAATGAATGGTTGTGAATGCCACAGTAAATCCATTACGAAGCTGTTATGTCCTACTTAAATTCTTCTCCAAAGTGTTGCTCATATATCTTTGCATTGGTTCATTATGGCCTTGGACAGGTAAAGCTTTCTGAATTCTGCCCAGGTTGACCCCCACATGCTGCCTTTGTGTTTCCACTTAAAAATAATGGACATCCCCTGTCCTACACCCATCAATCAGCCACTTAAAATTCTCCAGGAAATAGTTTTAGGGGTTACGAATTACAGTTATAAGGGCTTTCTGACTCGGAATAGATTAGCGAGGCATTAACAATGTTTCATTAACCTTGCGTTAAGTGACATCCTCCCGTGATTAATGGACATTATTAACAAAAGGGAGATTGTGTTTCCTAAAATGAACCTTTCTGTAAAATGTCTGCTGCATTGTTAACAGATTTGTTTATTAATCATTCGTAAAAGCTAGGACCTGTTTCTTCAACAGATAGTTAGAAGTCAGAAGAACTCCCCCCTTTTGGCGCTTTGACGGACGGACGGACGGACGGACAGACAGACAGACAGACAGACAGACTTTGCCCTGAGAGAGAGATAGAGAGTATCTGGGAGAGGATGTGTATGCTGAGGGAAGACTGAAACCTGTTACATTGATTTTCAGCAGTATCGCGCATGTGCGTGTGCGTGCGTGTGCGTTCGTGCTTGCTTGCGTGCGTGTGTGTCAGTCTGGAAAGGAGAGCTGTGTATTTGAGTAGAGTAAATTAAGGCAGGGACCTGAGCTACGGAGGTGTACTGGGGACAGAATAGCTGTAGTCAGGCTGTGGGAAAGGAGCAGTCCACCCACCTCAAACCCAATGCTTAGATACACCGTGACAGCATTCAAAAACACAAGAAAAGAGAGGCTTCATTTGCGAACGTTTATAAAGGATAGTACTGTATAATTATAGCCAAGATCGGTTAATAATAAAAATGAAATTGTGAAATTAGATTGAATTGTAGGAATATAATAAAAATGAGATGTTTGCATTGGTTCTATTTCTAACTGATGTGCTAAGAAGACAGCACCACTGTTGTAAACCTTTACAGTGGACGTACTGACACAGCAAAAGGAGCGCACATTCCACACATTATATTTCTGTCAGTGATAATGTAGCGATTCCCAGAGAGAGAAAGAGATAGAGAAAAAGAGAGAGAAAGAGACATCATGGGGTCACTCTTCTCTTCTCGAGTTCACACTGGAGATTCTCTGTCAATCACCTTCAGTCCGCCAGGCCCTTCAGAGGATGGCTGTTCTGCGTGTAAGAGGCAGGCATGCGGTGAGGGGTGAGGAGAGGCAGGGAGGAGTGAGGATAGAGGCCAGAAGGTGTTGGTATCCAGGTCTCCTGTCCTCCTGTCTCGGATATCTGCAGGGACACGTGGGACCCCACCTTGCTGAGTGCTGTTGGAAAGACTGACAAACCAGGTTGCCATCACATTTGGTGTGTGTGTGTGTGTGTGTGTGTGTGTGTGTGTGTGTGTGTGTGTGTGTGTGTGTGTGTGTGTGTGTGTGTGTGTGTGTGTGTGTGTGTGTGTGTGTGTGTGTGTGTGTGTGTGTGTGTGTGTGTGTTCTGTGTGTGTGTTTGTGCATGTGTGTGTCATACTCTCTACTCCTCTGGGCCAACATACTGCACTCGCTCTCCATCTGAGTGTTGAACAAATCAAAATATATTTGAGATTATTCAAAGTAGCCACCTTTGCCTTGATGACAGCTTTGAACACTCTTGGCATTCTCTCAACCAGCTTCATGAGGTAGACACCTGGAATGCATTTCAATTAACAGGTGTGCCTTAATGCGTTTGAGCCAGGTTGTGGTGGTACACAGAATATAGCCCTATTTGGTTAAAGACCAACTCCATATTATGGCAAGAACAGCTCAAATAAGCAAAGAGAAACAACATTCCATAATTACTTTAAGACATGAAGGTCAGTCAATGCGGAACATTTCAAGAACTATGAATGTTTCTTCAAGTATTCATGAGGATACATGAGGACCACCACAGGAAAGTAAGACCCAGAGTTAACTCTGCTGCAGAGGATCATTAGTTACCAGCCTCAGATTGCAGCTTCATGCTTCACAGAGTTCAAGTAACAGACACATCTCAACATCAACTGTTCAGAGGAGACTGCGTGAATCAGTCCTTCATGGTCAAATTTCTGCAAAGAAACCACTACTAAAGGACGCCAATAAAAAGAAGAGACTTGCTTGGGCCAAGAAACACGAGCAATGGACATTAGACGTGTGGAAATCTGTCCTTTGGTCGGATGAGTTCAAATTAGAGATTTTTGGCTCCAACCATGGTGTCTTTGTGAGACGCGGTGTAGGTGAACGGATGATCTCTGCATGTGTGGTTCCCACCGTGAAGCATGGAGGAGGAGGTGTGATGGTGTGGGGGTGCTTTGCTGGTGACAGTGATTTATTTCGAATTCAAGGCACACTTAACCAGCATGGCTGCCACAGCATTCTGCAGCGATCCGCCATCCCATCTGGTTTGTGCTTAGTGGGACTATAATTTGTTATTCAACAGGACAATGACCCAAAACACACCTTTGACCAAGAAGGAAAGTGATGGAGTGCTGCATCAGATGACCTGGCCTCCACAATCACCCGATCTCAACCCAATTGAGATGGTTTGGGATGAGTTGGACCGCAGAGTGAAGGAAAAGCAGCCAACAAGTGCTCAGCGTATGTGGGAACATTCCAGGTGAAGCTGGTTGAGAAAATGCCAAGAGTGTGCAAAGCTGTCATCAAGGCAAAGGGTGGCTACTTTAATTTGTTTAACACTTTTTTGGTTACTTCATGATTCCATATGTGGTATTTCATAGCTTTGATGTCTTCACTAATATTCTACAATGTAGAAAATAGTCAAAATAATCCAAACTTTTGACTTGTACTGTACATGCACATACGAACACTGGCACACACACACACATGCACACGCACGCGCACACGCACGCACACGCACACACACACAATCACTCCATTATCCATGTAGCTTGTGGAGAGCTCTCAGCTCCCTGTCTGTCTGTCTCTGTACTGCTTGTGGGTACACACTGGGTTCTCTGAGCAGATGACTGACACTGTCAGAATGCCTGGCAGTCAAACAAGCCTGGCCCTGACGCTTTCTGGCAACGCGATGTGACACAGCGAGCAGTATCTGGTTTCTCCTGCACAGAGTACATTTCATATGGCTCATAGGGGCTTAGAACGGCCAGGGGGAGGGTGTGTGTGCGTCTCTGTGTGTGTGTGTTTATATGTGTGTGTTTGTGCGTGTGCGCATGCATGCGTGTGTGTGTGTGTGTGAGTGTGTTTGTACACTTGTGTGTTCCAGTGCATGTGAGTGTGTGGATGGGGGAGGTAATGGATCAGATATCAGAAGAGGATCTGGGAGAGGATGTGTATGCTGAGGGAAGACTGAAACCTGTCACATTGATTTTCAGCAGTCTCGTGTTTGTGTGTGTGTGTGAGTAGAGTAAATTAAGGCAGGGACCTGAGCTACGGAGGTGTACTGGGGACAGAATAGCTGTAGTCAGGCTGTGGGAAACGATCATTGCACTCACCACAAACCCATTGCTTAGATACACTGTGACAGCATTCAAAAACGCAAAATAAGAGAGGCTTCATTTACGAACATTTATAAAGGATAGTACTGTATAAATATAGCCGACAATGGTTAATTATAAAAAGGAAGGTTCATTCAAATTATGAAATTAGATTGAATTGTAGGAATATAATAAAAATACATTTTTTTTGTTGTTTCCTTGGTTCTATTTCTAACTGATGTGCTAAGAAGACAGCACCACTGTTGTAAATCTTCACAGTGGACGTACTGACACAGCAAAAGGAGCGCACATTCCACACATTATATTTCTGCCAGTGATAATGTAGTGATTCCCAAATCCCAAGTCCGTATGCAATTAACCCAACTTAATGGGGACATTCCGATCATCCCTATCTGCAAATACAATTGGCTGTCTAAAAAGGAAAAATTACAAACTGCAATCAACAGAAGCTGTGCTTAGATAAAACTAATTGGACAATGGAAGAAAAAGCCATTTAAAAGGAGAATGTGCTTTTTGATACATTTTATAATAATAAAACTATGTTATTTATCAGGTGATACAAAGAGTACATCAGAATTACAAGATACTGGCACTGTAAAATATTACCTTGGATTAAAGAATGACATTTTCCTCTCTTTGGGGTGGATTAGAATAACTAAATTAGAGACACTGACAATTCACTTATATGAAAGATGAATAAGATAGTGACGTGTGCACTCAAAACTACAACTCCTCTCTAGATGAAATGGACTAGTATATATATCATTATTTAACTAGGCAAGTCAGCTAAGAAGACATTTAAATTGACAATGATGTCCTTGGGAACAGTGTGTTAACTGCTTTGTTCAAAGGCAGAAAAACATATTTTTACATTGTCAGGTGAGGGTTTCGATCTAGCAACCTTTCGGTTACTGGCCCAACTTTCTAACCACTGTGCCGGTGTCTAGATAGAAAATACCCTCAATGCCATGGTAGAATGACCTCCAGTCCTTCACTGTGTAAGCAGCCAAGTTTGTTAAACAACAGGGGCAAGGATATCACATGTACACATTACATCTGTTCACATCAAGTGCTTCTCTTGCTCTTCCTCTATGAAACCTAACCAGCGGTGTGTTCAAAAAGGTGAAACATTCAGAACGTTGCAGATAGAAATGTAACGAAAAGAACTGACATGATCCCCCTATTCCACATGGCAGACAATCGGCTTTGTTCTACGCAGTACATTTCCATCCAAAAGTTCTGTCAGAATGTTGCAGATAGAAATGGAATGACCAGAGCGGACATGATTCCCGTATTCTACATGGCAGACAATCGGGTTGGTTCTACATGACGCATTTCTACCTGAGCGTGGTGTAGTGTTGCACCATTCCGGTAACAGCAACAGTAGCACATGCCTCAGTCCTACCAGTAGTATGCTGTAGGCTACAGGCTACTCTCTTACCACAGTGTGCCATCTTTTGGTCATCTGGAGAACTGCACCATGTTGAGCTCATCTCTCTTCTACCTGGAAAATGAATGGAGCTAAAAATGACTGAACACCAGTGAAATGGGTGTCATCATCTTGGGATGCATGTTGGACTGATGGGAATGGTAAATTGAAAGAAATAGAAGCATCTTCTGCAACTTGTAGCTTGAATGGTAGTGCTGTGTCAACAGTGTGAGTTGTGATGCAGCCTGATCACTAGAAATAGACTTTGATTTCAGACGTTTCAAAATACGGCTCTCACAAAAACAAAGGAAAATGATTGCCCAGCACTGGGGGAGAACTCGTGATGCTCAGACCCAGAGCATGCTGGTTAGACCACTGCTCCAACACATTTTACAGTGCTCTAGCAAGCCGTTAGAATACTTGATGATACTTGATGGTAATAGCGCATAGTTTTTTTATTATAGCGTTTGAAGCCTTCCCCAAACCAGAGCTCTAACCTTAACCACTCAGAATCAATTCCTAAACAGTTAACCTTTGAGTTGTTTCTGTTTTAACCCTGTAACCACGTGGAATGAATGCGTTCGAATAAAAGACGTTCTTTCACAATACGTTGAATTACGATGACATCTTGTTGGCTGATGATGATGAAAGCGGCACATTTTGAAATACAGTACCACATTGTATTTTGGAGTAGTTTGTAATGATAATCTTTTCTATTTTCTCACGGAATGGAAAATAAACCTTTTACAATCAGAGATAAATCTATGTGTGTGCATATGTGTCTGTTAGCACACTTGTGTGTGTGTGTGTGTGTGTGTATGTTTGAGTATTAGTGTGTGTGTGTGTATGAGAGAGAGGGAGAGAGGGAGAGAGAGGGAGAGGGAGAGAGAGAGGGAGAGAGAGAGAGAGAGAGGGGGAGAGAGAGAGAAAGAGGGAGAGGGAGGGAGGGAGGGAGGGAGGGAGGGAGGGAGGGAGGGAGGGAGGGAGGGAGGGAGGGAGGGAGGGAGGGAGGGAGGGAGGCAGGGATGGAGGGAGCGAGGGAGATTCACCTTCGTCGGGTCACTCCTCCCTTCCTTTCTTGGCTCATTAAAAACAGGCCCATTAGCAACACTCCTTCAGTGCCTAGCTTTAGATATGCTTGTGTATGTCATCGCCACATCTCTGCCGTTTTGGAGGCCTCTCGGCAGCCTAGGAATACATTAAAAACCAAAGAGCCCCTTCTCCCTGACTGACTCCTGCTGGGAGTACTTAGCATTTCTGGGGTGAAACTTTCCAGCAAGGTTGTCAAACGTTATACAAATTACAATAGACCTAAATTGCTCTTGTTTATTTATATATTTATTTACCTCCGTGGATTGTTTATCTTAGCCCTGACAAAGCCTACTCCCCTGGCGCAAAGCAGCACACTGTGGGCAATGTCATAGGAACAGGGCAGGGGAGGGAAGGGGGGGGGGGGGGGGGTGAGAGAGGAGGGAGAGTGAGAGAAAAAGAGAAATAAAAAAAGAGAGGGGGAGAGAAAGATACATCTGTTTAGTTTCAAACATCTGTAGGACCACAATTCACAATAGACCTGTCTTACAGTTGATGATATGACATTTAACATTTATTGTAGCCTTTAATAAGACTCTGTAAATAATGATTTCATAGTGTCTCTATTGCCAGGCAATCATTGGTGGGAGTGTATTTGATCTTTCACTAATCACTAACCCAGGGACAGTTCTATTCCTAGTCCCTACACAGCAGTCAACATGGATGTAAATTGGATTTCAGGTTATGAAGACATCTTGTAACCAGATTATAACCAATCGGTCTCTGTTATGCAGCACAAAGACATCAGGAGTAAATCCTCCGATATTCCAGCCCCATTTCAACTTAAACATTTAAACATAATTTAAACATCATCAAATCGACAAGGCTATACAGTACATGCTTAGTTTAGTGCACTGAAAACAAATGTGAAAATACCAAAAACAATTTAGTCCAATGAATGTTGCTAAGTAGCATGGTGGCTGTCCATGGTACTGATTTCTCTGTGTGTGTGTGCGTGTGTGCATACTTATGAAAATTGTTAAAAAATGGGGACTACATCTAGGCTACATCTAGGCTACATCTAGGCTACATATTGCACTTCAGATGTCTTAGGCCAGTGGCACAACATATGAATTTATGGTTAGATCAGAATCGCAGTCGTCATCATTGTCAAAACCACATATCCAAATGCACATCTCCATCCATGGCTTAGGCAAGGGCTGATTTAGCAAGCTAGATACTGCAGGACATCGACACAAGCAGACCGGAAACAGACAGGTTTATGACCTGACAATGATGAAGTTTTGCTTAGGATGTGATTTGATTGGTGTGAAGCCAAATCTAAACTGGCCTCCGTTGGGGGGGGCATTTTGCTGCACCAGGACAACCCACAGTTGAGCTTAGCTCAATGCTGATTGGCTAATTATTTACACTTTTTTTTAATCAAGCAAGGCCAAACGCTTGCTGGCATCAATCAAATACTATTTTGTTCCACATAGAATCTGTCACATGGGCTACACATACTGAGACAGAGAGGCGCCGCTTCCCTCGCTCAGATGATTTCTCCAGTGAGATTCAGCCACTTGCAAATGTACGGGAAATTATGAAAACACAGAGAGGAGAATTAATATTTTTTTTATCATTTGAATTTTTTTATTCAACAAGTACTTGGGTAAGCCTGGCTTCCCTTGGCCACCATGAATACACATATTTATAAGGCCATATTGGGTAAAATGCCACTTTATCTCTGTTCTTTTTTTAAGCAGGTCAGTAAATAAATATCAATTACGGGTCCCATTCTCATTTGCTTTTGACAGTACCAAGAATTAGAACAGGTCATGTTGGAAATAGTTTGAATTATTCAGCTCTGTGGCCCTGGAATTCTCTCCTGATCATTTGAAAAGGTGAGGATCTCGTCACGTTGGTGGAGTTTTAAACACTTTGGTCGATGCAACTATCATAGAAGAGTGTAATTGTCAGCTGCTTTTTAGTTACGACATTTGCGTTTCATGTAATCGTTGTACTGTATGCGTGTCTATAGTTCTGTTCAATGTTGTGTTCGTCTGTGTAAGTTGTTCTTGCCTGAGACGTTGTTCCCTCTACTGCTGTTGGACCAGATCGCTCTTGAAAAATAGTTTTTATCCAATGAGAAGAACCTGTATAAATAAAGATTACATTGTTAAAAAATGCCACTGATTTACAACTCAACAAAGACAGCTTTTTCCTGTTGCTAAAAAGATGGTAACAAAACCTTCTTAATACAACTAGTATACAACTTCACCATAAAGTCATAAAAGACACCAAATTGAGGTTTAGCAACCAGTTTTGCCTATTTGGTATTGGTATTATACTGAACAAAAAATATAAACGCAACATTGCAACAATTTCAACGATTTGACTGAGTTACAGTTCAGATAAGGAAATCAGTCAATTGAAATAAATTCATTAGGCCCTAATCTATGGATTTCACATGGCTTGGAATACAAATGTGAATCCGTTGGTCACAGATACCTTAAAACAAAAGGTAGGGGTGTGGATTAGAAAAGCAGTCCGTATCTGGTGTGACCACCGTTTGCCTTATGCAGCGCAACACATCTCCTTCACATAGAGTTGATCAGGCTGTTGATTGTGACCTGTGGAATGTTGTCCCACTCCTCTTCAATGGCTGTGCGAAGTTGTTGGATATTGTCGGGAACTGGAACGCGCTGTCGTACACATCGATCCAGAACATCCCAAACATGCTCAATGGGTGACATGTCTGGTGAGCGTGCAGGCCATGGAAGAACTGGGACATTTTCAGCTTCCAGGAATTGTGTACAGATCCTTGCGACATGGGGCTGTGCATTAGCATGCTGAAACGTGAGGTGATGGCGGCGGATGAATGGCACGACAATGGGCCTCACAGTATCTCTGCATTGAAATTGCTATCGATAAAATGTAATTGTGTTCAGTGTCCGTAGCTTATGCCTGCCCATACCATAACCCCAACGCCACAATGGGACACTCTGTTCACAGTGTTGACATCAGCAAACTACTCACCCACACGACACCATACATCTGTGTCTGTGGATGTGATGCCGGTTGGACGTTTTGCCAAATTCTCTAAAACGACGTTGGAGGTGGCTTATGGTAGAGAAATGAACATTCAATTCTCTGACAACAGCTCTGATTGACATTCCTGCAGTCAGCATGCTAATTGCACACTCCCTAAAAACTTGAGACATCTGTGGCATTGTGTTGTTTGAAAAAACTGCACATTTTAGAGTGGCCTTTTATTGTCCCCAGCACAAGGTGCACCTGTGTAATGATCAGGCTGTTTAATCAGCTTCTTCATATGCCACACCTGTCAGGTGGTTGGATTATCTTGGCAAAGGAGAAATGTTCACTAACAGGGATGGAAACAAATTTGCGCACAACATTTGAGAGAAAAACAATTGCTGTGCTTATGGAACATTTCTTGGATCTTTTATTTTAGCTCAAGAAACATGGGATGATCACTTTAAATTGTGTGTTTATATTTTTGTTCAGTTTAGTTAGTTTTGAGAAGAGACAGTTGGTTCCAGTAAGTCAAGAAGAAACAGGGGGTTGTCCAATCCGGATCTCCTCTGTTTCTCCCTTGGTTTCCTCCATTAGATCTCTTCTGTTGGTGTAATGAGGGATGCTGGGTAGTGTCAGTGATTGTCTCATTGGGACGTGCAGACAGAGAGTGGTTGGGGGGGAAATCGTGAGTCTCTCCCCTGCTCCCCACCACCATGCAGTCATCCATTAAAGCTGAACCTGGACTCAAATACTTAACCCGTCAGAGGTGCCAATAACGAGGGGCCCATGGAAAATTACAGGGGAATTTAAGTCTGCTGGCTAATGGCATTGGCACGGACAGTTTGCCAATATACATTTAGCACTGTAGCGGCTCGGCCAGCCCGGGTGCCTGAGGAGAGTGACACGTCTCTCTTGAGCCTGTCCAGGCGGGAGATTGGGCTGTCCGTCAGCGCCAGTTCCCCTGCCATTACCCATGAGCACCCACCACCAACTCTCCCCCGTCCCCCTCCCTCCCCTGTATCACCCCTCCACCTCTCCTCTTCTCCCCCCCCAGGGGAGAGTGACCAGTTAGAGCGATTAGATGTAACAAGAGGAGATGTGCTCAGCTGCTGTCCTCGCTGTCTCCTGCTCTGACACTCAGTCACCGGGCAATGCTGATGTGTTCATCTGCACGTTTGGTTTACGCACAAAGAACACATGGTACTGCCAAGACACAGGAAGGGATTGGCTGCTCAGTGCTCAATGTCCATGTTTCTCTTCTTTCTGTGCAGTCCTAAGAATGAGTAGGAACACACGGCAGCATTCCTCCGCTGATATTATATCCATTGTGTGATTTGGCTTTGAGAGGAAGACTATAGGCACGCCGCAGGGTTGGAGTTTGAAGACGAAGGGTATCGGACAGCATTTGTTTAAAGAGGGGGAGCGGAGAGCTAAAATTAGAGATGTGCACAGAAGAGACAAGAGAAAGCGAGACCCCGCTCTTAATCTCTGGCGACGCTGATGCCAATTGGTGAAGAGTTTGCGACCTACAGAATAGATTCGAAACTTAAAAGGGGTTTTACTACAATCCACAATCTCTCGCTTTAAGTCTTTCACTTCTCCTTCCTTGTTGCTACTCCTCAAAAGAAGCAGGGTGGCTGTTGGGGGGAGAGAGAAAGTTAAAGCGACTGAAGGATTTCAGCCAAAAGTGTTCCATTAAATTTAAGCTGTAGGAAGAAGCAGCCACAAGCATTAGCTGGTTAAGTATCAGTAGAAAAGGGGGAAATGAATGTGGAGGGGAAGACATATGAAATGTCATTAATGTTCATTCTAATCACTTTTTGGCTATTAAGCGCAAATTAGTGAAGGCGATGTTAAATGTCATGGTCTGTCCAGGGAATCATGCAGAGGGTGTGTGTGTGGGGGGGGACAGAATAGGTTCTCATTTGCATACTGAAGATCCAACTGAATTCTGGTCAGGATTGATATAAAACGAACCAGAGCGCTAAACCGATGATGTTGACACGTGGTGTTAAAAAACACATGCGTTCTTTGGCGGCTGATTGCTCATTGTTCGCTGGCTCAAGGTTATTTTCTTGAGCTTGTCATCACGAGAATGTCATTCCCTTGAATAATTCCACTCAGGCTTCTCTTCCTTTTTTTTTTTGGCTTTAAGGTTCCAGGGGTATTTAAGACCAATCACGTCAGTGTAAAAAATAATTCATCCCGCCTAAGAAAAAATTACATGACTGGAATGAATGTATTTCCTGATTCTGTCTCAGAATTTAGTACCCTGCAGTGTTTTAGGACAGGGCTGTATATAGTTGCTTATTTATGGCTTTGGTTTGGGGTAAAACTATTAAACAGACTGATATAGCTTTAAGAAATAATCACTATTCACAATTCCGTATTTGTGAGTTTTATGAACAAAGTCAGAAACATCCATCCATGAAAAATAAAACAACAAACATGACATTTTATTTGACAGATCACCAAAGCGAAGTCCACACAGTCCTCCTATGCATAGTGCACAGAGGGCTCTGCATCGCTCTCTCTCTCTCTCCCCCCTCTCTCCCTCTTCTCTCTCTCTCTACCTCTCTCTCTCTCCCCCCTGTCTCTCTCCCCCCCCTCTCTCTCCTCTCTCTCTCTCACTCTCTCTCTCCCCCCCCTTTCTCTCTCCTCTCTCTCTCTGGCTCTCTCTCTCCCCCTCTCTCTCTCCTCTCCATCTCTCCCTCTCTCTCTCTCTCTCCATTTCTCTCTCTCTCTCTCCATTTCTCTCTCTCTCTCTCTCTGTCTCTCTCTTCCTCTCTCTTTTCTCTTTCTGCTTGTGGTACATATATATCCCCTTTCTATTCGTTACTGTCAATGTCGGTGGAGTTGCAGGAGGCGCAGGGAGGCACAGGGGGCAGAGGTCACCGTGTGAAGGTCCTCCTCAGGCAGGAGGGGTGCCTGTGGAAGCTGTCACTCTGACCCCCTCTCCCTCCCGACCCCCCCCTCCCCCCCCCCCTCAACGCGCCTTCACTCTCCTATTACCACAGGCTCCAGGTCATAACCTTTTCTGTGGCATTTGGCGATTCCGGAACCCTTTGATTAGTGCAATATTTACATATTTCTCGGTGGAGAGGGCATTCTCGTGTCGCCGACACTTGAAGTGTTGTAAATTGTGTTTGGCCTTTTGCCTGGATTTCCGAGCAGAGCTCTACTGTTCTGTGTATGTGAGTGTGTGTTTTAAGTTTATTTAGACCCCCCTCACCCCCCACCCACTCACACACCCTCACATGGTACAAGTGTCATTTGGTCTGGGTTGGTGTTCGATGTGGCCCTTGTCCTCCTGAAGATGGTAGTTTAGTGACCATTAGAGCAGAATGCTGCCCTCTGGTGGCAGGCTCAGATCAAGCCCCCGGACACAGCCACAACAGAGACAAGAGACACATAGGAGAGCTAGTCTGAAGAGACGGTGCAGACATGTTTACATAGTAGAACAACAGCAAAGAGCACTGACGATATGGCTGTGAGTGTGAGCTGTGAGGTATACTGTACATACAGCAATACTCCCACTAAGGTCCGAGCTGTGTATTGTAAAGGGAAACGTGATCTTTTGTGTCTGTCTGTGGGGTGAAAACAGACTGTATGATCACAAACATTTATAAAATATAGGCCTAATGAGTTCTTTCCATAGGTGGTTTTATTGGCAATTTGTCTTTATTTTTCATGGTTTGACTTAAAAGCCTGTAAAAACTCCCAAGAAATCAGCTCCAAGTGATTTAACTTTTAACACATGATATAGACACGTGATCCTAAACAAATGTAAGCAAGGTTTGAAATGATTATGTTTTAGTCAAATATGATATGTTTGAGCTTCTTGAGGTCAATTTGCAGTCTACAAATGATTTGTAATGATGTTCCGGCCCCCCGACTATCCGCTCAAGAGAAAATCTGCCAGCGGCTGAATGAAGTTGATAATCCCTGTAGTACTCTACCCTGCAAAAACGGCATTTCACAAGTTTATTCACGGTCAAATGGATAAATCTATTCAGAAGGCACATATCATATCAGTCATCAAAATGGAGTCTGCTGCCTGAAGGTTGATCTCTCTCTCTCTCTCTCTCCCGTCAGTGAGACAGAAAGCAGAGATGTCAGGGAACAGGTTTCTCAGTGAGTGCTGCCTGCATGGCCGTCATGTTACTGAGGAGGGGGGGAGAGCGACAGGCAGCTGCTGTCTCTCTGTCTTTCCACCGGCCTGCAGGCCTCACTGGCATTAACGTCATGTGCCATGTTCTCTGGGAAAACCTGTCACTCACCACTCAGTCAGTCAGTCCTTCAGTCAGTTAGGTCTCAAAGCACACAGTCACAGGCTAGTACATGAAAAGGACTGGTAATAGTGAGGAGCAGGTCTGTCAAGTCCTAGGGCAGTCAGTGTGTCTCTGCAAAAGGTGGGTGGGAGGCTGGGAGTCCATTTTTGAACATCGCCTCAAATGGACTTTGGCCTTAACTAGGCAAAACATCAGAAATAGAAACAAGCTCAAGCTATTTTTCCACATTAAAGGCCAAATGCAGAGTATTAAGTACCTCTACTGTATTTGTTTTTAATTAAAATTGGCAGAAATAGCTTTTTAGCAACAACAAGAAATGCTCAAGCAAGAATTTTGCTAGGTGTGTCTGGGAGTGGTCTAAGTGGGGAGGGGAAAACTAGCTGTTACTGGCAGAGAGGTTTGGAACACCAATTTACCACCTGGTGATGCCACCAGGCAAGCCGAAACGTCCGCCCAAGCAAACCTTCTGTTTAGAAGGCCCTGTGTAGATTGTATTTTCAAACAGCAACTATCAGGAAATAACACTGATCAAACACAGGGAAAATGAATTTTGACTGGACTGGGCCTTTCATCACACGTGTCAGAAAACATCTAATTTCAAGTGTCACATAAAAGTGTTCATAAAAAAATATGGTCAACCCCTGAAAAGGTATTTTTGTTTCTTCTTAGTCTACTACCATACTTGCATCTGAAAATGGTTTCTGCCTAATGTTACTAAGTCGAAAGTCAGTTCTCTGTATTATAAGAATTAGTAGACTAGTCGTGTTCATTAAGGCACGAAACAAAACAAAAACATTTTAGAACCTTATGCAAAATAGTGTTTGTTATTGGACAAGTTCAGGTAGTTCTTCCCTATTTTCTTCCATTTGGTGCCTAATGAACATGACCCAGTACCTCTCTGGACCTGTAGGGGATAGTGGGATAAGTTGAGATAAAGGGGTAAGTTGAACAACCCTTGTTTCTAAGGAACCACACACAAAATGAATGATTTGACAAAAACGTTAGGAACAGGTAATCATGTCATGGAATTGGTGAAGGAAGCAACCACATGGAGAAAGTGGTAAGCAAGTCAGGTTCAAAAAACAAATTTATTATGTTTTTTTAAAACCTTTGTTTAACTAGGCAAGTCTTAAGAACAAATTCTTATTTACAACGACGGCCTAGGAACAGTGGGTTACCAGCCTCGTTCAGGGGGCAGAACGACAGATGTTTACCATGTCAGCTCTGGGATTTGATCTAGCAAACCTTCCGGTTACTTGTCCATCCTTGTAGCTGTGTGGGCTAATATAGTCTAAATGTTTGCCTTGTGGTAAGTGGCCATGGGCTAAAGCCAATGGCAAGTTGAGCAAATTGAAGTGTGTTTTTTTTCTCCCCAGGTGTAATGCAAGGCGTTATCACTGGAATGATGTTCAAAGTGTATTTAAATAGTGCCTGTTAGGTGTTAAGCCTGTGTTAAATTATGCTTAAAATGATTACAAGACAAAAATGTGATGTCGAATTGAATTTGGGGAAAAACGTAGACATGGTATTAAAAAGGTAGTGGGAATATTTCATTCAGTCTAAGAATTTGTAGGCATCTTAACCCATACCCAGGGTAAGTTGTGCCAAGGGACCACTTTATTGGACAAGCTATATTTTCAAAACTGTAATGTTTACATGAATTCCGATTATTTCCAGGGATACACAACATCCTGAAATATATGTAGATACCTTTGTTAGAAAGAAAACTATATTTCCCTTGACGGGGTGATCCTTAATGTAAAAACAAAAATGGCACAACTTACAATTCTTTCCCCTACAGGATGCTGCTCATTCTGTCACATGCGAGGAAGGGAGACCGGTTGAATGGTGCCATGTTTTGTGTATTTAATGTGGACATGGTGAAATGACATTTTCTGCAACGATGTGCAAAACTTTAACAGAACTGAGAAGGCCTCAGACGAGGTAGAGCTTTCACATCGGGGACAGTGAAAACAAAGTGTAAAAACAAATCAGAAAAGAATCAAATAAATCAACTCCTGTCTGCTTCTGCTCTGATCCTTGTAACTAATAAATACAGTTGTCAACCAGATACATTTCAAACAGTGTCATCTACGGGAAAAATGACAATGTAGTTCATTACAAATAAAAAGCCAACAGACACACACGACTTGGAGGATTTGTTAAAACCCCAACCAAATAGAAATAACGACTTCCACCAAGTTCTTTGGGAGGGCACCCTTGGATAATCTACTGAACAAGTCCTCATTTTTTAAGCAAAGAGAGAGAGAGAGACTAAAAACGCACTCTTTATGAAACATATTTCTGTGCCTATCATTTCCCATTAGAAAACTGAACTAAGGAGTGTAATACAAACCCAAACGCCTAAAAAAAGCAAAAACACATAGCAAATAAAATAAAATAATTGATATCTATAATAATATAATAATAATCATTAAAAACCAGAGGTGACATTGAACTGGAGCACCTTAACCAGTCAAAGACTGAATGAAATGAAGACAGTTAAACGTGTTAAAGCAGTAACCTAGTCTAAGTGCACCGGAAATGCCATTTGGTATCTAACGCTGTTTACCGGGTTTGGTAAGATTAAAATACAGACAGACACACTTACATATGCACGCACAAATACTCACTCTCTCACTCCCGCGTGGTCTGCTCATATCTGCTAAGTCACACTTAGGAGTACAAATGTGTATTTTAGGAGTTCATCTTAAAAAGGGTCATTCTGTACAACGGTATTGAAGGGCACTAATTATTAAGGACACTACTTGATAGGCTTTATTATCCGCTTCAAGTATTTGACTATCCTCATCGTTAAAATGCACATACAGTAAGTGTAGCTATATTCAAGCACACAGCTGTATACATATTCAACCAACCACACCAAGTAACCGACACAGAAATCCTTTCATCTTGTGTTCATGTAAAAACTACTACTGAGGTCTCAAAGTAGACAGTATTATATCCCATGACAATAATTCCATATCTTTGACCCCCCCCCCCACACACACAAAAATATTATTCTAAACAGCTGATAATTATTCATTATTTTCCTATCTATCTCTGGCTCTCTGTCTCACACTTGGACATTTGCAGTGTCATGTACAGTGCACGTGGCCTTGCGCGCATACAACGTTTGCTCAAAAAGACCGTCTGACCAATCGTCTGCTTGTCTGAACGAACATGTTGACGTCCATGCACCAAAACAAGAATGGCTAACTTATTAGAGCGTCACCTCACCTGGGCTGTGTTCATTAGGCACCAAACGGAAGAAAGTGGACTGAAATAGGGAGGGCCCATCTGGTTTTGTCCAATCAGAAACGCTCATTTTTGTTTCCCGTTGCAAAATGTTTTTTTTTTGGTGTCTGCCCTAACAAACAGGACCCAGGTACTTACATTCAATGTAATCCAATAGTCATAGGCATGGCTATGAATCCAGGAGGCGTTTTATGAGGGTGAATGCAACTTTGAGAAAAAAAAACATCACACATATGGTTACAGTGAAGCCTCTCCTTATATCGCATATACAGTATGCAAGCATGGCTTTGGTCCTCACTTCACACCTGGCCGTACAAAAACCAAAACAAGCTTTTATTGCAAAGGAGGTAGTATGCAAAGCGTCTAAAGGGAGTCTAATACGCAGAGGTAATCAAGAAGGGGCAAAACACGCACACACACACAGGCCGCACACACACACACACACACACACACACACAGCAACCCTACGACGGCGCCGCAGCCATCAGAAGCAAAACACTGTCTTCATCAATGCTCCCTGAAAGCTCTAGACGCCTGACCTCTCAAAAGCCACTGTTGTGAGGACTAGCTTTTAAGAGTTTAGTCTTATTCAAGTAGAAAGGAGAGCAAGGGCAACTTGAACCAAACAGTCCGACCACTTTGTTCCTGCTAAGAGGTTTCAGTAAGTGGGTATAATTTGAGGTTGTGGGTGTGGGAGGAGGACTACGCTCGGATCAGAGGGATCAGAAAAAAACGGCCTCCTCTTCTTCTCCTCCACAATAATTGAACGACCGTTAAAACCGCACGCTCGTTTATACCCCCCATTAAAAGCGCACACTCTTTTTAATGAGCAGTAAAGCAGGCACCTCCTCTCACACTGTCATTAGCCCTCTCTCCTTCCCTCTCTCTCTCGTTCTCTCTCCTTAATGACCGGCCAAACAGCCTCGGAGTCAGATCGTGTAGTGGTCACTCCACTTCAGCCAATCATACTGGACTCATTATAGTGGTCCTCGAGAGGATAGAACACACACACACACACACACACACTCACACACACACACACACACACCGTCTTAAGTTAGCTGCAATCGGGGGGTTAGCCAAGTGTGTTCAGTTCAGTCAGTGTAAGCATCGCCAACTTGGCTGCTCCCTTCTGCCGTGTGTTTTTAAGGGATCAGTGTCCTGAGGAATGCACAAAACCATTTCATCACAATCTAAATCAAATGGGGAAAAATAGGAAAACGGAAAGCTATAGGGACGCCGCCATGCCGTCCTTGCCCATGGGTCCGCAGAGGGAAAAAACAGCATTTGTTTGCACAGTGTCCGATTTTTCTTCTCTTTCCAAGAAACCCTTTTCTTTCTTTTTTAAACACATTTCAAATAATCCAGGTAATATTTCAAGCCAAAACGACAACGGGGGGGAGTTCACGCTGATGTCACTCTGTCAGGTGGTGTCTCTGACACAGCTCTCAGTTCTCTCTGCTGTCTGTGGGGAGGGGCTGGGAATATGGATGGAGTCTCCAGCTCTATCTTAGGCCCTGGGGATGTCACGTTGGTGGGTCTGTTATTAGGTCGCGGTGGGTCGGTGGTGTTGGGTGAGAACCAGTCTCCCGGCTCCTCCTCCTGATCGTGGTCCAGTCCCGGTGGTCTGTAATCAGGGTACTGGGCGTTGTCGAAATGTACGTGGTGGACACTCTGGACGTGGGTCTTCAGGTTCCCTTTCTGAGAGGCTCGGTACGGGCAGAGGCGGCATCGGAACGGTCTCTCCCCTTTGGAACACACACAGCAACACACACACACACACACACACACACACACATAGAGGTCAGAGGTCACACAGAGGGCAGATATGGCATGACCTTTCATAGAGTACGGGTGGTGGCAGAACTCTCCCCTGGAACGATTTCATTTGGGAGGGATTTAATACGAGGAACAATACATAGAATGATGTAAACCATGCTGGGACTGACTGTAGGTAAAACAGCACAATGAATAAGACCTGTATACATACACACAGTTATAACACAAACAGGCACAAGAACGAATTTAACCCCAAATCATGAAACTTCATGGCAACAGACGTCTAACCATTAAAATATACTGCACCTGATTCCAAAAGCAACACGTCAACTTTCCTCTTTTCTAACCTAGATGAACCTGCCCTCCTCTCCTGTGACCATTCATTTCTCTCTCTCTCTTTCCCTCAAGTCAGCCAGCTCCACCCACTCGCTTTGCGAATTAGACTGACCCACAAACGGGCTCTGGCGCCAAATCACATAAATAAGCAACGGCACACCTGAACTAAACAAATGAAAATGCCGTTTAATTGCGCCTAATTATCATAATGATAAATGGAAGAATATAAAATGGGGGGGGAAACAAATGACTCCTTCTGCCCTCAACCTCTCATTCCCTCTCTCTTACCTGAAGAAGAGGCAGAAAAATGTGTGTTATCATACATCATTATCATGAGGGAAATAAAAATAAAAAAAATACACAATTAATCAAAAAAGAATCTAAAAGCAGAGCCAGGCGATCAGGCGGGCAGGTTGAGACGTGAGCGGAAAGCGAGCACCTCTAGGACACCGTCGTCCTGTTAGGAAGCGAGGCGGGGAGGGAGGCTGGATGGGAGTGGTGCACTAAATTACACTAAAGGTTATCGTCACCGTAAAGCACCGCCAACACTACATCTAATTGGACCCCGACGCTGTTTCTGCTCCCATCATTCATAGCGTCGCGATACATTTGCGGATGGGTGATTCATTAAGATGGAGGTGCGGCTTGCGGACCTGGCTCTCTCCGAATGTCAAAGCAGAGGAGATTTACCTCACCCAACCCTCTCTCGCCCCCCCCCCCCCCCCCCCCCCCTCTTTCTCTCAGAAAACGTTCATCTGATGCAGAGAGAAAAGATACATTTTGTGTGTTCTCAGGGCCAATCCTTCACACAGGGACAGACTACCCAAACTGTCTTGTTGCCGCCTATGGTTCTAGTGACTTGGTGACATCAAGAAATATGTGGAGTCTGAAAGCGGATGATTCCGGAAAGACACATAACTCATAGTGAAAATGACAGAATGAGTAAAAACAATAAGGACAGGAGCGCCAGCAAACATGCAGGCATGCAAACATACACAGGAAAACACACATGCACACTAAACTGACGGGCATGAGGAAACAGGAAGCAGCAGTCCAATGTGAATCTAGGGGAGCAACATACTTGTTTGGGAGCTTCCGAGGAGTTGGTTTGAGCGTCAGCACCTCGGAGTCCGTTATAATCAAACACGACTGTGGGGAAAAAGGAGGGTGAGGGGTGGGGGGGGGTGGGGGTGGGGGTGGGGGGGGGGGTTGGGTACTTGTTAAAAAAGAAGTCTCCATTCACCTGCATCACCATTTGCAAACGCTACCGTCAACCACAGCAACAACCAGTTAGTTAGAGAGAGAAAACACAACAACAGCAGAGCAGAGTGGAACTAGATGATGATGATGGTGATGATGATGATGAGACCTGGTGGAGTGAAGCCAGTGATTTAATATGACACAGACATGCTAATGGGAGGCTTCGGGGTGACTGGCCTTTCGCGTGAGGGATGACATCCATGCTGAAGAAAACCATCGGTGACAACATTAATTACAGCTCACTCTCTGTGTGTGTGTGTGTGTTTGTGCGGTGTGTGTGTGTAGGGTGTGTGTGTTTACAGTGGATGCTGGGGGAGGGGAGGACTCCCTCTGCATCCCTTGTCGTTTGGCTCCTGTCACTTAGCATCACTGGCTGTGCCGCATATCATTCACACTCTCCATAAAGAAGTTACTTATCTCACTGTCTACCACTATTACAGCTGGCCCCCACTGATGGACATGACCAGAGAGGAGAGGAGAACGAGGACAAAGGAGAGCAAGGAGGCACAATAACTGGTTTGGCGGCTGAACAAGGATGCGTGATAATGGAGACATACGTTGGCATGATGGACAAATGCTACAGTTCACTAGCGTGCACAATTCCTTCTCTCTATCTGGCACGTGATTAATAACGTACACTATTTGTCACAGGTCAGCAAATCATATGAGTTTAAAAAGCTATAAACAGCTATCCTGGTCAAGGGCAAAGAATGGACCCACAGGCTGAGGAGCGCAAGTGAACAAATAATGTAGTTGAATGTTACTGATGTTCAGTATTGGATATGTGATTGTATGCATTGTATATGTATGTGTGTATATGTATGTGTGTGTACGGGCATATGGGTTTGTGCGCACATACATATACACACCTGCTTGTGTGTGTGTGTGTGTGTGTGTGTGTGTGTGTGTGTTAATCTCCATTTACCTGTGTGGGATCTCATGTGTGTGCGGAGGTGACTGGGCTGACTGAAGCTCTTCCCGCACTCTTGGCAGCCGTATTCCCCTTGTCGAACCAGAGGCCTCAGCATCCCTACAACAGAGAGAGAGAGAGAGAGAGAGAGAGAGAGAGAGAGAGAGAGAGAGAGAGAGAGAGAGAGAGAGAGAGAGAGAGAGAGAGAGAGAGAGAGAGAGAGAGAGAGAGAGAGAGAGAGAGAGAGAGAGAGAGAGAGAGAGAGAGAGAGAGAGAGAGAGAGAGAGAGAGAGAGAGAGAGAGAGAGAGAGAGAGAGAGAGAGAGAGAGAGAGAGAGAGAGAGAGAGAGAGAGAGAGAGAGAGAGAGAGAGAGAGAGAGAGAGAGGGGGGAACACGGATTAAAACGTCCTCTTAAAATGCACGTCATCCGGGACAACACCGAGAGAAGGATATGGGAAGCGAGAAAGAGAGACGTAACAGGGACAGGGTGATAAAATAAGAGTAAGGGTAAATTGGGAATTGTGAGAGAGAGAGAAAAAAATGAAAATCCACACAAAAGACCTGATGACCAAAATGAAGATGTAGAGATGGGATGGGAGGATGGAAAACAAGAGGGAGAAAAGCCGTGAAGAACTAGATGAAGTGCACACGGTCCGCACCTGCTGCCTCGACCTCTGAATGCTCGGCTATGAAAAGCCAACTGGCATTTACTCCTGAGATGCTGACCTGTTGCACCCTCTATAACCACTGTGCTTATTATTTGACCCGGCTGGTCATCTATGAACATTTGAACATCTTGAAGAACGATCTCGCCTTTAAATGGCCATGTACTGTTATAATATCCACAGGTCAAGGCAGAGATGGCGTGACCTTCCAGAGAGGACAGGTGGTGGCAGAACTCTCCCCTTGAGCGGTTTTATTTGGGAGGGATTCAATACGAGGGAACAACACATAAAATGACGTAAACTATGTACTGTTATAATCCCTACACAGCCAGAAGAGGACTGGCTCCCCCTCAGAACCTGGTTCCTCTCTTAGGTTTCTTGCCTTTCTAAAGGAGTTTTTCCTAGCAACCGTGCTTCTACATCTGCAATTGCTTGCTCTTTGGGGTTTCAGGCTGGGTTTCTGTGTTAGCACTTCGTGACATCTGCTGATGTAAAAAGCACTTTGGAAATGCATGTCATTGATTGATGGATTGATTGGATGGATGTAAATGAATGGAACACAGGGCCACCGACAGACATGGTCAGACTAGTCTCTCGTCTCTGGCTGGAGAGAGCTAGCCTCAACTCCAGTAGAGAAGAGTAGAGTATAGAGAGGGAAGCATCATTAGTATGTCTAATGTGTCATTATGGGAGGCTAGCTCCAGGGGTTGGACTGCAGCTGTCACACAGCATCATCTCAGGCTCTGACAGGCAGACACACACAGCTACACGGCCGCCGCATAAATTACAGCCAATTAAAACGCCCCGGCTGTGATGTGCCCGCTCCGCCGACCAGCCCGCGTGTCATCACATGTCAGGTGTGTGTGTGTGTTTGAGAGAGAGAGAGAGAGAGAGAGAGAGAGAGAGAGAGAGAGTGTGTTCTGTTTATTTGTACGTGTGTACATGTGCAGAAGGGGAATATAAAATATCTTTGGCGTGTCATCCGGTGATGCAGGATGCAGGGAGACAGCAGGAAGACAAGAGAGACTAACTTGGTCCATCCATCGTCACATAACTCCCTTTCCTCCCCACCACCGCCACTACCAAACTCCTCCTATGACCTCTTCCCCTGCCAGCCAAAAAGCCCCGGGGGTGTGTGCAGTGAGTGAGGGGGTGAGTTCCCAGCCCTGCCTTGGCATGTACCTGGGCTCGTGGTGCCCGCTGGTGGTATGGGTGACAAGGGAGTGGAGGTGACTGAGAGTGTCTCTGGCAGGCCTAACCCTGCCTGGCCCCTGGAAACATCCAGCCAGACTCACAAGCCTCTCTCTCTCTCGCCGAGGCACTAATGAAAGACAAGTGAGCTGGACTAAACACACTAATGCACACATACACACACACCCCCCCCCCCCCCCCCCCCCCCCCTCGCCACACACACACACACAACACACATACATCCTGGCTTTCTCAAAAAAGGTCACTTTATAGCATCTGACTCAAAGGGCTAAGGCGGAGCGTGACGGTATCGGCCTGGACGGGTGACAGCGATGTCATACGTCTGCCTCCCAGGCTGTTTTCTCTCTCTGGAACATGGGGAGGAATAGAAGCCTGCCAGCTGGGTGTCTTAAGCAGAGGCCCACTTGACCTTAGGAAAGCAGCAGCAGAATACGGGGGAAATATAGGATGTTTTGGTAATCACCATTTCTAAAGCAGCTGCTGCTGGGTTAATTATTATGTCACGTCTCTCGCTCTTTGCCTCTCTCTTTCAATCTTTCTCCCTCTCTTTCTCTCTCTCCCTGCCCTTCTCTCGCTCGCTCTCTCTCTCCATATATATATATATATATATATATATATATATATATATATATATATATATATATATATATATATATATATATATATATATGTAGCTCTCTTTCTTTCTCCCTTTTTACATATCGCTCTGTCTCCCCCTCTCTCTCTCCCCCCATCTGTGAGAGTATCATCAGCCGGAGCCCTGATCCAAACAGTTGGCGACAGGTCAACGGGAGAGTGGAGATATGCCTTGCAGAACAGAGACCCACGAAGGTCCTGCCACATCTTTCACTGTTATAACATCACTCCCTACCCGTGGAGGCTGGTGGGAGGAGCTATAAGGAGGACTGGCTCATTGTAATAGAATGGAATCAATGGAGCGGATTCAAATATGTGGTTCCCATATGTTTGATGTGTTTCATACCATTCCATTGCCGCCATTACAACGAGCCCGTCCTCCTATAGCTCCTCCCACCAGCCGCCACATCTCCCTACATATAGAACACACACTGCCCCAGATACAGCTTTTTTACAATATAAAGTACCTCTTGTGCTCGTACACACACACACACAGTCAGCACACACACACACACACACACACAGCTACTTTAATGCATCTCCCTTTCGTTATTTATGCCCCTGTCAGTCTGGCCAGTCGTCCTGTCTATCAATCATCTTCTGCCAGATGGTGTGTGTGTGTGTAGGCGTGCGTGCGTGTGTGTGTGTGCGCGTGCGTACAACTGAGCCTACGTGTTCGTACTGACCACCTCAGGGGCCAGTCCCTCTGGTAGATCCAGTCCAGTGACGCCAGCCACCACACGTGATATGAGCTGTCAATCAGCGAGCCAAAAAAGGGCTGCTCAACATTTCCTGGAATCTGGCCTTTCCTCTAAACACATGATCCCGAGGCGTGTTTATCATCATCCCTACTGCCCTTCTGACTGTCTCCCCTTCTCGTCACAGCACTGACAGGCTACTCACAAAACACCGACTAGAAACATATCTGAATATTATAGTAGGCCTAAAGATAGAAAGAAATAGACTGTGTGTGAAAAGGGTGACTTTTATGCCAGAGGGTGACTTTACAGTCATTAAAGATATCTTGTCAGAGTGGCAAACAATGAGTGGATGTTCCCTCTGTTTTCTTGATGTTATTTTGTGTCCAGGTCATGTGCCAAGTTCGCTAAACATACTTTCCTATCTATTTAAAGACCTACGGTTGTTTGACAGCTCTGCCCTGGCTCTTACCTGTGGGGTCCAGTAGGGGGTTGGCGGCGCCCCAGCGGTGGTAGAGTGTCGCCAGGTCATTGGAGTTGCAGCTCTTCAGGAAGCTGAGGATGTCCATGGGCAGATCTGGTGTCTCCACCCCCCGTGCCTCCTCCTGTTTCACCTCCACACGCTGGGCTGAGGAGGAGGAGGTGGAGGATATCTGGACGGCGCTCCCATGTGTCTGGGAGTGGGAGGCTCCATAGCCCTGGCCTGCCGTGGTGGTGTTGTGGGCTGGGCGCTCTGCCCTGGGTCTGCCCTGGGACTGTGGGTGAGACTGGGTGTGGGACTGGGAGCTCCTGGGCTTGGGCTTGGGCTGGGGCTGAGGCGAGCTCCTGGCTCTGCTGTACTCTGCAAGGCCATGTTTGCTGGACAGCATGAATCCCAGGCCTTCCCGAGGCAACATGTACCTTTCCACCAGCCTGGTAGTTCCTCCGACACTGGGGCTAGGGGCTGAGGGTTGCTGGGGAGCCCCGGCTGCAGTGCTCTTCTCCAGGGAGCTGGTCGAGCAGCCTCCACGTGGGTAGATCTCCACCCTGGGCCTAGAGTTGGAGCGAGAGCGCTGGCCATGATCCGGCACAGCCTCGCCTCTCTGTCTGCTGCTGCCTGCCCTGGGAGGCCGCACACTCTGGGGGCCTGAGGCAGAGGAGGAGGAGGAAGAGCTGGGTTGACTGGCTGCCCTGTCCCTGCTGTCTTTCTTCTGGCCCCCATTCAACGATGGGGGGCGTGTCCGGGGGGTGCGCACCACAGGGGGCAAAGGGGGACACTCCCTCCCATCCAGAGCGGGAGGAGGGCCCGTGCGTCTCCTGGAGGACGAGCCCTCTCGGGGGCCCTTGAAGCTATTCTTCAGGAGGGCCCATTTGGGGGCCAGGGCGCTGCTGTTGATGCGATGGGCAACGGTCTGGTGCATCCACAGCACCTCCAGGTAGTGGGTGGAGTGGGAGCAGTAGGAGCACTTATGACTGGGCAGGCCCTTCTGCTGAAGAGCTGAGGAGGCCGGGCCCCTGTGGCCCTCGGCTCTCACACACAAGTCCAGAGGAGCAACACGGTGAGAGTCAGTGGGTGAACTGCTCTCGGCGGTGCATTTGTCTCTCGACGGTCGGGCAGAGAGGTAAGGGTGGGGGGCAGAGGATTGAGCAAGCCCGTGGAGGAGAGCCCTCTTCAGCTTTGGGAAGCTACTGGGGGTGCCTCTCTCAGAGCTGGAGCTGGGGTCGGGAATAGGTCGGCCGTCACTGGTGTGCTGGAGACGTAGATGGGACAGGAAGGCAGAGGACTCTGTGCTGACAAAGTCACACAGGCTGCAGACATAAGGCTTCTCATCTGTGGAAGGCAAAACAGAACAGAGATGGTTTGGTCACTTCTCTGAAACATTCAACAAGTGGTGGGAAAAGCACTCAATTGTCATACCTGAGTAAAAGTAAAGATACTTGAGTCATTTTCTATAAATAAGGTAAAAGTGAAAGTCACCCAGAAAAATATTACTTGAGTAAAAGTCAAAGTATCTTGTGGAAAAAGTAGTACATTTTGAGTAAAAAGTAAATGCATCAAATTCTTTATATTTTATTAAGCAAACCAGATGGCACAAAGACATTTTATTTGCATTTTCTTACGGACAGCCAGGGGCAACACATTACAAAAAGTAGCTAATAGAGCCATGACTACAACAAACTCTCTTTCACATCAGGTAGCTCAAGTTAGCAATAAAATCCCATTTTTAAAAACATATAAAACAACACCTTGTGGCACAAAGAGACACACCGTTGTACATTGTAAATGTGTGATGGTGGAGCAGTGTACATTTGTATAGCGCACAATGTCCCGTGTGATGTGTTGTTACATTAATGATGTAGACAATGTTTTTTGTTGCCATCTGTTGTGTTATTCCTGTTTGGACGCCAGGAAGAGGACAGGCTGCCCGGCCAGCAGCTAATGTTGATCCTAATGAATCCAGCGGTTGTGTTTAGTGAGTCCGTCCAGATCAGAGGTAGTAGGGATGACAAAAGGTTATATTGATAGGTGCGTGAATTGGACCATATCGCTCCCCCCGCCTGAGCACTCAAAATGTGACGAGTACTTTTGGATGTCAGGGAAAATGTACGGTATGAGTAGAGAGTACATATTTTCTTTAGGAATGTAGTGGAGCAAAAGGAAAAGTTGTCAACAACAAAAACAAGTAGTAAAGTAAAGTACAGATACCTCCCCCCGAAAAAATGAATAAAGCGAAGCCAGAACCCGAGAGCCTGCCTCAGCGATTGCACCAATTAGATGCTAGGAACAATCACGCCTTCCTTATTTGGCGGTCTATTTAAGCTGACCAGTTCTACTCACATATCCTGCTACCACTTGCTGCTACTGCTAGTATGCTTTTGCTTCTTTTGCTCCCACCACCACCCCAGCCGCCACCTGTTAGGTTCTGTTTTTCCTGCTGGGGGGGTTATAGCTTACAGCGCTCACTGCTTACAGGTCATTTTATATGTTGACGCTTTGCTTGGGCAGTGAGCTACACTGAAGGAGCAGAGTCTATATCGGCAAGACTTGCGTTATCCATTCTTACATAAATTGTGAAAAGCAAAACGTTGAGCGGCGGGGGTAGCCTAGTGGTTAGAGCGTTGGACTAGTAACTGGAAGGTTGCAAGTTCAAATCCCAAAGGTACAAATCTGTCGTTCTGCCCCTGAACAGGCGGTTAACCCACTGTTCCTAGGCCGTCATTGAAAATAACAATTTGTTCTTAACTGACTTGCCTAGTTAAAAAAAGTTCAAATCTGCCTAGAGATTTGCTTGAAATAGTAACTGACAAGTTGAATTGAGTCATGTTCCATGAAAAAGGGGGTGTTGTGCTTCCTCATGACCAATTGGTGGCAGTGTTGGCCTAAATACCAAACAGTAAGAATATATGTAGAAAATCTGAATTGATACCTCACATCCCCTCTCCTTGCCTCGTTCTCAAAACCAATTGGAGCACGAGGTCAGACAGCTGATGAAACTGTTTGCACAACTGAAGAATTTCTGCTCGTCATCCATACCAGGGTCTTGACCTGACTGCAGTTCAGCATTGCAACCTACTTCAGTCAGCAAATGCTCACCTTCGATGGCCCGGTCACGCTGCATGAGGCAAAATGGTGGTCACACCAGATACTGACTGGTTTTCTGATCCACGCTCCTACTTTTTAAAGTTATGTGATCAACAGATGCATATCTGTATTCTCAGTCATGTAAAATACATAGATTAGGGTTTATTTCAATTGACTGATTTCCTTATCTGAACTGTAAGTGAAATCGTTGAAATTGTTGCATGTTGCGTTTAAATTTTAGTTCAGTGTATATTTCTACTGGTTTGAAGAGTGCAGTAGTCAATGTTCACCACACGGTGGCATATATACACCGAGTCCCCTCCTGAACACACATAAACAGAACCCCACAATCTGTCACACACAAACATGAATACAAAAACACTCACACACCCACACTACTCCAGAGCATTGATCCCCCACCTCTCACTCTCTCTCCATCATACAGGAAGAAACACAAACACACACAAATGTTCAGTAATACTTCCTGAGGCCCCTTAAGGCGGCAATCAGCAGTTGAAACAATAACAACGCGTGCTCCTCGCCCCTGGAGATGGGACTGGAGATATGTAACCACTCTCAAATTCATAGACAGAGCAATGGATGCAAGGACTGACCATCCAGGACATCAAAATGATAGTTTTAACCATGTTTTGGCGCTATAGTGTGCATTTAAGTTTATTTTCTTTACAAACATTAGAGTCAAGCAAGCTTCTATTCTGGGTTATGCTGGGGTACCGGAGTTGAACTAAGCTCATGGGGCATTTATAAGTTATATCCTTCAAGAATCAAAATGGGCACACATCCTTCAAATATCATTACAAAAATGGATGTAGCAACTCCAGATTGCCCCCTTTAATTAAGAAGGATGTGTCCACACACTCAGTGCCTTCTGATGTACAAGACCTCCCTTGCCCACCGAAACAAATGGACGCACACACACACACACACACACACACACACTTCGTAATTAGAACATGCCATTGCCATCTGCTTTTCATTTGGCTTCCCTATTGTCCACATACTGCAGTGGCTAACACCCAGCCAGGGTTGAGCTGGAGGCTAATCCCTGTGTGTGTATGTGTGTGTTTTACATTTGACATTTTAGTCATTTAGCAGACATTTAGCAGACGCTCTTATCCAGAGCTACTTATAGTTAGTGCGTTCATCTCAAGATAGCTAGGTGAGACAACCACATATCTCAGTCATACATAGTTGGCTTCTTTACTGAGGAAAAATGTACCATCACATAAGTCAGTACCAGTAGGTGGTGTGCATGTCAGTGTTGGAGAAGGGGAAAGAACCTGGTTCCCATAGAGCTGTCGGTGCCAAAACCTGCTTTGCTGCCAAGGGGAAACCACGAGGGGGGGGGGATAACATCCATCTGACATAAACAAACACTGGCTGGGATATCCGCCGTTAACTGCACTCCTCCCTCGCTCCTTCGCTTGCACCCTCCCTCCTTCGCTTGCTCTCTCCCTCCCTCCCACTCAGCAGTCAAGGCAATTGAGACTGACACTGTAGCTCCTCTCCTCTCCTCCACATGTACTGCAGGCATACAAGTGATCCTGGAACCCAGAAACCAAATCTTCCTTGCGCTCTCCAGTCTGTTGCAAGAGGCTAACAATTGGGTGGGACTAGGAGACTAGATATCCAGCGCCTACAGTAGCCATACAAACATTCTAAACGTACATTACTCAGCCGTTTAGAAAGCCGATCCACACTTCATAGGTAACGGCCTGAAAATGATCATGTTCTCCTGTACAGTATGTACTGTAGATAGTAAATAGGTTAAAAACAAGGCCTTGAGATACCGTCTCTGTCACCTCACCTCCATGGACCTGATCACCCGAGCAGCACACTCCCGCAGCCATTCAGTCATGTTCCTTGGCACTTCCAAACTATAAACAACACTGTCAACACCGCAAACCTTGAATGAACCCCCGATTTGAGCGACTTAGGGACCGATTCAATCCAATCCGCTTTAAGCAACATCCGCCTATCTGATGTTTTGACGGTGTCTGAGTTGGAACAGCGTTAAGAGCTGTCAAATCCACAAGAGGCTCACGGTATACCTAAAGCGGACAAGGCCATTGGTTGCACAGAGTCGCATTAAGAGAAATCTTGCAGCCATGCAGCCTTGTTAACTGGAATGCGAGATGTAATCTACACCCTCATTAGGCTGATATAAATCCTTATTATTTTGTTGAATGATTTTAATTTTGAGCCTCATTATTTCTATACAACTGTCTCGCTGTGAACTTCTATTGCGAGTGGGACTGGTGTGGCTTCGTGACAATGGTCACATTTGACAGCGACAACGCGGTTCCACCTCCGACACCTCCAAAACATCAGCTATGCGGTTATCGCCGGCTAACACTTGATCTGATTGAATCTAGGCCTTTGCTCACCTTCCCACCAGATCACCTGTGTCAGTACACTCAAGTGAAGTCTGGGAATGTGTATGTGTTTGTGTGTGCACATGCATTTATTTGACGGTTATTTGACCAGGTATGTTTGACTCACGATACATTCTCATTTACAGCAACAACCTGGGGAAGAGTTACTGAGCAGAGGAATGGGATGAATGAGCCAATATTGGAAGCTGGGGAAGATTAGGTGGCCATGATGGTATGAGAGCCAGATTGGGAATTGAGCCAGGACACTGGGGTTGACACCCTTACTCTTATGATAAGTGCCATGGGATCCTTAGTGACCACAGAGAGTCAGAACACCCGTTTAACATCCCATCTGAAAGACAGCACCCAACACAGAGCAATGTCCCCAATCACTGCCCTGGGGCAGTGGGAGACTTTTTGTTTTAGACCAGAGGAAAGAGTGCCTCCTATTGGGCCTCCAATACCACTTCCAGCAGCATCTGGTCTCCCAACCAGGTACAACCCTGCTCAGCTTCAGGGGCAAGTCAGCAGTGGGATGCAGGGTGGTATGCTGCTGGTGCATGCTAGGTGTGTGTGTCCTCTGAGAATATGTGTGTCCATTAGTAGTGTCTCTATAAATAACAAATCCCTGAGAAGTGGGGGAGCAGGAGAGGCATCAGGCTGGCTGGATGGCGTCAGCGGGGATTAGGTAACTAGCCAGTGGAACATAGAGGGTATAGATAGGGCAGAGGACGCCCTACCAGGCCCTGTTACCTGACTGTCTGACAAGGGATCTGAGGTAGCTCCTTTCCACCTTCTCCTCCCTACTTAATCCTCCACCCCCCTCCCCCTCTCTCCTCCCTCTCTGCAGATGACTTTGTCAACCACTTTGAAAAGAAGACTGACGTCATCCGCTTCTCATTCACTCAGCCTATTGAGTCCAGTGGTCCCACAGAACTACCCTATGCCTTGACTGCGTTCTTCCCTCTCTCTCCAGATGAAACCCTGCAACTAGTGAGTGAGGTCCGGCTGCCCAACAACCTGCCCACTTGACCTCATCCCCTCCTCTAGATCATCTCTGGAGGCCTTCTACCATTCCTCACTTCCCTCATCAACTCATGCCTGACCACTGGTTGCGTCCCCTCTGACTTCAAAAGGGCCCAAGTCGCTCCCCTCCTCAAGAAATCAACACTCCTCTGACATCAAAAACTACAGAACAGTATCCCTTCTTTATTTTCTTTCCAAAACACTTGAGTGTGCTGTCTCTAACCAACTCTCTCACCATCTATCTCAGAACGATCGTCTTGACACCAACCAGTCAGACTTTACGACGGTTCACTCAACCGAGACTGCTCTTCTCTGTGTCATGGAGGCTCTCCGCACTGCCAAAGCTGACACTCTCTCCTCTGTTCTCATCCTCCTAGATCTATCCACTGCCTTCAACACTGAACCATCAGATCCTCCTCTCCACGCTCTTAGGGCTGGGTGTCTCAGGCTCTACACACGCTTGGATTGCATCTTACCTGGCAAGCCGCTCCTACCAGGTGACGTGGAGAGGATTTGTATCTGCAAGTACTCTCACTACTGGTGTCCCCCAGGGCTCGGTTCTAGGCCCTCTTCTCTCTATATACCAAGTCACTCGGCTCCATCATATCCTCTCATGGTCTCTCCTATCATTCAACTACTCAACTACTTTTATCCATCCCCCCTTCTGACACCCAGGTGGCGAAACGCATCACTGCGTGCCTGGCAGATATCTTAGCTTGGATGTCAGCCCACCACCTCAAGCTCAACATCGACAAGGTGTGGCTGCTCTTCCTCCCTGGGAAGGCCTTCCCGCTCCAAGACCTCTCCATCACAGTTGACAACTCCACGGTGCCCCCCGCCCCGAGAATATAAAGAACCTTAGCAAGACCCTGGACAACACCCTGTCGTTCTCTGGAAACGTCAAAGCAGTGACTCGCTCCTGCAGGTTCATACTCTACAACATCCGTAGAGTACGACGCTACCTCACACGGGAAGTGGCGCAGGTCCTAATCCAGGCACTTGTCATCTCCTGTCTGGACTATGCTGTTGGCTAGGACCCTGCTTGCGCCTTCAAACCCCTGAAACTTATCCAGAATGCTGCAGCCCGCCTGGTGTTCAAACTTACCAAGTTTTCCCGTGTCACTCCGCTCCTCTGCACACTCCACTGGTTTCCTGTCGAAGCTTGCATCCACTACAAGACCATGGTACTTGCCTACAGAGCAGCAAGAGGAACTGCCCCTCTCTACCTTCAGGCTGTACTCAAACCTTACACCTCCAACCCGAGCACTCCATTCTGCCACCTCAGGTGCCTTTACCCTCCCACTAGGACAGCAGAGTCCCTGCCCATCTTCCCAAAAACATCTGAAACCCTACCTCTTCAAAGAGTATCTTAAATAATCCCACAGCACTCCCCTCTCGCAGCACCCCCCCATAAAAAAAAGTTTTGTGAACTTTTTTTCCCCCTTACTATTTTTTTTATTTCACCTTTATTTAACCAGGTAGGTAAGTTGAGAACAAGTTCTCATTTACGACCTGGCCAAGATGAAGCAAAGCAGTTCGACACATACAACGACACAGAGTTACACATGGAGTAAAACAAACATACAGTCAATAACACAGTATAAACAAGTCTATATACGATGTGAGCAAATGAGGTGAGAAGGGAGGTAAAGGCAAAAAAAAGGCCATGGTGGCGAGGTAAATACAATATGGCAAGTAAAACACTGGAATGGTAGATTTGCAGTGGAAGAATGTGCAAAGTAGAAATAAAAATAATGGGGTGCAAATGAGCTAAATAAATTAATAAATACAGTAGGGAAAGAGGTAGTTGTTTTGGCTAAATTATAGGTGGGCTATGTACAGGTGCAGTAATCTGTGAGCTGCTCTGACAGTTGGTGCTTAAAGCTAGTGAGGGAGATAAGTGTTTCCAGTTTCAGAGATTTTTGTAGTTCGTTCCAGTCATTGGCAGCAGAGAACTGGAAGGAGAGGCGGCCAAAGAAAGAATTGGTTTTGGGGGTGACCAGAGAGATATACCTGCTGGAGCGTGTGCTACAGGTGGGTGATGCTATGGTGACCAGCGAGCTGAGATAAGGGGGACTTTACCTAGCAGGGTCTTGTAGATGACATGGAGCCAGTGGGTTTGGCGACGAGTATGAAGCGACGGCCAGACAACGAGAGCGTACAGGTCGCAATGGTGGGTAGTATATGGGGCTTTGGTGACAAAACAGATGGCACTGTGATAGACTGCATCCAATTTGTTGAGTAGGGTATTGGAGGCTATTTTGTAAATGACATCGCTGAAGTCGAGGATTGGTAGGATGGTCAGTTTTACAAGGGTATGTTTGGCAGCATGAGTGAAGGATGCTTTGTTGCGAAATAGGAAGCTAATTCTAGATTTAACTTTGGATTGGAGATGTTTGATGAGGGTCTGGAAGGAGAGTTTACAGTCTAACCAGACACCTACAGTGCCTTGCAAAATTATTCAGCCCCTTTACTTTCAGTGCAGCAAACTCTCTCCAGAAGTTCAGTGAGGATCTCTGAATGATCCAATGTTGACCTAAATGACTAATGATGATAAATACAATCCACCTGTGTGTAATCAAGTCTCCGTATAAATGCACCTGCACTGTGATAGTCTCAGAGGTCCGTTAAAAGCGCAGAGAGCATCATGAAGAACAAGGAACACACCAGGCAGGTCCGAGATACTGTTGTGAAGAAGTTTAAAGCCGGATTTGGATACAAAAATATTTCCCAAGCTTTAAACATCCCAAGGAGCACTGTGTAAGCGATAATATTGAAATGGAAGGAGTATCAGACCACTGCAAATCTACCAAGACCTGGCCGTCCCTCTAAACTTTCAGCTCATACAAGGAGAAGACTGATCAGAGATGCAGCCAAGAGGCCCATGATCACTCTGGATGAACTGCAGAGATCTACAGCTGAGGTGGGAGACTCTGTCCATAGGACAACAATCAGTCGTATATTGCACAAATCTGGCCTTTATGGAAGAGTGGCAAGAAGAAAGCCATTTCTTAAAGATATCCACAAAAAGTGTCGTTTAAAGTTTGCCACAAGCCACCTGGGAGACACACCAAACATGTGGAAGAAGGTGCTCTGGTCAGATGAAACCAAAACTGAAATTTTTGGCAACAATGCAAAATGTTATGTTTGGCGTAAAAGCAACACAGCTCATCACACTGAACACACCATCCCCACTGTCAAACATGGTGGTGGCAGCATCATGGTTTGGGCCTGCTTTTCTTCAGCAGGGACAGGGAAGATGGTTAAAATTGATGGGAAGATGGATGGAACCAAATACAGGACCATTCTGGAAGAAAACCTGATGGAGTCTGCAAAAGACCTGAGACTGGGACGGAGATTTGTCTTCCAACAAGACAATGATCCAAAACATAAAGCAAAATCTACAATGGAATAGTTCAAAAATAAACATATCCAGGTGTTAGAATGGCCAAGTCAAAGTCCAGACCTGAATCCAATCGAGAATCTGTGGAAAGAACTGAAAACTGCTGTTCACAAATGCTCTCCATCCAACCTCACTGAGCTCGAGCTGTTTTGCAAGGAGGAATGGGAAAAAATGTCAGTCTCTCGATGTGCAAAACTGATAGAGACATACCCCAAGCGACTTACAGCTGTAATCGCAGCAAAAGGTGGCGCTACAAAGTATTAACTTAAGGGGGCTGAATAATTTTGCACACCCAATTTTTCAGTTTTTGATTTGTTAAAAAAGTTTGAAATATCCAATAAATGTTGTTCGACTTCATGATTGTGTCCCACTTGTTGTTGATTCTTCACAAAAAAATACAGTTTTATATCTTTATGTTTGAAGCCTGAAATGTGGCAAAAGGTCGCAAAGTTCAAGGGGGCCGAATACTTTCGCAAGGCACTGTAGGTATTTGTAGTAGCTAGCTCGGACTTTGCTGATAGCTATTTTATTGAAGAAAAATGTACTTACTATGTGATATGTGGTTGTCCCACCTAGCAATCTTAAGATGAATGCACTAACTGTAAGTTGCTCTGGATAAGAGCATCTGCTAAATTACTAAAATGTAAAAATGTGACCATAACTGCCACGGCCTGCGTCCTGTTCATTTGGCATCAAATAGGAAAAAGACTGACTGAAACAGGGAGGGACTACCTGTCCTTGTCCAATAAGAAATGCTCATTTTCATTTTCAGTTGTATAACGTTTAAGAATGTATTTCATTGTGTAACCTAATGAACATGACCCTGAGTTATGTTTAAACAAACTGCAATGAGGGAGGAAAAAAAACATGCTCACTCAGAATCCATTGCTGGGATCTTAAAATCTCCTCAATCTCTCATTAGCCTGGTCCCAGATCTGTTGGTGCTGTCTTGCCAACTCCTATGGTCATTGTGATGACAAACATGTTGAGTTGTCTATACTGCACTAACAGTTCTGGAACCAGGAACCCATGGCTCTGACTGAGTTAATAGTCTTAATGTTCTCATACATAGGATGTTATGTGCAGTAGCCTAAGGGACATGATAAGTAAGATCCATTCTCTGCATACTAACTGACTAAAGTAAATGTTCCTGTCTGAGGATTCAGTACATGAATGACAAAACAGGAAGTTCACAACAGACATGAAAAGGTGTTTTCTTTTTTTCTTGTGTGTGGACAGTACGGAGAACAAAAAAACTTTCTCTTTTCTTTCTTTAGTCTAGTGAAGTTGCGTGTTCTCGTGCTATTTCTCTATTTCTCTCTGCTCCATTTTCAAACACTCTCACGTTGAAAGACGAGGGGGGAGAAAAAGGACAGATTTCTTTTACTGTAAAAAAAGAAAAGAAAAAGGAGAGCAAAAACATATTCACACAGATAAAGGGGGGGGGGGGGGGGGGGGTTTCCTGAGACAGGAAAAGCTGAAATAGCACACTGCTCGAGCACGAAGAAAAGCTACTTCTATTTCTGACATTCTAAACCGCCAGGGAAGAGAGTGAAAGAGTAAGCTCTGATTCTTAACTGTGTTGTATGAAAACATGATAAGCAGAGACATATTTTCAACAAGTTAGTGCCAACCCTGACACCCACTCAAATACCTGTCTGTACCCTACTGAAGAACATACATACCAAGCCATCTTGAATCTTAAATCAACCAAGATCTATATGTTTATCATTTTTTGTTCCCATTGTTTATTGCTCAAAGGGGTGAAGAAATGACAGGCATTCCAAAAATTCCATCTCCATTGTAAAGCCACTTTCAAAGCATAAGCTTTCATCAAACCACCCACTGACTTTTCATCTTGGTCTGCTTTTGTCAACCGTCTTGTTGTTTTCAACAGTGGCTTGAACACAAATGAGAATATGACCTGACATGATACAGTCTATCATCTTGTTTTATGTAAAGCACACTCAAAAACAGATCCTGAGCAGTTCCGACTATCGCCACAGGGTGGCTCATGTCCCCACTCCATGTGGGGCTGAGTTGACGAGATGGAATCGCAATGATAGGGATCTCACCAACAGATGTTTGCTAATGGGAGACTGTCAGGAACAGGGGCCTTGAAAGAGCTTGAAAAGGAATGAGCTCCTACAGCATGCTTAACATAGTCCTTACATTGAAGCTTATCTCTTGGATCTGTTGAGAACAGAGCTAAATATCTTGCTGTTGTCAGAGAAAGGGTTTGTTCACATTCTATTTCCTCTCAAATATTGCCCAATTCCCCCCTCACTAATCCAACTACGGTCACACGACAGAGGGCTTAAATTAGGGTCAGTAACTACTTAAATAACAGTCGAGGTATGTTCACTAACCTGTCAGTGGGACTGCGTTGGCGGTGCCCATCTCAGGGGCGTCCTCTCCCAGGGTGGAGGCTGGTGGTGAGTTCCCGTACCCTGGGTTGCTGGGCCTGCTAGGGGAGCCTGATTCGGGATCACTGGTGGATCCCCAGCGGTCCCCTCCTTGCCCTGCCCTGTTGTCCCCTCCGGACCCGGAACCCCTGCCCCCGTCTCGCCTCTGGTGGACCCGCTGGTGCACAATCATCTGGTGGCGGCTGCGGAACACCTTTCCGCACTCAAAGCACTCGGTGGACTTGGACTGGCTCTGCTGGGAAGAGGAGGAACGTCGGCCCTGGCGGGAGGAGGGACGGTACTCCGAGTCACTCAGGCTCTCGGGAGTGTGCTCCCCAGGGGAGGTGTGGTGGCTACTACCCCCTCCCCCGCTGGCGCTGCTGCGTCTCCCTGAACGTCGCTCCCTCTGCTGGCCCTCCAGGATGTAGTGGCTGCTCTCCTTCTCATACACCACAGTCCCTCCAGCCAGGACCTCATCCCCTTCTCCACCTGCCTTTATACTGTATGCCTCCACAGGCTCAAGAACCCTGCCCCGCGTAGCCAGCTGCCAGGCCTGGTAGCTACAAACTGGGTCCAGCTCGGGGATCCTCTGGCCTAAGCGCCTCTTCTCTTCCTGGGGTTTTACTTCGACAGCTGGCCGGAGGTTGAGGTAGTCCAGGAGGCGCCTTTTGGCACCGAGAGAGTCCCCGTTATCGCTAGGTCTTCTCTGGCCCTGTGTCAGCTGCTTAGCCTGGCTGTGGATCTTCTCGTGGGCCTTCAGACTCTCTCGGTCATGGAACAGGTTTCCACACTTGGAGCAAACCTGGTAAAGGCTTGTGGAGGTCACATTGGTCTCTGGGTCTTGGGCCACGTCGTTGATGGTGGCCGCGGCCTCTTGGGAGTCTGCCCTGGGTTTCCCCCGGCCGGAGGCCTTGGAGCCATTGTGGGTCTTCATGTGGCTCTTGAGGAACCAGGCTTCCCTGAAGCGGCGGCCGCACACCCGACAACAATGCTCAAGGAGGCCTGCGTGTTTCTTCATGTGGGACTTAAGGAACCAGGCCTGTGTGAACACCTGGCCACACGTCTCACAGGGGAAGGCACCATCAGTGACCTGAGTCCCTGCTTCTCCCTCCGTTGCCACTGCCTCCTGACTCACTGGGTTAGTCTCGTCTTCCATGTCGGCTGTGATGTGGACCTTCTCGATGTGACTGAGGAGTTGGTCCTCGCGCTGGGTCTGGTACCCGCACAGACGGCAGCAATATGGCCGCTGCTCAGAGCTCGACTTCTCCCTTTTGACGCTCCTCACCGCCGTCTTCCCTATGCCCTCTTCTGTGTTAGCGTCTCCGTTGACGACCCTGTTACAGGCCGAGCTGCTCTTCGTCGGACTGGTTCCACCGTCCAGGCCCTCAGACACACCCACTTCAACTGACCCGTCCTCTTCCTCCTCTGGCCCCTCCTCCTCCTCGGGGTGGTGGCTAGTGAGCGTGCGTAGCTTGTGGCTGCGGATGTGGACCTTGAGGTTGCCCTTCTGGGAGGCGCGGTGGTCGCAGTAGGGGCACTTGTAGGGACGTGCGCCTGTGTGGCGCCGCATGTGCTGCGACAGAGAGCTCTGGAAGGGGAAGCTGCGGCCACACACGTTGCAGTCGTAGGCTGAGGCCTTGTCTTCTTCCCCCTCTTCTCCATCTCCTCCGTGGCTGGCTTTGCCTCCCTCCTCCCCCACCTCCAGCCCTCCCGCCTGAGTCTCCATGGCCTCCACTCCTCCTCCTCCGCTCTCTCTGGGGTTCATGGTGCTAAGCCTCCCACTCCCTGCCTGCGCTAGCTCGCTAACAGTGGATCTGCACTGCTATCTGCAGTAGCTCATCTAGCTCTAGCGTTCTCCGTCTGTATCAGCCAATCCCAATTCTATCTGTCCGTGCTCATCCACTGCCAACTGTAAGGGTGCATCCAGTGTTATTTAGCCCGTGTTCAACAGTCTTTTGCCATCTATCTTCAGTATGCCATCTATCTGTCTTCATCCATGCCCTGACAGTCAGTGAATCCAACACTGTCAATGTCTCTGTACCTGCTATACGGCCCTTTGTAAAATAGCTTACACAGCACTATCGGGAATCGTACATCTCTGGGTACCGTACACTGTGTCAGAAGGAATCAGTCATGGTATATGGCAACACATTAACAAGCTCTATCTCTGGCTGACACTGTTACTCCATGTCTCCTCTCCTGTTCAGTTCACTGGCTGGCCTTTCTTTGGCTTTATTTTTCAGCATATCAGCAGCTTCCAGGTTGCATCACTCTCTGTGAGCTCTCTGCACAGCCTGTGCAGGTCCTCACCCTGAGAGAGAGAGAGAGAGAGAGATCAAATAAAATTGAGTACTCACTAATTCTGATAAATGTTTCTAAATGTCTTTTATATCTTATTGAATTGTCAATAATCAACATCGTTATTTTGGCAATACAGAAAAGGAGAGAGAGAGAGAGAGAGAGCGAGAGAGACAGAAAAAGAGACAGCGTTAGCATAGCCAAAGCATGCCACTTCACCCACAGTGATCCGTTACACATTTGCATATTCATAACTCCAGGTATGTGTCAGAGCATGCCGCACGTGCGTACGTTTCTATGTAAGTAGCGTGTGTTTGGGGTGATATCATATGTAGGTCTGTTGAAGTGTCAGACAGAGAGGGCCACACTGTGTGTGATTGTGCATGGCGCTGCCACTGACGCCACTCCAGCTGAGTCGACAATTTGCACACAATCGCACCGCAGTGCAACGTTCATTCACATCAGCAGGATCAGCGCCAGCAGCCTGAGCCTAGCCACCATATTCCCCACGCCCGCTTCAACTGACACTATCACATGGCAGGGATCTTAAGCACACAACAGGAAGTGGCTCTTTCTACTCTTCCAGAGGGGGGGGGGGGGGGGGGGGGAAGAGAGAGAGAGAGAGAGAGAGAGAGAGAGAGAGAGAGAGAGAGAGAGAGAGAGAGAGAGAGAGAGAGAGAGAGAGAGAGAGAGAGAGAGAGAGAGAGAGAGAGAGAGAGAGAGAGAGAGAGAGAGAGAGAGAGAGAGATCATTTCTGAGTTGCTTTACACTCTCTCTCATGTCTCAATCTCACTGTTGCAAGTTCCACAATTCTGAATGTGGACTCAACAAAAGCCCAATTGAAGTGCAGGACACATACCAACAAAGGCACCAATTAATGTAAACTTTTTTACCTCGAAAAGCCCCTTACTGTATTCAGATTCATTTCAATTTGAAAAGATACCAGAAGAGACTAAAAGGAATAATACATATATAGAAAGGGAGAATGACAGAGGAGTGAGTTGGAGTTATGAGGAAGGATGATTGACAGCATGATTACAGGTTATTACATCATCCACAGCTCATAGCTCACCGGGCTATAAGTGTATAATCGAGGATGAGGTGGGAAATGACAGGCTATCAAAACACACACACACACACAAACTGCCATCACAGTGAGTAAATGGTGTTGCTTTAACACGGGGAGAGTACAACACCATGTGTCAGTTTAACTGTGCCTGTGCAAGTTATCACAAAGCAGTTCTCATCTGCTGCACATGGACATCATACGGATTGAGCAATATGTCAACAGCAAGTCAGGCATGAATGCGATACGTATTGAGGAAAGCCCATTGTACTTGTATCAGAGAGAGAGTATCTCAGACGCAAGATTTCACTGGTCCACATGTTACAAACATAAGCCGCTTAAAGTTAAAACCGGTTGAAGACTTTGGTTTCACCTCTATTCCCCCCCCCCCCCCCCCCCCCCCAAAAAAAAAAAACGACGCGCTAGTGGTGGTGTTCTCGAAGGTGCTGAAGACAGTATGTTTCATTGAGGACTACTGAAAGATTCAAGGTCTGAATGCCAGCCACAGCCTAAAATGCTAAACACTCACTGTTAAATAAGTGAGACAGTACAGGTGCTTCAAAGCACTCTACCCTTCCCCTTAAGAGACTGCTGTCCTATGTACACAGCCATTGAACACTGGACACTTAAATAATGTTTATATACTGTTTTTACTAACTTTATAAGGATATACTGTATTGTAGTCATGGCTTATTCTATATACCTAGAGCTGTACACAACTTTTCTATTCATATTCTGTCCACACTGTCTATACACACCATTTATATACTCTGAGTGTACAAAACATTAGGAACACCTATTATTGAGTTGCACCCTTTTGCCCTCAGAGCACCCTAAATCTGTTGAGGCGTGGATTCTACAAGGTGTTGAAAGCCTTCCACAGGGATGCTGGCCCATGTTGACTCCAATGCTTCCCACAGTTGTGTCAAGTTGACTGGATGTCCTTTGGATGGTGGACCATTCTTGATACACACGGGAAACTGTTCCGAGTGTTGCACTTCTTGATACAAACCGGTGTTTCTAGCGCCGGCTTCCATACCCCGTTCAAAGGCACTTCAATATTTTGCCTCGCCTATTCACACTGAATGGCACAAACCAAGAAAGCACGTCAGAATTGTCTCAGGGCTTTAAATGCTTCCCTTAACTTGTCTCCGCCTCTTCATCTACACTGATTGAAGTGGATTTAAAAAAGGTGACATGAATAATGGATCATCGCTTTCACCTGAATTCACCTTGTCACTCTATGTCATGGAAAGAGCAGGTTTACCTAATGTTTTGTGCGCCCAGTGTTCTGATATTTCTTCATTTCTTGTTATCCTTTTTTTTTACTTTTTTGGATTATGTGTGGACTGTTATTGTATTGCTAGATATTAGTGCAACGTAAGAATTTCACTGCACCTGCGACAACATCTACAAATCTGTGTTCGCAACCAATAGACTTGACTTTAATCAAATCAAATCAAAGTGTAAGACAGAATGATTTTACTGGCAAAGCATTGAGCCTCAAAGAAAATATATTAGCAATCACAAAAAAAAACCAAGAGACTATAAACTTGACTAAATCACACTAAAACAAGCCCTAAGCAAATTACATAAGGGCATTTCCATTAGTTTATGAAGTATTAAGTGATTCAAACTCATAATTCCTTTACCAAATTTGTAACGAAATTACCCAAAAATCAGTAACGGAATTACTGCAACTGATTTGGCTACAACGAGAAATCAGAGTAGTCACAAACTAGCTCTCTGTCCTCCCTTCCACTGGCACACTGTTATGTTCAGTTGATAACAACCCCTCCCTCTCTCTCAGCCTCTCTCTCCAGTTAATGTCACCTCTCCCAGCACTTACTGACACCTACCCATAAGGCACCTCTCTATCCATTTAATGTAACCAACATTTTCACCCACTAAGCACTGGACGTGCATGGACATTGAAAAGTAGTTGAAATGTGGTCAGTCCCCACTGGAGTTGATGTTAACGTCCACAGACAGACGGGACTGGACCAAATCCGAACCTATTATAGACGTATGATTGACAAGTTTGGATAGTACAGTAGAATGCGAGAACTACACTCTACTGTATTGTCCGGAACTCTACTGTGCTCTACTGCACTTTACTGAACTCAACCCTGCATTACTCTACCCTACTCTAATCTATTCTACTCTACTGTGCTCTACTGCACTTTACTGAACTCAACCCTGCATTACTCTACCCTACTCTAATCTATTCTACTCTACTGCCCTGCTGTGCTGTTTTGAACTGCACTGCACTCTACTGTGCTCTGCTGTGCTGCGCTGTGATGTCCAAACTTGTGAAACCTGAGGAGAATGAGATTCAGATACATAACTATGCATTTCTGTGCAGTACAGGTCATGTAATTCCGTTACCGTAATTCCGTTACCGGGTGTATATCCACTTCAGTTACTGTAGTTCAATAACTGAGAGTTGGTTTTTTTTTTTTCAAATTCAAGGTACCATGTCATAGCTGACACCCCACTCTCTCTGCAGACATCTTTGAATTTTAATTCGGGGCAGATATTTAACAGAGCTTTTGGAAAACATGGTCGTATAAAAACCTGAGGGAGATTTTACCCCAACTCTGTTACCCCAAGTTTGCATCTGCACAGTTCTTCCAATAAATGAGTTTTTGTTGAATTGTCTGTAGCAATTGTTAAAAGTATTCCTTGTGCATAGAGTTGTACTTTGAAATCAATGTTTTTTGTTTGGCATCCGTTTTAATGTCAAAGCGTCAATACCTTGGAATTGCCCATAAGGAATTCACATTGCTGGAAAGGACTGACAAGTAAACACCTAGATCTGAACAGATATTCATTCTCCCCCTTTTTCTTCCGTAATATCCCTCCTGTCTGTCTCTTTCCCCATTTAGTCTGAGAGTGGTTACTATTTCTCCAGCCCCATTCCTCAGCTGTTTACCAAATCAGTGGCGGGGTGTTCACTTTGTTATTGTTCGAACTGCAGATTGCCCCTTTAATACTTCCTGGTTTATTTCTTCCTGTTTAAGTGTTAAAAAAAAGAGGATAATGATCTTATTTGTTATTAAATGGGGTTTGCTGATTGGGTAAGTTTTCAGCGAGCATTAAGCCTGTCATCCACCAGACGGTCACATGTCCAAATTAAACTGTAATGAGATTAGCCTAGCTGAAGGAGAAACAATGTGCTTCCCTCTCAACACAAAGTAAGAAAAAAAATGACAAATTGGCTAATAGTGTGTATGTGTGTCTCTGTGGACGTGTTTAACTATTCTTGTGGGGACTTTTTTAGTAAACAAACAAAAATTTGACCAACTGAGGACATTTTGTTCATCCCCACAAGTTCAAATGCTATTTCTAGGGGGTTTAGGGTTAAGGTAAGAATTAGTGTTAGGGTTAGAATTAGGTTAAGGGTTAGAAGCTAGGGTTAGGTTTTTGGGTTAAGGTTAGGGTAAGAGGACAGGTTAGGGTTAGGTTTATGGGTTAGGGAAAATAGGATTTTGAATGGGACTAAATTGTGTGTCTCCACAAGGTTAGCTGTATAACATGTTGTGTGTGTGTGTGCGTGCGTGTGTGTGTGTCCAGAGGAACAATGTTACCATTCATTATTAGGACTTCTGTGATGACTGTTACAGTAATGCAAAAACTACACCCACCACGGGTTTCTTGTCAAAGACTCGATTTCAACATGTCCACCCCCATTCCCCCCACCCCGCTGACCCAAAAAGCTCCTCATAGCCTATGATAAGCCCAACCTTGAATTGAATGCCTTGGCTGTCATGTAGCACACTCCATCTTGCTAGTGTTGATCCCAACCCTGATACAGATGCATGGTTTGAGAAGGGCTAAGTCTATTATACCGTAGCTCTATAATAGCTCTATAAATGTGTCAGATATACCGATGCACTTTTAACATGTCGTACCATGAGTTTAAAACCCACATAAACCTTCTCAGCTGAGATAAAAGGGGCTGTTAGTGGGGAGGAAGACAAAAACACATTTCCCCCCGCAAAAATGTTGAACTCAGGCAGCTGAAGGTCTAGCTGCTGTGCGAAACGAGGAAATCCGCTCCTATTTTTTTTCCCCCATCGATCCGGAGCCCTTTAAAGAAAGGAGGCCTATTTCCATCTCAGATCTCAGGGAGGATCTTGGGACATCTGGAGCTGGTCTTGCAGCACATTCTTCTGTGTGTCAGGCAGGGAGAGAGGCGAGGAAGGAGGGCAAGAGGGTGAGGAGAGCGGAGGGCTGTAGCTGCACTCTCGTCGTTGTGATGGACGACACCGTCAGCCAGAGGGAGGGCTCTCAATCACAACAAACACCGTGAAGAGAGACGGAGATGTGCAACACACACATCTCCAAACACAGAGGAAGGAGGTGGAGTGATATGGCCGTTAAAAAACACACTCCTTCCAAACCACTATACGCTTTATTAAAACAAATGGCTCAGGGCCATTTCAGTGTGGGGCATCGTCAGCCCTGCTGTCTGTTGTAGCCTCATTGGGACACAGAGCACAGCATTTAAGAAGAACATATACGGATAGAAAATGAAAAGTGGTCTGCTTTATTCACACACACACGCGCGTGAACAAATGCACAAAACACGCACAGACACACGCACGCACACATGCCTGCACACGCACAAAAAAAATGTAATTGCCAAACAGAGGGGTGCTTTTACAAAAGTTATCCACACAGATTTCTATGAGGTCCCATGCACACTGTGAGATTTTAACACTGCTCCATACAGAGAGAGAGAGTAAGCTTTGAAAGCGACTGGTACATACTGAGAGCTTCACAGTCAGTCACATGTGTGCTTTGGGCATTAAACACAGAGAACTCTTTAAAATCACACACACACACACACACACACACACACACACACACACACACACACGTTATAGAGACAGGGGCTCATAAAGTGGACACATTCAGTGCTCAGGGCGGGACAGCAGTGGTGTTGACAGAGCCCCCGTCCCCACGCCTCTCCCTCCATCAACCCCCAAGCCAGCAGATTCTCAGACCAATCAATAATCCATTATGAACAAACTGTGCTTCGCCTCCCCATTCCCGGCATGCAGACAAAGAGTCCTGCTGTAAGCCGTGTGATGGAGAGAACCAGAGAACGAGAAGAAGAGAGGGATAAATAACGACAAGAAGACAGGGAAAGCACAGGCTATTACTTCTGCATGCAACTTGTTAGACAGGGGAGTTATGGTATCTGATGACTTTTGTATGTATGTATGCAGTGCATGTTAATGTACATGTATGAATGACCAATTGGTGTCGCCTGTAGCATACAAACACAAATCGAATCAATTTGATTCTCTGTAGCTTACTTTGTTGTTTAACTTTTCTTGTCATGCTCCCTGTTTATATAGCTGAATGTACTAGCTTGAATGACAATAATGAGGCTTTGCGTTCTAGTGTAGTCCCAGTCCTGCTGTGTGTGTGTGTGTGTGTGTGTGTGTGTGTGTGTGTGTGTGTGTGTGTGTGTGTGTGTGTGTGTGTGTGTGTGTGTGTGTGTGTGTGTGTGTGTGTGTGTGCGAGTGTGTGCATGCATTTGTGAGCACTGCATGCATTTGTGAGCCCTGCACTGTGTGTGGGTGGGACAGGCCCATTTAGTGTTTGGGTGGAGGGCAGCAGAGAAGTCCCACAGCCCAGCACCCTGTGGACTGGCTGGGCCTAGGCCTGGGACTGTCAAAGCAGGTCACACTCACAGACCGGGAGACCAGCGGGGGGCTCACGGCGTCCATTGTCCAGGGGGGACCCCCCCCCCCCCATTCTCCGTCCCCTATACCCACCCCAACCATACCCCCCACCCAACCCCAGCCACAGTCCCAACAGCAGAGACAAAACAATGGAGGGATCTCCCCCCCCCCCCCCTCTCGATGGTTGTCTCCAGACATTGGAGAGTGAGGTGGGATGAGGGTGGTGGATGGAAGAGGAGAGGGGGGGGGGGGGGGGGGTCTCTCTATTTATGTGAGAAGGGTCTTACAAATGAAAAGCACCCACTGCTTGGGTGTGTGTACGAGGGCTGTAGGAGGCTACGGGGACCAGAGCAGGTGTTTGGGTCAACAATGTCATGTTAGATTTCGGAGTGGGCCATGCTGCTGGGGTGACTGCATGGTCAACGAAAGGAGAGAGGGGTTTTCAACAACAAAAAAACAGTTGTTCTGCAGTACCCGGCCTCCCACCACTAGAATCTGAAGTCAAATGTCTACTGTTTGCTGATGATCTGGTGCTTCTGTCCCCAACCAAGGAGGGCCTACAGCAGCACCTAGATCTTCTGCACAGATTCTGTCAGACCTGGGCCCTGACAGTAAATCTCAGTAAGACAAAAATAATGGTGTTCCAAAAAAGGTCCAGTTCCCAGGACCACAAATACAAATTCCATCTAGACACTGTTGCCCTAGAGCGCACAAAAAAAACTATACATACCTCGGCCTAAACATCAGCGCCACAGGTAACTTCCACAAAGCTGTGAACAATCTGACAGTCAAGGCAAGAAGGGCCTTCTATGCCATTAAAAGAAACATACAATTTGGCAATTAGGATTTGGCTAAAAACACTTGAATCAGTTATAGAACCCATCGCCCTTTACGGTTATGAGGTCTGGGGTTCGTTCACCAACCAAGAATTCACAAAATGGGACAAACACCAAATTGAGACTCTGCATGCAGAATTCTGCAAATATATCCTCTGTGTACAATGTAAAACACCAAATAATGCATGGGTGATGCCCGCTAATTATCAAAATCCAGAAAAGAGCCGTTAAATTCTACAACCACCTAAAAGGAAGCGATTCCCAAACCTTCCATAACAAAGCCATCACCTACAGAGAAATAAACCCGCAAGCTGGTCCTGGGGCTCTGTTCACAATCACAAACAGACCCCACAGAGCCCCAGGACAGCAGCACAATTAGACAAAACAAAATCATGAGAAAACAAAAAGAGAATTACTTGACACATTGGAAAGAATTTACAAAAAAACAGAGCATACTAGAATGCTTTGGCTCTAAACAGAGTGTACAGTGGCAGAATACCTGACTACTGTGACTCACCAAAAATTAAGGACATCTTTGACTAAGTACAGACTCAGTGAGCATAGCCTTGCTATTGAGAAAGGCCACCAAAGGCAGACCTGACTCTCAAGAGAAGACAGGCTATGTGCACACTGCCCACACAATTAGGTGGAAACTGAGCTGCACTTCCTAACCTTCTGCCAAATGTATGACCATATTAGAGGCACATATTTCCCTCAGATTACAGATCCACAAAGAAATCGAAAGACAAATCCAATTTTAATAAACTCCCATATCTACTGGGTGAAATACCACAGTGTGCCATCACAGCAGCAAGATTTGTGACCTGTTGCCACAAGAAAAGGGCAACCAGTGAAGAACAAACACCGTTGTAAATACAACTTATATTTATGTTGATTTATTATTTTCCCTTTTGTACAGCATTTGCACATCATTACAACACTGTATATCGACATAAAATGACACTTGAAAAGTTTCCCGTTATTGTTTATTTCCCTTTTGTTTATGATCTATTTCACTTGTTTTGGCAATGTAAACATATGTTTCCCATGCCAATAAAGCCCCTTAAATTGAATTGTTCTGGACACTTTGGAATCTGTTTGAGTTGTTCTCACATTTTTCTATTTTGCTTAGGGAATCATTGTCTACTTTGCTCATTGCTCTACTTTGCTCATTACTACACACCAGCATTTTACTACACCTCAGCATTTTACTACACCCCAGCATTTTACTACACCCCAGCATTTTACTACACCCCAGCATTTTACTACAATTACCAAACAAACCAACGTAAAACAACAGTACTCTCAGAGAAAAAAGGTGCAATCTAGAACCTAAAGGACAACCCTTTGAAGAACCCTTTTTGATTTGAGGTAGAACCCTCTTGGGTTTGATGTAGAACCCTTCCCACAGAAGGTTCTACATAGAACCCAATAACCCTATTGGAACCGTTTTTTTCTAAGAGTGTAGTGTACTGTATACTTGTTGCCTGTATGTTGCGCTGTCTAGTCCAAGGCTGCCCCCTTGGTGGAAAAACAGTCCCCCGAATGGCCCACACATCTGCATGGTTAACTCCAGAGGGCTGTGTGTGTGTGTGTGTGTGTGTGTGTGCTCCCCCCCACCCCTGTCTGTTTTTCTCACACCACTCGTTAGCCCTAGCTGCTCCCACAGGAACACCCTGTTTGTATAAATCTGTGTGACCTCTACTCATGACAGCATTCCGCACAAAGATGCAGAGTTGACCACCTAACTAAACCAGAGACTAACTACTGCTGAGCTAAACCACCCAGAGAGATTGAGAGATACAGCAGCGACTTGACATTGAAAGTGATTCGGGCTGGCACAATGAACATAACCGATCAACTGACAGTTATGGATGAAAATAAAATGTAAACCTTTTTTTTTTTACCATTCAAATTTCCAAGTTTGTTGTAATAATTATACTTCAATGTATGCTGCTGCATTGTGGGGGGAATTGCCAAGGCAACTGAAGACTAGTTTGCTACAACGTTTTATCATGTTAAGAGTCCGCAGAAACTGCCTAAATCACATGAACACACACATTGACACACAACACACAACACACACATATATATACACATATATATATATACATATACATATATATATATATATATATATATACATATATATACATATACATATACATATACATATATATATATATATATATATATATATATACACATACACATATATACATACACACACACATATATACATACACACACACATATATATGTACATACTGTACATACATACATACATATATATATATATACATATATATATATATATATATATATTACATTTTTGGGGGGAGCAGCTGGGGGTTGACGAGTGGTGTGAGAAAAACAGACAGGGGGGTGGGGGGAGGGTGGTGGGGGGAGGGTGGAAGAGGAAAGCACACACACACACACACAGACACACACACACACGGCCCTCTGGAGTTAACTGCAACCTCACATCTGCAGGGTTAAGGGACTGTCTTTCATAAGTGGGCAGCCTTAGTGTGCTTCCCTTTTTTTCAGATCCTTCTCACATTTGGATTAGACAGCCCAACATACAGGCAACAAGTATCCACTACCGTTGTTTTAAGTTGATTTGTTTGGGAATTGTTATGGCCACATCAGCTCACATCGTTTGAGTGAAACTTCTACATCACCATGGAAATTATTGCATCAACTAACAGCTGACTGAAGAAAGGACGGCCGGGCAATTAAGTCAGTTTCTGCGGTAACATGGACTCTTAGCAATGTGATGAAACGTTGTTGTTCCTTGCTGAAACAAGCGAGGCGCTGTAGCAAACAAGCCTTTGGTTGACATGGCAACGACATCCACAATGCAGCAGCAGCACACTTAGAATTAGAATAAATAGAACAGACATGGAACCGATAACCGTGGACATTTTAATGGTACACCCATGGCACCCTGGTATCGTGACGCAATCATTTCCATGGTAATCTAGAATGGTAAACCCATGGGTACACTCGCAATAGCTGCCTGGTATTGTGATGCAATCATTTAGAATGTTCATTCAACTGATGTAGGGTTCTTTCTTTCTCTCTCTCACTCTGGAGTGCCCGAGTGCGCTCCGGGCGTTGGTAAACTCAGAGCGTTGTCAGGTTGTCTCTTTCGGAAATTCAGAGTGTTTTGCTCTCGGAGTGCTCAGAGTGGACCCTCTGGCCGAGGAGTAGGGTTGATCAGAGTGTTCTGGTCACACAATGGCAGTCAAGCACCCAAGCTAACGTTGGCTAGCTTTCTAGCTACTTCCAGACACAAATGAGAGAACACCTCACTCAGATGAGAGTGCTCTGAAATCGGAGTAGATAGCCAGAGCAAATGTACGTACGCACCCGTAAACTGATATGGCTCATGTAATGGAATGTATTTTTTTGTAACGTCAGTTGAGTTGAAACAACAAATATTGGTGGGTACACTTCCTGCTTTTATTTCCTGCTTTGCCCCTATAGATACACTCACAATGGCCGCCAGTCCACCCATCACTGACTTGAATGGCAACACATGCAGTCAGGAGCAGAGGAGAACATTTGTATCTATATTTATTTTTTTGCTATTCGGATGGTTATTCTTTTTTTTTGTTTTTGCTATTGTTAGCTAGCGCTAGTCGACTGCTCTTGAGCCAAACTCTGGTCCATCCCATAGCTTGTTCACCATCTTCCTTAAAGAATAGTGAGCCAACATGTTTTCAGTACTTTGACTGATCAAAACTAGTTTTCTCATTCTATCTTTTGTCTCTGTGCAGCAGATACAGTGAACAATTCGTTCGGGACATCAAATCGCAATAAAACACAATATCGACTTGCAATCGTGAGAATCGCAATACATATCGTATCAGCACCTATGTATCGTGATAATATCGTATTGCGAGGTCCCTGGCAATTCCAGAGACAAGGTTTAAGCTCCCAAGACAAGACATCTGGTTTTACAGATAAATGAAAACAAAAATAGAAGATGTTGGAACTGGAAACACACTTGGACAGTTGATAAGATGCATTTGTTTGTTTTGGTCATTTCGTGTTGAGCTCTTTGCCAAACCAGTTCTAACAGGTTTCTTGTGGACTAGTTGTGACTGAGGCGAGCGAGAGCGTAGTAGGCTGCGATGAGACTCCCATATGGAACCTCCATCCCAGGGTCTGTCCCAGGGTCTTCTCTCCCTACGACCCCCTGTGTAGGCAGCCCAGAATAACCCCTGGAACAGCAACTTAAATGAGCCTCTCTGGAATGCAATTAGGTCACTGAACTCCCTGTGCATTCCCCCTCCGCAGCGCAGGCCCACGAGAGACACTTCCAGCCAGCCCCACAGCAACACACACACACGTGGCCACAAGCAAAACAGGAACAAAAAGAATGGACGGAAAGAAGGACATTATCAATGTATAGCTGTGCCATGGTTTCTCCTATCTTTTCGTTGTTGTCTAGTCCCTTCTAATCCTTTTTAATCTTAGTCTAGCGTGAAAGTCAAAACCTGACGATAACATAGCATGTACACATTATAGAAAAAGAAGTGCAAAGGAAGATGAGGTGAAGAGATAGGGATGAAGAGTCTCTCTCTCTCGCACACACACACACACACACACACACACACACACACACACACAGACACACACACATATGGGCGTGGTTTCACAGAGAACTTCTGAGCTCAATGGAGACTGTGGATGCTCAAACACTAACTTGGTTCAAACTGTTCAAAACAAATACAATAGCACAACGAGGTGCAACCTAAATAAAATAACCAGTGGGTGAAATCCAATTTCTTCGCAACAAACACCTTGTTACTGTGACACGGAGTCCACTTCACTATTGTTCTGGGAACAGAGAGAAACATCTGCCCGGGGCCTCAGAACCAGCACACAGGAAAACCACTACTTTAGGTGTTTGATATTTCACAGTTTCACACAGGACTTTACAAGGAGTTCACAAGCAGACCTGGGTTCAAATATTACTTGAAATCTTTCAACTACTTTGAGTGTTTGCTCTAGCCTTCCAGGAGTGCCAGATTGGCAAGGATAGGAGTTTTGGAACTATTCTATTGGTTGATTGAGGCAGCCAAGATCAATCAAGCTCAGATAAAGTATTTGAAATGATTTAAAATAGTATTTGAACCCAGGTCTGTTTACAAGGAATCAACATGTAAAATAGTTCCTTCAAACTGCCTCTGAGACATTACAATGATGTGATTGATAGCAGAACCATGGACATCTGTGTCATGTCTTTACAGGGCTGACTGATTCCCGCTGGTGAACATCAGCCTTGGTTGTTAACTCCCCAAGTGGAAAGTATAAACTAAGAATGAAAGCTCCCTCTGAAAAGAGAGAGAACTTGAGCGAGTGAGATAGATATATATATATATATATATATATATATATATATATATATATATATATATATATCTATATATATATATATATATAGATAAAAATAGTATGAGAAACAAGATAAAGACAAAACAAGAGATTATGTGAATGGTTGAGCAAGAGAGATAGAGAGAGGGTGAACCGCAGGCTCCAACCACAGCAAGGAAATGCTACATGCTCTCCAATCGCCAAACACTCCTAGCCCAGAAAGCTCCTATGGGGGAGAATCTGATAGGATTAGAATTTCAGAGGCTTCCTCTTTCTGTCAGCTTATGGCTTATGGGTGCTACATGCATGTTGAAGACAGGAGTCTCTTTCTGCATCCCAAAGGCAACACAGAATAACACCAGAGTCACTGTGTGTTAGTATCTAACATCATGACTCTGCATAGTTTGATACTGAATCTACCAAAATGTCTCCTCGTGTTGCGTGGGATTTGCTAATACAGATACATTCAAATGGTTTGATTTGGAGGCCCCTTCCACTTGAAATGCTAAAAGGTCAACGTTCAGATATACGAGGTTAAAAACAAGCAGAAGTAAGGACGTAGTGATGTCTGTCACAGGTGGTTTCAGAGGACGTGTCTGATCCAGAATGACCAGCACGATACATTGGTCTGCCTCGAGCCCCTCGAGGTCTCCACCTTGCTTTGTTCTCTAAGAGAGAGAGAGAGAGAGAGAGAGGAACCTGGGATGGTCTGCTTATTAGTTACTGTTGACTAGGAGCCACAACTTTCCTGCGCCAGAGTACACTAGAGCCATAGCGTCTCCTACAGCGACTACCAGTGCTTCTGGAATACCGTCGCCCAATCCAAAAATCAACCTATGTCCTGTGCCCTGTGCACTTGTATTTTTTAAATTCTCTTTTATTTTCTAAAATGTGTAGAAATGGTAAAATGTTGGGCCTCCCTTGTGAAAAAGACCTCGGTCTCAATGGGACTCCCTGTTGAATCAAAAGGTACAATTACAGTGCCTTGTGAAAGTATTCGGCCCCCTTGAACTTTGCGACCTTTTGCCACATTTCAGGCTTCAAACATAAAGATATAAAACTGTATTTTTTTGTGAAGAATCAACAACAAGTGGGACACAATCATGAAGTGGAACGACATTTATTGGATATTTCAAACTTTTTTAACAAATCAAAAACTGAAAAATTGGGTGTGCAGAAAAACAGCCCCAAAGCATGATGTTTCCACCCCCATGCTTCACAGTAGGTATGGTGTTCTTTGGATGCAACTCAGCATTCTTCCATTCCTCCAAACACGACGAGTTGAGTTTTTACCAAAAAGTAATATTTTGGTTTCAGCTGACCATATGACATTCTCCCAATCTTCTTCTGGATAATCCAAATGCTATCTAGCAAACTTCAGACGGGCCTGGACATGTACTGGCTTAAGCAGGGGGACACGTTTGGCACTGCAGGATTTGAGTCCCTGGCGGCGTAGTGTGTTACTGATGGTAGGCTTTGTTACTTTGGTCCCAGCTCTCTGCAGGTCATTCACTAGGTCCCCCCGTGTGGTTCTGGGATTTTTGCTCACCGTTCTTGTGATCATTTTGACCCCACGGGGTGAGATCTTGCGTGGAGCCCCAGATCGAGGGAGATTATCAGTGGTCTTGTATGTCTTCCATTTCCTAATAATTGCTCCCACAGTTGATTTCTTCAAACCAAGCTGCTTACCTATTGCAGATTCAGTCTTCCCAGCCTGGTGCAAGTCTACAATTTTGTTTCTGGTGTCCTTTGACAGCTCTTTGGTCTTGGACACAGTGGAGTTTGGAGTGTGACTGTTTGAGGTTGTGGACAGGTGTATTTTATACTGATAACAAGTTCAAACAGGTGCCATTAATACAGGTAACGAGTGGAGGACAGAGGAGCCTCTTAAAGAAGAAGTTACAGGTCTGTGAGAGCCAGAAATCTTGCTTGTTTGTAGGTGACCAAATACTTATTTTCCACCATAATTTGTAAATAAATTCATAAATTCTACAATGTGATTTTCTGGATTTTTTTCCCTCATTTTGTCTGTCATATTTGAAGTGTACCTATGATGAAAATTACAGGCCTCTCTCATCTTTTTAAGTGGGAGACCTTGCCCAATTGGTGGCTGACTAAATACTTTTTTGCCCCACTGTGTGTGTGTATATATATATATATATATATATATATATATATATATATATATATATATATATATATATATAATGTCAGACTTGATATCTCTTAACAAAAAATGTATCAACCCCTACAAAAATGTCAATTTATTATAATCCACACAATAATTCACATTGCCTGTTGCTGCAGGATTATTTTTCTGCTGTGAGAAACATCTGTATGTCTGTGTGTTTGTCTTATGTACACGTACACTACTGGTCAAAAGTTTTAGAACACCTACTCATTCAAAAGGTTTTTCTTAATGTTATACTATTTTCTACATTGTAGAATAATAGTGAAGACCAAATAGGGCTATCTTCTGGCTATTTGAAGAATATCAAATATGAGATATATTTAGATTTGTTGAACACTTTTTTGGTTACTACATGATTCCATAGGTGTTATTTCATTGTGTTGATGTCTTCACTACTATTCTACAGTGTAGAAAATCGTAAAAAATAAAGAAAAACCCTGGAATGAGTAGGTGTTCTAAAACTTTTGACCGGTAGTGTGTGCGTCCATAAGCACAGAGAAGGGCGTAGTGTGGGTGTGTATTCTGTGTAAATCAGCAGCATGGGACTGCACAGTGAAACACAACACACAGAGCAGCTCTGTGCTACAGCACCCTGCACAGAGCAATACACTAGCCTACACAGAACTCATGTCAGTGATGTCTGCACTGCACAGAATTAGGTGATTTATACCAGAATAGACGAGCACCGAGGAGAGGAGAGAATAACATATTGGCACAGCTGAAGACATACAGTATAAGGTAGTGGTGGTACACTGACTGTAAAGATCCACAGAGACAAAGAAGCACTCTAACAGCAGCACAACAGAACAGGCTGCAGACAATACAAGTGTTCACATCACAATTGTCCACTAGCATTATCTGGGCCAATGACACCTGTCTGCAGCCCCCTGTAAACTGACTCCCTTTCTGCCTTAACAGCGAGGGTTGTGTTCATTAGGCACCGAACAGGAGAAGACAGACTGAACCAGGGAGGGACTACCTCGACTTGTCCAATAAGAAACATACATTTTTTGTTTTCTGTTACTGAATGTTTTAAAACATTTTATGCTTCATGCTCAAATGAACACGGCCCTCCTGTAGCTTCCCTCGGTTATGGCGGTTATGAACAGATTTCTCCACCCACGGTCATGGGGCATGAATTGGGTGATTTTGTGCTAGTCGGCAAGGTATAATCTGATGAGATTAGTTTGCTCTTTAAATAGAGTTCTGTGGCCAGGGATTAGATTATCACGGCCAGGAGCCTCAAGAGCAAAGAGCCTCTGTCTCGTTGACTTTGTTATGGGAATACCATGACAACAATCATTCCCGAGCAAGATAGTGGTATTAGAGAGAGTCTGTCTGTGTGTGTGTGTGTGTGTGTGTGTCACCTCTAATCAATAATATTCTGACAACGAGCCCTGATTCTCCGAAGTCTATTAGATTCCATTCATATGTGGGCTCAGCAAAAACAAAATGTCGTTTTTTTGCATGGCACGGTTTTCCTGTGGTGACATAGGTCCAACTTGAAGCAATGCTGGAGACCAAACAACTGAATTTCTACGATTCTCATGGAAATATTTGTCGTGCCTGTCTATTTACTACCAGAAACCGATGCTGGCACTAAGACCACACTCAACGAGCTGTATAGGGCCATAAGCAAACAAGAAAATGCTCACCCAGAGGCGGTGCTCCTAGTGGCCGGTGACTTTAATGCAGGAAAACTGAAATCCGTTTTATCTCATTTTTACCAGCACATGACCTGTCCAACTGGAGGCGAAAAAAACTCTAGATCACCTTCACTGTACACATAAAGACGCATACAAGCTCTCCCTCGCCCCCCTTTTGGCAAATCTGATCATAACTATCCTCCTGATACCTGCTTACATGCAAAAACTGAAACAAGAAGTACAAGTGACCCGCTCAATACGAAAGTGGTCTGATGAAGCGGATACTAAGCTACAGGACTGTTTCGCTAGCAAAGACTGGAATATGTTCTGGGATTCATCCGATGGTAGTGTCAGATATTATCGCTTGCACAGTGCTCCTTGGCATGTTTAAAGCTTGGGAAATCTTTTTGTATCCAAATCCGGCTTTAAACTTCTTCACAACAGTATCTCGGACCTGCCTGGTGTGTTCCTTGTTCTTCATGATGCTCTCTGCGCTTTTAACGGACCTCTGAGACTATCACAGTGCAGGTGCATTTATACGGAGACTTGATTACACACAGGTGGATTGTATTTATCATCATTAGTCATTTAGGTCAACATTGGATCATTCAGAGATCCTCACTGAACTTCTGGAGAGAGTTTGCTGCACTGAAAGTAAAGGGGCTGAATAATTTTGCACGCCCAATTTTTCAGTTTTTGATTTGTTAAAAAAGTTTGAAATATCCAATAAATGTCGTTCCACTTCATGATTGTGTCCCACTTGTTGTTGATTCTTCACCAAAAAATACAGTTTTATATCTTTATGTTTGAAGCCTGAAATGTGGCAAAAGGTCGCAAAGTTCAAGGGGGCCGAATACTTTCGCAAGGCACTGTATGTATATATATATATATATATATATATATATACACACACACATACATGGTATACAACTTCCAACGAAATGCTTACTGGCAGGTTCCTTCTTGACCCTGGAAAATGTAAAGTGTTTATTTAAATGGAAATACATGGAAATACATGTAAATTGAAAGTGGTGTAAGAGGGCATGGTAGTCAGTTCACCATGATGACATCTGACTTCCGTTCTCTCAGTAGTAGGGTCAACAGAGAAGTCTAGTGAATGAGTGTGTTTAATAGCAGCTTCAGATAATCTGAGTCTGGGCCTGGCTACTGGGGGGCCCCTCCCTCCCACACACACACACACACACACACACACATCTGGATATAATGTGGGAACAGGACACCGAGGTCAGCGGGGTAGGGGAGCGTATGGGGGAGTGCAAGGAGATCTAGGTCTTTACAAAACACCAAGGACCAATGAGGAGGGGCGAATGGGGGGGTTGGGGGTCATTGCTAAGAGCTCCCTGACTTTGGTTTCCCCTCTCTGAACCGCTACTACACCAACAAACTACACCCAGGGCAAGAGGTATAGAGGCAGCAGCTGGGAAACGTGCATTCCCAGTGGATAACACTGGCCGCTGGCAGCAGTAGCCCATGGAAGGCAGAGGGTAGAAGACAGAATCTGGACTAGAGGAAGGTGGAAAACATCGAGGGTCGGGTTCCTAGACTCAGATTAAGCCTAGTTTGGGACAATAGTGCAGCCTTTCAGCAATGAGAGAGAGACAGAGAGAGAGAGAGAGAAAGGGAGGGACAGGGACAGAGACAAAGAGAGAGGATGGGGGGGTGGAAGAGAACAGCCACTCAGGAAGCAGCGATCTTTCATTTTGTTTCATTGCCTTGGCTGATGTAGTGGAGAGAGGCCAGTAAAGGCAGTGGATCATGTGGTAGCTACCTCTGTCCAGCTTTACATTCAGCTCCACACATGGCTATGGGGCAAGTTCATTAGCCCCTGGCAGTCATCATCCTCACCACCATCCTCAGTGACCTCAAAACCAGTCTGCCCCTGTCTCCCTTCTCCACAGCTCGCTCTCTCTCTGAATTTCAATTTAAGGGGGTTTATTGGCATGGGAAACATATGTTTAGTGAAATAGATAATTAACAAAAGTGAAATAAACAATAAAAGTGTCATATGTCTATATATAGTGCTGTACCGATATAGAAATAGTTCAAGTACAAAAGTTAAAATAAATAAGCATAAATATGGATTCTCTCTCTCTCTCTCCCTCCCTCTCTCCCTCTCCCTTTCCTTGCCTCCATCTCTCTCCCTCATTCTGAGAATGCAGACACAGCTGCTGACAGAGACAGAGAAATCAAATAACCATCCTAGACTATCTCTCCCTCCGTCTGGCTTTTCCACATGAGTAGCTTTGTGAGAGAGATGCTTACTAAGAGAGAACACAACCATAACAAATATTTCAGTTTTTTTTTTTTGGGGGGGGGGGGGGGGGGGGAGAATACTATAATGTGCATGAAAGCAACATTGATTATCACTTTATTACTTTATTACACACTTGCGTACGTAGGAACACAGAAACACACTTCTAGTGAAGCAATGTGTTTAAACACAGCTGGGCCTGGCTACTGGGGGACCCCTCCCTCACACACACACACACACGCAAGCACGGACGCACACACACATGCATGTACACACACACACACACAACCCAATACACACCCATACAAATAGGAACATAAATATCGCCCTCCGTCATGCAAGGTTGGGTTGACATCAGTGGCTAACGATCAGGTCCTCTTTAGTGAATGATCAGCTGTAGCCCAGAGACATTTCCAGCTTGTTTCCCTAAGTCATTCAGACATTGAACATCACCAGGCTTCAAAGAGCACAATAACTAGGCCTACATCCATCCTGTTCCACTCTCAAAGCACACATCTACCCAGGGTCCTCGTCTAGAAACTAGATCATCCTCGTAGAACTCAAGTTAAGTGGAAAGCAGAGACATAACTCTGTTCTATTTCGAGTTACTTGTCATCCACAATTATTAGGGATGACGAAGCAGATCCTTTGTTTTCGGTAAACAACATATGTTGTGGCTCACTGGTGTGGAAATATATGCCCCTTTCTTTCCAATGAGGTATTTTCTTGACAATATTTCCGTCTGTTTTACGTGACCCCTTTTGGCTCAAGAACAACCCAGAGGCAAAAGTTTTGTATAGCCACTTTAAATATGCTTCAATGAGTCTGCTGGGATGTTTGTATGTGTGACTGTGACTATTGGGTGTGGTCTTTGTGTGAGCCTGTCCAGCCTACGATGCCGTGCTAATCTAATCTAATAAGAGCATTCACTAACCACCACGAAGCAGCCTCACTCACAGCAGGACCACGTCTCCTGCTGTTCACTTCATGGACCAGCAGAAACAACATGCCAGCTAGTTGTCCCACTGTACATAAATCTCAGCTAAATGACGTGTTTGCTTACAAGTAAGTATAAGAGCTCTAGTACCCGACTGGGATTCAAAGGAAAATCAAAGCACCACTTTCGTGGCAGAAAAACAGTAGCATGTGTTTTTAAACCAGCGTTGTTTTTAAAAAAGGGGGTCGCCTCTCGAGATTCGAATGAGATATAGGCTGAAGCCATCGTTGCCCCAACCCCCCCCCCCCACCCCACTTTGTTGACCTTCAGAACACAGGGTTTGGATTAAGTTCGTAGTGTCCTCATCTCTCCACCCCTTCACCCTTCTATCCCTCCACCTCTCTACCCCTCCCACCCTCCACCTCTCCTCTCTTCAGACCTTACGGTTGGGTGTTTAGAGCTGGCTGGGGCTTAGCGACTGGCGGTGGCTCATCAAATATGAACAAGGTCGTGAGGAAGGCCACAGCCTCCGTCACACAGCAGAGACAGACGCAGAGGCATGGCCAGTGGAAGGCAGTGTCAGGATGAATAGTGTCAGGCCACTACTAGTGTTAGGTAGAGATGGGCACGGTTATTTGAACACCCGAACGGACATTAGTGTTTGAACACTTGCGAAACCTACAGAGATGTCACACGTTTGTTGTTATTGTTGGCAAATCAAAGTGGTACCGTCAGTGGCTCCATGTGTAGCAGCCGACGTGAGAGATCGCTAATCAATGCAAAAATGGAATTAAAATGACAGAATTAAGTTAGTTAAATGAGAAGGAGTAGGCTACAACGAGCAGCCACCGGGTAGGCTGCTGTTTCATCTGAATGGAGTTGTTGTGGACAAGGAAGGGGAAATGCAACAGAATAGCCTCAATTAGCCTAGGTTGCTAGCTTGGCTAGCTTCTGTACATCGATGCGATGCAGTCAAGACAGTCACTACCAGATGGGATGATAGACAACCTATGTTTTTATCTCTATCTGCATAGAGAGATACCAAAGGCTAAAACAAACATATCGAGGACATATTACCTGTTAATGTAGACAAAACAGGAGCAATGACCTCACCTCGTTCATATCCCACTTATTATTGATTTAATGATTATCATTTGATCAACCGGGACTTTTTACCAAAAGGTTTTCTTTGTTGATGGAAAAGTCATGTTCAAAAGCTAAAGGCCTAATTCAATCAATTTCATTTGATGAAGGCAATGGAAGAAGGTAACTGATCAAAGACAAAATATGATTATATTAGCGAGCGTTTCATCACAGTCATTTTTTAACTGTATCATGTTGGTCTTATTCAACTCAACGTCTGCTTATAATGCCATTATTCTATTGAGCAGTGGGCCTATTAAAAAACTTGGATCGATAATACCAGTGAGCTAGTCGCTAGTGACATCTGGGCTGGACAATGAGCTCGCCCCAGCGCGCGCACACACACACACACACACACACACACACACACACACACACACACACACACACACACAGAGAGTATCTTTCCAATCCCTGATTGCATCCACGTGACTCAGGGCTACTTCTCCCTAATCGTATTTCTCTTCTTTAATCCCTTAGCAATCAGAGCAACAATGCCACCATTGGTTCACAGAGCAGGCAAAAAAATCTATTAGACATATGTTCCTTTACTACAGCATACCACAACCGATGGGGATTCAAATAATTACTGTGAGTATTAATCAAAGGAGTGTTTTATGAATGTGTTTGTGATCTGCTGTGGGGGTTAAGTTACTGACTCGCCAGGAGTGGGGCAGATGCATAATCAACATGGTGTTGTTCAAGCATTCTCTCTCACTCTCTCATGTGAGACGAATGGCCAATAATAGGCATGATGTGTTAATTGGAAGGGAAGCATTTATGTGTCAGAAGGACACTAAACACACACTAGGTAGTCTCGAAATCACCCAATCAAATGTTCCGTTGAAACTCCTCATTCAATCTCAGATTCAGCATTCCAAAATCAGTCTCACTACAACAGTCCCTGAAACACAACGGTGACACTTTTTGACAATGCTTCTAACAAATAATGAAAATGTTATTTTTAATGCTTATTCATGAAGGTGTGTTATCAAGTGTTACCAATACACCCTATTACATGTTACCCCATCACAATAGCACAGCCTCTTGACTAGCTAACCATGCAGTCTCAAATGTGCCATGTTAAATCCCTCGGCCCCAGCCTCGGCCCCAGCCTCCCCCCGACCTCATGCCAACCCCGCTCCTCTCCTCTAACCCCTAATCCCACGATGACTAAATCATTTTCTTCGGGTCTAATTTGGCCAGATATCTTGCTAGATAGCTTACTATCAAGCCCATACTTACGTAGCATGGCATTTCATTGATCCAGCCATGGGGTTGCAGGTGTGACCCAAATATGGGGATTACACACCCACCTGTTACCCTTTGCTCAGAATTAGGAGAAAACACACGTGTGTGTGTGTGTTTGTAGTGATGATGAGAGAAGATACAGCAGTGCCTTAAAGGGTCTGCAGTCAGTCTTTTTGCCAAATACATTCCTTTTGATTATACTGAGGACATAAGCAATAAGTTTCCTATGGAGGGGCTCATTTATAATTTAATCCAGGAGCCACAGTCTTTCTGAACTGGCAGAGAGAGACTGCCCTTTCACAGGAGGAGTCTTACTGTGCAGCTGAAATCAATGCCGTGGCCACAAACTAACACAGCCAGGTACCACTACCTATCAGTCTGCCGATAAACTAATTATGGGATTGTCTGTAGACAGCCGCCAGGTACAGATTCCATTAGAGTAAATTAATTTAATAAAAACAAATAGCTGTTTTAGCTGTTTTACCCAAACCAAGTGAGCCACACAAAAAAACGAGTCAACACTGTGTGTATGGATAAAAGACTATAGGAAGTATTTTCTACTCTGGATACAGGTTATGCAACAACATTACGTATCTTAAATCTCCTAGAATGTAGTAGAGGTGTGGTGTGTTTACCACATCAGCCTAGCCCATTAAGGTGTTGCCAGGGTAGACAAAAATTGAGGAAACAAAAGACACACAACTGTTGAGTGTTGCACCTCAGGTTATCCGGACAAAGAGACAGGATACACAGGAAATTAAGATGCATAACCAAATGGGGTTCTATGGATCTTCCATAATGTGATGATATAAAATATAGTAAGATGTGTATGACCCCTGTGTGTGTGTGTGTGTGTGTGTGTGTGTGTGTGTGTGTGTGTGTGTGTTGTTCAAAAAGCCCAATAGGAGTAATCAGTAATGAAAACAGCAGAGGGAGTTACTGGTGCCATTCAGCTAGGGCCTGGTGCGATTCAGCTAGGGCCTGCTGCTGTGGAATGTGAGGCACCATTCACATGGGTAAAAAATGCATTGCAGCCACCACAAAGGCCTGCCTTGTCCTCATTGTTTCACATAGAACACATTTGGCTCAAAAAATGAAATCACTAATTTGACTCCTACAGATAGAGAACGGGAGGGGGAACTATGACAAAACGTCTTTGAAAGACATTTCATGGTACAGTGTGTAAAGTTTAAGTGTGATAGGCCAAGAGATGGAAAGTAAAGTAAGCACACAATCTACTTAAGGAAGACTTTTTTTTAAGGAAGAATTTTTTTTTAAAGCATGATGGTAAAAGGCAGGTAGCCTGGTGGTTAAAAGCATTGGGCCAGTAACTCCCTGAGCCAGCGAGTTGGACAAATCTGCCATTCTGCCCTTGAGCAAGACAATAACAACTGCTCCCTGGATGCCCATGACGTGGTTGTTTTTAAAGGCAGCACATCTCTGATTATGAGGGTTTGGGTTAAATGCGGAAGACACATTTCGGTTGAACGCATTCAGTTGAGCAACTGACTAGGTATCCCTCTTTCCCAATCAAATACAAACTCTGTTGGGTCATGTATGTGCTACTGTGTGACTTCATTGCAACAGTGCTTTTCCACCAGTGGCTTTCTTCTGTGAAGCTGTGCATTTTTGTAGCCCCAACATGATCAGCTGTGGATCATGGTACAGTATGTTGCTACAATGTGGATCTTTAAATAAATAGATATTTAATCAAGATTTAGAAAGCATGTTAAACATGGCCACCGTGTTCCTATTTTCATATATTTAAACTTATATTTGTGAGATTTGGAGATGCCACATGCACATGCATGTCATCACAAGACTCTGAACATTTATATACAGTCCCAGTCAGGGGTTTGGACACACCTACTCATTCAAGGGGTTTTTCTTTATGTTGTTACCATGTTCTACGTTGCAGAATAATAGCGAAGACATCAAAACTATGAAATAACACACATGGAATCATGTAGTAACCATAAAAGTGTTTGTGCACATAAAAGTAGTGCACATAAAAATAACTTTTTAAATTCCCATGTACCTAATAACAAATACAAATGAAATGGGTTTCCATCGCATTTTCAACTCTACTGATGGTTTTGTCACATTCTTTGTTGTTGCTTTATTTAGCTAATGTGCCCACTCCGGTATTGGCACACTCACATGTGCTCTAGCCAACATCTTGCGTGTAGGGGCGGCAGGTATCCTAGTGGTTAGAGCGTTGGACTAGTAACCGAAAGGTTGCAAGATCGAAGGCCCGAGCTGATATAGCAAAAATCTGTCGTTCTGCCGCTGTGTTCCTTGTTCTTAAACCTTCTTGAAAATAGGAATTCGTTCTTTAACTGACCTCCTTACTTAAAAAATAAATAATAATCAACAGGGCAGGTATGGTCCACATGATGAGATTAGTACAGACAAAATAGCGAGTTTAACGAATAGTTTTATTTGTCAAACTGCAGCCAAGTATTGATCATCATGTCACCAGAATAAGACCCTCGATATTTAATTGGAAAAGTGCATCAAGCTTGCCACCTTGCACTTTCACCAACCTGTTATTTCATCTGTAGCCTAAGAAACTGCATGCGTTGCCGAATCGTAGTGGGAGCATCAAATAACATGTCATTTCGTGACTCCAAATGTACTTCGATATAAAGGTTATTATACCAATATTTGCGCACAAAAGCGTTCCCAGAGCCATTACTCGCATCATTAATTGTGCCAACACAAAAAGATCCCACCATGCCTTAGTGTATTTGTTTAGTTAACATTTAGAAAGCTTACCAACAAATGTGATGTTTCCATCAGGCCTGTCATGACATGTTTTTATGCAACATGTAATTTACTCGCATTAAAAGGTTGGATTGAAACGTTTTTAACTGTAATGAATTTGAAAATAATATGTAGGCCTATTACGACAGGTGGCGCTCCAGTGGATTATCATTCTAATTTCGTTGGCTACTCAGTTCTGAGGGAGAATACAATTAGGCTACGTCGTGTGTTACGATCATGTCCAAATGTCACGGATGATTTTGTGTATCTAAAAGAAAAAAAACTATTTTCATCAGCGGACTTTTGAAAGGTGAATACAATTTTCCTATACGTCTGAAACCTGATGCCGCCAGAGACAACAACAACTGCATCCTGTAAAACACGTGGGAAGTCTAAAGACACTGTCCCCAATGCTGCATTCTGCACCGTTATTAGCCTGCTTTGTATCAAATACGTCAAGTTATTTTACACCTTTCAAGTTTCTAACTATATCGTAACTTTTTTTTCAGCACGCAGGGTCATTCAAAACACTCAACTCTGATTGTACGCTACATTGCCAACGAAATGTAGCCAGACAAGTTCACTGCTATACTTATACGTTGTTGCAATGTCCTCGAAACAAAACAGCCATGTTTTGATATTATGACATTCTTCAAATCAGGGCACAGGCAAATAAAACAAAATAGTAGCCTAATTGAATGACCACTCCCATTCCTCATCAAGTAACACTGTATTCACACGGAGTCAAATACGTTTGTCTGAGGCTATAATACCATTCCGACCTGCAACCAGCAACAATAATATGTATTTAACGACTTCCTTTCCCAGTAAGACAGTAGACAACCGTTTTCCCCTTAGGAGAGGTATGGTTATGCAATATGAGGGAATTACTCCAGATAGGCCTAAGGCTACTTGGGGCACTATATTTTGAGAGTGCCGGTTCCACTCATCTTTTGATTCTATTAATGACTTATTTACATTGCATGGCACGTTTCTGGCGTATTTTACTCGTGGTGGTCTCGTTGCCGTAGGACTGTACAGGTTCAATGCTCTCTGTCCCTGTCTGTTACCCTCTGTCACCGGCTCTCTTCCTCTCTCGTGTCACTTGCGCTAAGAATGTAGAGCACCGGCGTGACGTCCCAGCAACGTTATGCATCGCATACTATAACCTACAGCTGGCTTAAATAGCTTGGAACTTCATATTTCATTTGTTAGCCTATACGGCAATATATTTGGGTATTGTGCCTATAGCCTTTACCGAATGTTAATCTTTGTAGTCTGCTAGTAAATAAAACCAGTCAAATAAGTAAATACATGTTAAAAAATATATATATATTTTTTAAAAATATATGAGGTTTGAATAGGCTAAGTGTAGCCTAATTGTTTCTACCAGACATCTGTGCGCAGACGTGTGATTTGCTCCCTTGCCCTACGTGGACACTACTTTGTGATTGTGACGTCACAGCCCTCCTGCTTTCTTTCCTTCCACAATGTCACACACATCTCTCCATGCATAGGAGAACGGGAGAATAGTTGTTTGTTTAGGCTTCCCCATATAGAGCATAGGACCTCCGTCTACAATGGCGCATTGAAGTTTATAAAGGACAATAAGACACGTAGTTCAAAAGTTGTGCTCCATCTGATTCCGACACCCCCCACCCAGCATCTTTCGACTCCACACCCCCGCCACATGTTTTGCATCCCCCCCCCCCCCCCACCACAGAGTCGATTTGTAATGAGCTCCAACTAATTTTGTTGGTAGGCTATTTAACATGTTAAAGAGCTCAAAATCAGTTATTATGAACGCATGAAATGTGTGTCATGTTCCTCTAACTAAATGACAGCTATGGCATGTCCATTAGACCTATGTGTAGGACATTGGACTTCCTAATATGGATGTGCTTTCATCTGTCTCTGCCTGTTTTAAGGAACAAACAACAAAGTCGATTAAATATCCATTTAATAATTGACTACGATTATAAAAACAACAAACATGAATCTAGTCAACCATGCACTTCCAATAACGTTCCTCCAATCGGATTAATCCCTTTGGGTTTTGATGTTGCATGATTACAGAGCAACCTTTTCAACTTCACATTTCAAGAATATGACAAAGCAAAGGTAGCCTATATTAGGGCAGCTCTATCCAACCCATAAACCACGTACGCATGTTGTTATAGATCCAGACTATTGATAATGGAATGTTTGTTGTGTTTGTTTGATATAGTCTCACGTAGGTTAAATTAATAGGTTCGTATTTGCTCCAACTCCTACTCTTCGACTCGGCTGCCATTCAGAACCCTCACCAAACACACGGAAGCGAAACATCAATGTAATCTAATATTGTTACGTACCTGTGTGCAAGTGTGTGATCAAAACATATCCTGGAAGCACTCCCGAAGAATAGGCGAACGCAAAAGGTGAAAGCATGCGCTGTATGTTGAAGTGCATATGATTGAGTGAGTCGAAACCACTGTGACACAGGGATAGTCATCGGTCTCCCAAGTATTCAATGCACTAAGAGCTTGATTCCTCTCGAGCGATGACGATAAGCAAAGCCTCCAATTGCTTCTTTAACTCCTAAGTAGAGCCTATTTCCTGGACTGTGTTCCATTAGGAGCAAAACCAAGACGTTTGCGCCTCGGTCGTTTCATGGATACACCTTTCAGTGGCTGTGGATGGTCTCTCCCGCATTAAATGAACTATTTACTATTGTCTCCATCAGCACAAAGTTCTTGATACTATACTAAATCAAATATTCGGTTGACATACACGACGACATGACATGTTGGCCCAACACTTGTATATTCGCCAACATATTGACTATCAATGTGTTATCATTTGGATTCAATTCAGACAGGTTCTCAAACCTGCTTACGCACGTCGTAGATAGAAGCCGTTTGGAATGCATGCAGTTACAGACAGAGGAATCAGATAAATCCCTAACAAATAGCCTAGATGAACTAGTCTAACTTCTAATTGGCCTACGTAATTATAAGTAATATACTGTAGCGACCCACGCTATACGATTCCCACCGAGTTAACATATTGGCAAGATGCGTAGGGTGTATACCTTTCACAGAGACCCGGGTTCGCTTCCCACGCTCTAAATGAGCTATATCGGTGTCAGAAGTGGGGCCATGGGATTGCACCGTGAGGCTGAAGTTAGTTGAAGCACGGGGACGTACCTTCCTTTTCGAATGGGGCAGTGTAGCCCTCGTTTAATGAGCCATATTAAAATTCCACAAAGTGAGTTTACCCCATTGGTGCGATGCATACGGTGTTTTGCCTTTCCAGAGACCCAGTTAGCTTCCCGTTCCATACGTTCGCTACGACACCATGGCATTTTAACTTTTTTAAATCATTCATTAAACACGTATTAGCTATATTAAAATCTTTACGAAGGTGTAATTACGTTTTTATTCTGTAATGATCGGTAAAAGCAAAGTGTATTCATTTGTTAGTTGCATTAATACAGGATATGTTTGTAACCTACTCTATTGTTTTTGATACAGTGGAATTCACTTGTGGTGTTAAAGGTAAAATAGTAATATATTGTTTCAGTGAAAGAAAATATCTGCGTGGTAGGTTGGCCTATTTTTGTAGACTCACTAGCATAGGAAGGCTGTATAAGCACACCGATTTGAAAGATACATTTAGGGTTATCGGTTATCTCTTGATCCGCCTAAATTGACTTTAGACTATGTTGAATTTAAACGAAGAGGCCTAGATAATATGAGACTACTTTTAAATTGTGCCACTTTGAATTCAATTTATGTTGTGGGTAGATTCATATCTGCATTGCAGTGAGTAAGCCCTGGATATAGGGAGGGTGTTTGCTTTGCATGCATAGGGAAGAAGCCTTTTTCCTAACTTCTGATGTACCAGTGATTTAAGCCACCGAGTTTTATCAACCACAAGCCTTGAATCGGTACCCACTGATACACCACACTCCAGCTCACAATGGCTTTCCTGAGCATACACATACACACTGCCTTCAGAAAGTATTCAGACCCCTTGACTTTTTCCACATTTTGTTAGGTTACAGCCTTGTTCGAAAATTGATTCAATATGTATTTTTATCAGCAATCTACATACAATACCCGATTATGACAAAATAAATACCTTATTTTACACAACAATTCAGACCCTTTGCTGTGAGACTTCCATTGATCATCCTTGAGATGTGTCTGCAACTTGATTGGAGTCCACCTGTGGTAAATTCAATTGATTGGACATAATTTGGAAAGGCACACACATGTCTATGTAAGGTCCCACAGTTGACAGTGGATGTCAGAGCAAAGACCAAGCGATGAGGTCAAAGGAATTGTCCGCAGAGCGCCGAGACAGGATTGTGTCGAGGCACAGATCTGGGGAATGGTACCAAAACATTTCTGAAGCATTGTAGGTCCCAAAGAACACAGTGGCCTCCATCATTCTTAAATGAAAGACGTTTAGAACCACCAAGACTCTTCCTAGAGCTGGCCGCCCAGCTAAACTGAGCAATCAGGCCTTGGTCAGGGAGGTGACCAAGAACCCTATGGTCACTCTGACAGAGCTCAGGGGGGGGAGCCTTCCAGAAGGACAACCTTATCTGCAGCACTAAACCAATCAGGCCTTTATGGTAGAGTGGCCAGACAGAAGCCACTCCTCAGTAAAAGGCAGCCCTCTTGGAGTTAGTCAGAAGGCACCTAAAAAACAAGATTGAAGCCTTTGGCCTGAAAGCCAAGCGTCACGCCTGGAGGAAACCTGGCACCATCCCTACTGTGAAGCATGGTGGTGGTAGCATCATGCTGTGGGGATGTTCTTCAGCTTCCAGGATTGGGAGACTAGTCAGGACCGAGGCAGAGAATAACAAAGCAAAGTACAGAGAGATCATAAAAAACTTTTTAAAAATCTGCTCCAGAGCTCTCAGGACCTCAGACTGGGGTGAAGGTTCACCTTCCAACAGGACAACGACCCTAAGCACACAGCCAAGACAACTCAGAAGTGGCTTCGGGACAATGAATGTACTTGAGTGGCCCAGCCAGAGCCCGATCAAACATCTCTGGAGAGGCCTGAAAATAGCTGTTCAGCAACGCTCCCCATCCAACCTGACAGAGCTTGAGAGGATCTGCAGAGAAGAATGGGAGAAACTCCCCAAATCCAGGTGTGCCAAGCTTGTAGCATCATACCTAAAAAAAAAACAAGAGGCTGTAATGACTGCCCAAGGTACTTCAACAAGGTACTTCAACAAAGTACTGAGCAAAGGGTCTGAATACTTATGTAAATGTGATATATATATATATATATATATATATATATATATAAATATATATATATATGTATATACATACACATTTGAAGTCAGAAGTTTACATACACTTATGTTGGAGTCATTAAAACTTGTTTCAGAATTACAGAAAATGATGTCATGGCTTCAGAAGCTTCTGAGGCTAATTGACATCATTTGAGTCAATTGGAGGTGTACCTGTGGATGTATTTCAAGGCCTACCTTCAAACTCAGTGCCTCTTTACTTAACATAATTGGAAAATCAAAAGAAATCAGCCAAGACCTTAGGAAAAACATTTTAGACCTCCACAAGTCTGGATCATCCTTGGGAGCAATTTCCAAACACCTGAAGGTACCACGTTCATCTGTACAAACAATAGTACGCAAGTATATACACCATGGGACGATGCAGCTGTCATACCGCTCAGGAAGGAGACGCATTCTGTCTCCTAGAGATGAATGTACTTTGGTGCGAAAAGTGCAAATCAATCCCAGAACAACAGCAAAGGAAAGTATCTATATCCACAGTAAAACGAGTCCTATATCGACATAACCTGAAAGGCCTCTCAGCAAGGAAGAAGCCACTGCTCCAAAACCGCCATAAAAAAGCCAGACTAAGGTTTGCAACTGCACATGGGGACATAGATCCAGTCTGATGAAACAAAAATAGAACTGTTTGGCCATAATGACCATTGTTATGTTTGGAGGAAAAAGGGGGAGGTTTGCAAGCCGAAGAACACCATCCCAACCGTGAAGCACAGGGGTGGCAGCATCATGTTGTGAGGGTGCTTTGCTGCAGGAGGAACTGGTGCACTTCACAAAATAGAAGGCACTGTATATTCACACACACACACACACACACACACACACACACACACACACACACACACACATAAAAAAGACAAGTGACTAAATCATTATTTTGGGAGAGATAGTTAGACATTTAAAAGTGCATATGCATTGAACATGTGTACAGTACACACAACGCCATATGACAACGACATGGCCATAGGGCCCCCTTCCTCTTTAAGCTTCTCTGCAGTGTCTTAGACTAGTGCTCTGAGATGCTTCTTGTCACAATAGAGGGGTCGTACTCAATACTCCCTCCACCTCTACCATCTGAGAGGCAGGGAGGGTCAAGAGACAAGGTGTCCTCTGTAAGCCAGTCATTCAAGAGGCTTCTCTGTCATTTGTCAAACGTCCTATTGCGGTTCTTTATTCACACAGCAATGACTGCTTCAGGTTTGTAGCAGAACTTCAATGAATCATTCGAATCAATGTCACCCTCTAGGCTTCATTCATACTCATACACAAGTGCGGGCTTTTAATAGCTATTCTACTTGTATTCACCACAATGCCTTACACTTTGTAATATTCCACTCATACAGGAACGCGACAGAGACTATATTTATAAAAGTCCTGTAGTTGGGCTAGCTTGCCGTAACAGTGAAGGTGTGTTACACAACTGACTGACACCACAACCCCTTGTGCTCAATTAGCTCCCAGTACATTATTGACTCCTTGCTAATTGTCAGCTGTTTGGTGTGCACCGAGAACCTTACTGCCTTACCACAGGGATTGAAGGGGAGTGCTTTGTTACCTCACGGCCAATGACCACATCATGAGCACACGCAATCCCCACCATAATGCTATACAATATCAACTATTAATGTGATGTGTCAGATTACTTGTTTTGAATAAGAGGCAAATAACTAACACTTTATTTACCCTCTCTTTTCTATCCTCTATCCTTTGTCATTTTTTATCAGTTGCCTTAATGTGCTCTTCCCTCCCTCCTCTCTCTCTCTCTGTCTCTCTCCCCTCCCTCTCTCTCTCCCCTCCCTCTCTCTCTCTCTCTCTCTCTCTCTCTCTCTCTCTCGCTGTCTCTGTCTCTCTCCCCTCCCTCTCTCTCTCTCACTCTCTCTCTCTCTCTCTCTCTCTCCCCTCTCTCTCGCTGTTTCTGTCCTCCCCCTCACTGTCTTTTTAAAAGCACTGTTTGATTTTCCCTCTTATCAAGTTCCACTGTGGCCTTAGAGAGGGGATCCGCCCCCACCATTGATCCTGCTATTTTAGCCACGTCGTTGAGGACCGGGAAATATATCCGACCACAGGCCTTGGCCGTGCAACACGAGGCATTACATCCTAACAACCCCTGCTATCAATGGCAACAGAACAGGTAACCAACCCGAGTTGGTCGTGAACACCACGCGGCGTCACACAAACATCAAAATGCTGTTCTTCTGTAAAAATGTGTTGAGATGTGAAATGCACCATGAATAAAATGTGACTTGACATCTAGGCATTACACATTGGTCTCATCTGCATTTGACCATTGAAGTGGATATTGATACAGGTCCATGTTGCTGTGGAAAATTAATTGTTTGTTGGGTGTGTGATTGTGTTGACAAGTCTGGCCTCAGATAGGGAATAAGGCAATTGATTGGGAAGTCCCAGGTTGCATCCTCCTCCGCTAATATAATCATGTGGTGTAATCATGTAATATCATGCTAATCCTATCTTGGATGAGAAAGTGGACTCCTGCGCAGCCAGCAGCCAACCCAGGAAGTGAACCCATTTCCTGTGGGGGCTGTGTGTGTGTGTCTCTGGCAGTGCATTTTAAACAGCAGTGACTGCAGAAGGAGGAGGAGGAGGAGGAGGAGGGAGCCTGATGGATACAGCACACAGTGATGCTGCTGCAGCACTGAGATTGTCTCACCCCTCCTCTGCCTCTCTTCACCAGAATTACCACTGTCTGAAACCCATTCTCCTCGACATACACATGCACGCCAACTTGCACGCAGATAGACACGCATGCACGCATGCAGGCACACACACATGCACGTACGCAGGCACACGCACACATGCACACACTATACTCCCTTCATCAAGGCCACTGTGCCCCCCCCCCCCCCCCCCCCACCTCACTCACACATACAATCCCGGCTGCCACAAGTAGAAGAACGAGATCATTCAAAGCAAGGGAAGCATGCACATAGTCCATGCTGCTGCGAGAACAAAGAACAAACACAAAACATCAAGAGTCCGTGAATGTATGTGTTTTATACAGTAAGCTGCCATCCTCTCAATACAACTTGAGAGGATAATATGATTCCTGAGCTGAGGGGGTTGAACTGCACATTGTCATCGTAACCTACCTTTACAGCTTACATTGTACACATATCCTGTTTCGAGAGCACAGAGGCAGGAAGTACTTTTTCATTCTTTGCCATGCATGGTTTCTCTTTCAGTGATAGCCTCATCATATGTAACTGAGGAGAAAGGAAGGATACACTCTCCTCTTTCATCAATGTCTTTTAAGTACAGGGCTGCGCTTTTTATTTTACCTTTATTTAACTAGGCAAGTCAGTTAAGAACTAATTATTATTTTCAATGACGGCCTAGGAACAGTGGGTCAACTGCCTGTTCAGGAGCAGAACGACAGATTTGTACCTTGTCAGCTCGGGGGTTTGAACTTGCAACCTTCCAGTTGCTAGCCCCAGGCTTGGCTCTAGCAGGGTCATTTTTAGCTGTTTGAATGCATTAAAACAACTTTTATTTGTTGACAAATAGTTGAATAGACCATAGACAGCTTGTCGAGCATCTCGTTCCAAAATCACGGGCATTAATATGGAGTTGGTCACCCCTCTTCTGGGAAGACTTTCCACTTGATGTTGGAATATTGCTGCGGGGACTTGCTTCCATTCAGCCGCAAGAGCATTAGTGAGGTCGGGCACTGATGTTGGGCGATTAGGCCTGGCTCGCAGTCAGTGTTCCAATTCATCTCAAAGGTGTACGATGGGGTTGAGGTCAGGCCTCTGTGCAGGCCAGTCAAGTTCTTCCAAACTTCTTCTGTATGGACCTCGCTTTGTGCACGGGGGCATTGTCATGCTGAAACAGGCAAGGGCCTTCCCCAGCAACAGGTGTGGCTGAAATAGCCGAATCCACTCATTTGAAGGGGTGTCCACATACTTTTGTATATACAGTGTATTTGATGCTATTCATTGTGACTAAATAATGCATAATATGCACTTATGCATTTAGGTGTATAGTAACTTTAAGATGATTGGGATATGAAGCTCAAAGAATGCTAACGTGGGGGATATTGAGTTGTATTGGTTTTGAAATGCTAAGAAGTTAGCTTTTAAGGATATTGGCCATGTAAACAAAGCCAAAGCATGGATTAATGTCTTACCTTGTCCATAGACCTCTTACAGGGCAAGGAAGCCAATATTTTGTAAATTGAGTGAACTATCCCTTGAATCATGTTGAATACACAGTGTGTATGGGTGTGTCTCTGTGCCTGTGTGAGTGACAGCTCAGCTCGTGAAAATTTCTGATTATCAAGCTCATTTTGCATGGACACACTCCAATAGAAGACGTCTACTATTGTATTATAATGTCACTGAAGCTAGTTGGTTGCACTTGCTGCTGCTTAGGGCGATCAATGACACCAACACCATCATCCCAGACCCACTCTAATTTGCATTCCACCCAACAGATCCACAGATGACAAAATCTCTATTGCACTTCACACTGCCCTCTCTCACCTGGACAAGAGGAGCAGCCATGTGAGAATGCTGTTCTTTGACTATAGCTCAGCATTCAACACCATAGTGCCCTCCAAACTCATCACTAAGCTAAGGACACTGGGACCTAATATCTCCCTCTGCAACTGGATCCTGGACTTCCTGACTAGGCAAGTCTTATTTACAATGACGGCCTACACCGGCCAAACCCGGACGACGCTGGGCCAATTGTGCGCCGCCTTATGGGGCTCCCAACCTCGGCCGGTTGTGATTCAGCCTGGATTCGAACCAGGGTGTCTGTAGTGACACCTCTGGCACTGAGACGCAGTGCCTTAGACCACTGCGCCATGCTGACCCTCAACATGGGTTCCCCTCAGGGGTGCGTGCTTAGTCCCTTCCTGTACTGAGTGGCCACGCCACCCACAACTGCGTGGCACGCAAGACTCCAACACCATCATTAAGTTTTCTGACGACACTACGGTGGTAGACCTGATCAGAGCTGATTAGCCTAAAGTATAGGGAGGTCAGAAACCTGGCAGTGTGGTTCCAGGACAACAACCTCTCCCTCAACGTCAGCAAGACAAAAGAGCTGATTGTGGACTACAGGAAACGGCGGGCCGAGTACACCCCCATTCACATCGACGGGGCTGTAGTGGAGCGGATCGAGAGCTTCAAGTTCCTCTGTGTCCACATCGCTAAGGACCTATCATGGTCCACACACACCAACACAGTCGTGAAGTAAAGGCAGAACAATGCCTCTTCGCCCTCAGGATGCTGAAAATATTTGGCATGCACCTGTAGACAAAGTTCTACAGGTGCACCGTTGAGAGCATGGCTGCATCACTACTTGGCATCCGACCACAAAGTGCTACGAAGGGTAGTGCGTACGGCACAGTGCATCACTGGGGCCAAGCTCCCTGCCACCCAGGATCTCTATACCAGGCAGTGTCTGAGGAATGCCCTAAAAATTGTCAAAGACTCCATTCACCCAAGTCATAGACTGTTCTCTCTGTTACCGCACGGCAAGCGGTACCGATTCACCAAGTCTGGAACCAACAGGACCTTGAACAGCTTCTACCCCCAAGCCATAACTGTTAAATAGTTAGTCCACGTAAATAGCTAGTCACTCTATTCCTAGTTATATGTATTTTACATAACAACCTCAATTACCTCGGACCCCTGCACATCGACTCGGTACTGGTACCCCGTGTATATAGCCAAGTCATCGTTACTCATTGTGTATTTATTATTGTATGTTATTACTTTTCTATTATTTCTCTATTTTCTTTCTCTCTGCATTGTTGGGAATAAGTAAGCATTTCACTGTTAGTCTACACCTGCTGTTAAAGAAGCGTGTGACAAATAACGTTTGATTTGATTTTTGATTTGATTTGATCACCTTTTCACTCGACCATCTCGGCAGCTCCTTGCCCTGAAGGTCTTGATGCACACCACCGTCTGGCATTAGGGTTCTATTAGCCCTATTGACTGGGCTCTACCAGCCAGCACGTTGCTGGCTGAGATATCCTCAGTAGACACACAACGCAACCTAAGCACTCATTCTTTAACACAAATGTGTCCCAAAATAATGTAAATCCAATGCCTTGCTTTGTCGGTGACTATAGAATTGAAGTTTCAAAGTACAATTATATTGCAAGACCAGTATAACACATACTAGGAAATTCACAGGCTCAATGTAGATCTATTGCTTATCTCTTTGTCTCTTCACTCATCTTGATCACACTAATTACGTCTAAGTAACTACTGTGTGTGTGTGTGCGTGTGTGTGTCAGAGACAGCTGTTGTTTGTGTAGGGCTGAGTGCTCAACCCGTCTTGTAATTAGACAAACGCTTCAGTTTAGTGAGTTTGACAAAAAAAAATAGAGGAACTGGAATCCCCTATCTCCTATTCCTCAACACACTACCCCTCCCCCAAACGGACACATGCACACACAAAAGAACTCACTCACTCCAGACAATAATGGCTGAAGCCAACAGAAGCCCAGCTGACTTTGAGATATATATAGTATCATCCGACAGGTGAATGAGAAAATGTTTCTAGCTTTAGGAGTGAGATACGAGCACATTTCAGAATTTAGCGACTTCATCTACAATGTTGTGTGATATGTATTAACAAACAAAATGCTATTTTTTTTGTTCACATATTTTTGGGGAACCTGTCGCATTCTTCACAGGACTGAGTTTATTTCACATCAGGGCAACTCAATTTGTTTGTAGTTGAAGCAGCAATAGCCCGAAGTGCGAGAGGCTCAGACGGAAGTATTTCAGAAAAAGAAAGAGAGAAAGAAAGAAGAAAAACATCAGAAGGTAAAGGAGGAAATCATGGAGCTACTGCTTTTTGTGAGAAGGGGGGGGGGGGTTTAGATTCTCCCTCCTCCCTCTTCCTCTGTTTTCTCCTCTCATCTTTGTTCGAGTGCTTGATGAAAAACAGTCTCCACACCCTGAAACACAATAAGCAAGTGAAGGACGACACATCTCAGACTTCAACAGGAGAGAAAACAAAGTAAACGCACTCTGTCAAAAGTACTTGTGTCAGCGTGTGGTTATTTGGGCATGGAGTCAATATGCACCTTTGGTTACATTTAGAGGACATTTCAAAGCATGGGACGGTGGAATAGATTTATACTCATTTTAAATGAAAGGAAATGCATGTTAACAATAGGATGCAACACAGTTGACACGTAATGGATATTGGAAATGACACCTTCGTTTAAAAACCTTTGATGTTTTTACAGTTCACGTCCATCGTCATCACCCCCGCCGCCCGTGGTCAGTCCTATGCTATGCTTTGAGACGGTCTTTTACAAAGGAACGATCACATCCTCTGGTTTATAATAAGTCCTTATCTAATGAGGAGGGATTGGTCACAGCAGGGTGTCTCATCCTCCTCCTTCTCTCTGGGCTGGGGACACACAACAATAGCCTTGATATGTGTCTTGTCTGCTCTGTCTCAAAACCTACCTTCCAAGAACTGCCCCGCATGCCTGTCATCTGTAAATCACTTTTTAGAATTATGACACGGGCCTCTTCATAGATTCTCAGTGGTTTTCCCAAAGCTTGTGGCAAACGCCATTCATAATAGGAGTCTTATTAAATATTGATGGTAGTCAAACTTTTATTTAATTTAACGAGGCAAGTCAGTTAAGAACCAATTCTTATTTACAATGACGGCTTAACTGCCTTGTTCAGGGGCTGAACGACAGATCTTTACCTTGTCACAGTACAGTACTTCTGTGAAAATGCACAGGAGGGGAAATTGAGATCAGATATAAAAGTAATTGTTGTCTTTTAGGGGTTACACTTACATTACTATGGCTACCAAAGCTGTGAAATAATTAGAGACCAGAGAGTTTAGTGGATTAAAATCCAAAACAAAGGCGTCTTGTCAACAGAATAATCCCACAGGAATATTTCTGTTGCAGAATTGGAATTTACTGGAGGCTTTCAGTCATGTGACGGTGTTATCAAACTGGGTTTAAGGCATGCTTTCACTTAGTGTGTTGAACCATGACATGTTTGGGCTCTGAATACAACCAAGGCGATTGCCAATTGGAGAATAGAGATTTGCAATGTGTCACGTTATCATCATAATGATAATATTAATCAATATTCAACATGTTTTACAATGTTGTGTTTGAATTGTAAGAATTCCGACATTTTATTGTATTGACTCCTTATTTTAGTTTGAATGTCTTTGGATGCATTGATTTAATCTTCCATCAACACAAACACAAACAACAGTCAGAAATCAGTCAGAATTGTACTTTTCCATTGCATACAGGAAGCTGTTTAGCACTTAGTTTATGAAAGGAGAGAGAGAGAGAGAGAGAGAGAGAGAGAGAGGAGGGGCAAAAAGACCCCTATATGTATTTACTCGATACCCACACTGCGTCTTGACACTGTTCACACTCCAAGGCACAAACTGAACTGAACCTTCTGTGTAGGAAGAGCACTGCATCTGCTGCTCCAGATTTGACATTTGAAACTGATACAACTGTCATGCAACAGCCCCGTGCTTTCGTGATTTACCTTAAAATACGGTCTCATGCAATATTAACGAGGTATACTTTGTCGAAGGATAGATAATTTTCTCCCTCCCTACTGCCTGCTTCCAACATCCCCATTAAGCCAGCGCTCACACTCAAATCCCTTATAGAAAACAGGGCTGGGAGAACCTATGTGAGGAGGGAGTTGAGGTGTTCTCTCTCACTCCACACTACCACCACTCCACTACCGTTCTATTGAAATGATGTATTTCTGTTTCCCCCTTGGCTTCAAAGTTTATTCACTGCTGGTCTCTCACGGCGCCGGCTAGTTTGCTTTTCGCTCTCTTTCTTCTCTCCCCCACCTCTGCTCTCCCGTGTCTTTTGTATGAGGCCATTGCATCATCCCCATTGTCATGTTAATGACCTGTTTGTTCTCTTTGCAAAGGCCTTACCATCCATCAAAGCGTCTTCCAGCTTTTCATCTCGCCCAGACTATCTATACCTGTAATTAGGTTTGGGTGAGGGAGAAGATGGATTTGGTTTGCAGCACCATGCAGAGAAAAACAAGACATCAGGAAGTCCTTACCGCTGTTCTGGGACCAGCCCTTAATGGGTGTCTAATTGACCTGGTCTGTCACGTGGCCATGGCTTCATGCGGTCGGGGGGCAGTTATCTATATGTGTGATCCTGAGAGGATTAGCATTAGTAGTGTCTGTCTGTCTGTCTGTCTGTCTGTCTGTCTGTCTGGTTGTGGGTAATGGGTGGCATCATGGGGTTGCTATAATTGCCTTCCAGATGAGATATGAGTGAATCAGGAAAACATGAATGAATTAACATAGTAGCCTTCAACCTAAAAGTCTGGCATACAACACATTATCTGAAAGAGGACCTTTAAAATCTATTATCCAAATGCTTTATAAAATAGGAGTGAATCCAGCATCTCTATTTACTCCCTGTCTCTGGTGCAGCTGTACTGCAGACACGCACATCGCTTCAGTGACCTTCAGGATGATATGAAAACCAAGGATGATGCCTCCGGTGTGTTACTGGTGTGTCTCCTCTCCCAAGATGGACAGCCGAGCATTATTGATCACAAAACACTTCAACAGTGCTATGTACTGTGTCGCCTATGGAAGCACATTTGAGAGAACATGTCGTAGCAATTCACGTTTTTTCTGCCATAAAGCGTGTGATGAAATGGTGTTAATTGGTTGTGTCGGTTTGTTTGTTTGTTCGTTGTTATCGCTCTTCCCCACGGTCTCTCTCCCGACCCCTTCTCGTTTGGAAACCCACAGGGAGGCTGGATGGTAGAACTGCAGGGACAACTCCCTTACCTCTCCTCTCTGTTCTGTTGTTCACAAGGCGACGGTCCCTTCCATGACAACTCCACCTCATCTACATTGAAAAAGAGGGCAATTTCCTTTCTGCTAGCTTGTTTTCCTCTACTGGCTATGTTCAACATGCAGTCATAGTCTGAAGCTCATTGCAAGCATTTGGAAACATGTTGAAAGTGCCCAAGTAGTTTGTAATACCAGTCTATTTGTCAAATAAATCCACATCCTTCTACAGGAGAGAGCAATGCAATGCCCTTTTCGCATAGTATGAAACCTATTTGCCTATTGACAGATGTGTCTTTTCTTCAAGGCAGGTAGAGCAGACCTTTAATGGCACATACAAATGGACTCTATACACCCTGCTATGCAAGCTGGCAGACACTATTTGATATCAGCCAAATAAGAGATGAGAAATGAAAAAACAAGACGTGTGTGTCCATGTGTGTGTGTGTGTGAGAGAGAGAGATATGGAGAGAGAGGAAGAGAGAAAGAAAGAAAGAAAGAAAGAAAGACAGACAGAAAGAGAGATAGAGAGAGAGAAAGTGAGGTCTATGTTGTCAAACACAGGAAAGGGCTCCCAAGTGTCACGTAGAATAGATATCTCGTGCATTGACTCACAAGTTGCTGCATACTAAGTGGAATAACCTAACTTAATATGAATTAAAAAATACAAGACAATATAGAAATAGAAAGATACAATAAAAAAATGTTTTAAAAACAAGCAACATTGATTCTAACAGTGAACACATTGAGTCCTTTTGTTTAGTTGACCTATTATCTAATATTTGACCTAATACCCACATTTATCAGCCTACATATATCAATTCAATTTCAATTCAAAATAAATAACTATTTATTGATTGCAATAATATTGGTAATCATACATGCCCTGTGGGAAAATGTGATGCGTTTTTGGAATGTCCAGTTCACAGTAATGCACTGAAGAATCCCTGAGTTTAATTACTTTATTGTACCATTTCACAGGGGAGGTAGATAGAGACGCTGAGAGGCGCTGAGAGCGCATGGCTGTGCTTCCTTTGTCCCCTGTCGAGGGGCCACAGGGGAGGAATGCCCATAGCGAGAACTGAGCCACCCTGTCAGATGTTATTTCCATGATGCCTAAGAATGATTGAGTTCATAGATCCAATTGTCCCTCTCTGACATCAGAGAGGACACATCACCGTGGTTACCACACCTGGGACATGATGTATGGGCAGGATGGTAAACGTAGTCAGTACAAGGTCATACCAGATGTCGTCGACTCATCCCTATACCTGTCACACATCACGTATAATCCATGTAATTATGCCAAGTCTCACTAATGGACAAAACGCATAGTAGGTTTGATCATTTATATATATTTTTTTAAATTGTATTACCCCGTTTTCTCCCCAATTTCGTGGTATCCAATTGGAAGTTGCAGTCTTGTCTCATCGCTTCAACTCCCGTACGGACTCGGGAGAGGCTAAGGTCGAGAGCCATGCGTCCTCCGAAACACAACCCAACCAAGCTGCACTGCTTCTTGACACAATGCCCCCACAAAACCCGGAAGCCAGCCGCACCAATGTGTCGGCGGTCACACCTAGTACCTGGCGACCGTGTCAGTGTGCACTGCGCCCGACCCGCCACAGGAGTCGCTAGTGCGCAATGGGACAAGGACATCCCTGCCGGCCAAACCCTCCCCTAACCTGGACGATGCTGGGAAAATTGTACGTCGCCCCATGATGAACAATACCCCCTCAGCAAACAAGATTAATTTAGATCAAACTCATTTTTTTGTTTTCTTATTATTTACAAAATTCATGGACATTCAGGTCATCACAACATTATGTCGGCCGAACCACTACTGCTCTTTCTGGTGTTAGCCTAAACAGTAGCTGTGCATGGGTAAAGCCAGGGGAGAAAAATACATTTTAGGTTGTTTGCTCTATGGCTTGTTAATTCATATTCCTTGCCGACCGTGGAATACAGGCCCGAATGTCGAGACAATGAGAAGACACAGTGGCAGAATAAATCCAGCCACAGCTCTGGTTCATCACAAAACCAGAGAACAACATCTGTCTGGTGAAATCCACAAAGCATTTTTACATATAACAAACATGACCTACAGCATGGTCAAGCAAGGTAATGTTTCTGACATTTTCAGACTACTAAACAACTCTTGATTTAGAACCACAGAGAGTTACTGCAAGTCACAAAGAAAACAGGAGCTGCCTCCAGTATTCCAGCATCACTTCAACTTCAACATTTCAACATCATCAAAATCACCTACGCTTAGTTTAAGACACGGACAAAACTAAAAGATACCAAAAACAATTTAGTCCAATCAACGTAAGCTAAATATGAACTTGCTGTGTGTTTTTTTATTTTATTACCTTTATTTAACTAAGCGAGTGTGTGTGTCTACTCAAATTTGTCTGTCCAGCCCTCCACCCATAATGCCTATCTTCACCATTGAACACAAATCACTGGCAATAGTCCCGTCATTCAAATACCTGGGCAGCAGAAATACTTTCTAAGACATGCAAGAGTATGAAGGCCATGGTCACCCAACACCAAATGTAAGAGTATGGAGGCCATGGTCACCCAACACCAACTGTAAGAGTATGGAGGCCATGGTCACCCAACACCAACTGTAAGAGTATGAAAGCCATGGTCACCCAACACCAACTGTAAGAGTATGGAGGCCATGGTCACCCAACACCAACTGTAAGAGTATGGAGGCCATGGTCACCCAACACCAACTGTAAGAGTATGAAGGCCATGGTCACACAACACCAACTGTAAGAGTATGGAGGCCATGGTCACCCAACACCAACTGTAAGAGTATGGAGGCCATGGTCACCCAACACCAACTGTAAGAGTATGAAGGCCATGGTCACCCAACACCAACTGTAAGAGTATGGAGGCCATGGTCACCCAACACCAACTGTAAGAGTATGAAGGCCATGGTCACACAACACCAACTGTAAGAGTATGGAGGCCATGGTCACCCAACACCAACTGTAAGAGTATGAAGGCCATGGTCACCCAACACCAACTGTAAGAGTATGGAGGCCATGGTCACCCAACACCAACTGTAAGAGTATGAAGGCCATGGTCACACAACACCAACTGTAAGAGTATGGAGGCCATGGTCACCCAACACCAACTGTAAGAGTATGAAGGCCATGGTCACACAACACCAACTGTAAGAGTATGAAGGCCATGGTCACCCAACACCAACTGTAAGAGTATGGAGGCCATGGTCACCCAACACCAACTGTAAGAGTATAGAGGCCATGGTCACCCAACAACAACTGTAAGAGTATGGAGGCCATGGTCACCCAACACCAACTGTAAGAGTATGGAGGCCGTGGTCACCCCACACCAACTGTAAGAGTATGGAGGCCGTGGTCAACCAACACCAATTGTAAGAGTATGGAGGCCATGGTCACCCAACACTAACTGTAAGAGTATGGAGGCCATGGTCACACAACACCAACTGTAAGAGTATGGAGGCCATGGTCACCCAACACCAACTGTAAGATTGTGAAAGCCATGGTAACCCAACACCAACTGTAAGAGTATGAAGGCCATGGTCACTCAACACCAACTGTAAGAGTATGGAGGCCATGGTCACCCAACACCAACTGTAAGAGTATGGAGGCCATGGTCACCCAACACCAACTGTAAGAGTATGGAGGGCATGGTCACCCAACACCAACTGTAAGAGTATGGAGGCCATGGTCACCCAACACCAACTGTAAGAGTATGGAGGCCATGATCACCCAACACCAACTGTAAGAGTATGGAGGCCATGTTCACCCAAGACCAACTGTAAGAGTATGGAGGCCTTGGTCACCCAACACCAACTGTAAGAGTGTGGAGGCCATGGTCACCCAACACCAACTGTAAGAGTATGAAAGCCATGGTCACCCAACACCAACTGTAAGAGTATGGAGGCCATGGTCACCCAACACCAACTGTAAGAGTATGAAGGCCATGGTCACCTCACACCAACTGTAAGAGTATGGAGGCCATGGTCACCCAACACCAACTGTAAGAGTATGAAGGCCATGGTCACCCAACACCAACTGTAAGAGTATGGAGGCCATGGTCACCCAACACCAACTGTAAGAGTATAGAGGCCATGGTCACCCAACACCAACTGTAAGAGTATGGAGGCCATGGTCACCCAACACCAACTGTAAGAGTATGAAGGTCATGGTCACCCAACACCAACTGTAAGAGTATGAAGGCCATGGTCACCCAACACCAACTGTAAGAGTATGGAGGCCGTGGTCACCCCACACCAACTGTAAGAGTATGGAGGCCGTGGTCAACCAACACCAATTGTAAGAGTATGGAGGCCATGGTCACCCAACACTAACTGTAAGAGTATGGAGGCCGTGGTCACACAACACCAACTGTAAGAGTATGGAGGCCATGGTCACCCAACACCAACTGTAAGATTGTGAAAGCCATGGTAACCCAACACCAACTGTAAGAGTATGAAGGCCATGGTCACCCAACACCAACTGTAAGAGTATGGAGGCCATGGTCACCCAACACCAACTGTAAGAGTAAAGAGGCCATGGTCACCCAACACCAACTGTAAGAGTATGGAGGCCATGGTCACCCAACACAAACTGTAAGAGTATGGAGGCCATGTTCACCCAAGACCAACTGTAAGAGTATGGAGGCCTTGGTCACCCAACAACAACTGTAAGAGTGTGGAGGCCATGGTCACCCAACACCAACTGTAAGAGTATGAAAGCCATGGTCACCCAACACCAACTGTAAGAGTATGGAGGCCATGGTCACCTCACACCAACTGTAAGAGTATGGAGGCCATGGTCACCCAACACCAACTGTAAGAGTATGGAGGCCATGGTCACCCAATACCAACTGTAAGAGTATAGAGGCCATGGTCACCCAACACCAACTGTAAGAGTATGGAGGCCATGTTCACCCAAGACCAACTGTAAGAGTATGGAGGCCTTGGTCACCCAACACCAACTGTAAGAGTGTGGAGGCCATGGTCACCCAACACCAACTGTAAGAGTATGAAAGCCATGGTCACCCAACACCAACTGTAAGAGTATGGAGGCCTTGGTCACCCAACACCAACTGTAAGAGTGTGGAGGCCATGGTCACCCAACACCAACTGTAAGAGTATGAAAGCCATGGTCAACCAAAACCAACTGTAAGAGTATGGAGGCCATGGTCACCCAACACCAACTGTAAGAGTATGAAGGCCATGGTCACCTCACACCAACTGTAAGAGTATGGAGGCCATGGTCACCCAACACCAACTGTAAGAGTATGGAGGCCATGGTCACCCAATACCAACTGTAAGAGTATAGAGGCCATGGTCACGCAACAACAACTGTAAGAGTATGGAGGCCATGGTGACCCAACACCAACTGTAAGAGTATGAAAGCCATGGTCACCCAACACCAACTGTAAGAGTATGGAGGCCATGGTCACCCAACACCAACTGTAAGAGTATGGAGGCCATGGTCACCCAACACCAACTGTAAGAGTATGGAGGCCATGTTCACCCAAGACCAACTGTAAGAGTATGGAGGCCTTGGTCACCCAACACCAACTGTAAGAGTGTGGAGGCCATGGTCACCCAACACCAACTGTAAGAGTATGAAAGCCATGGTCACCCAACACCAACTGTAAGAGTATGGAGGCCATGGTCAACCAACACTAACTGTAAGAGTATGAAGGCCATGGTCACCCCACACCAACTGTAAGAGTATGGAGGCTATGGTCACCCAACACCAACTGTAAGAGTATAGAGGCCATGGTCACCCAACACCAACTGTAAGAGTATGGAGGCCATGGTCACCCAACACCAACTGTAAGAGTATGAAGGTCAAAGTCACCCAACACCAACTGTAAGAGTATGAAGGCCATGGTCACCCAACACCAACTGTAAGAGAATGGAGGCCGTGGTCACCCCACACCAACTGTAAGAGTATGGAGGCCGTGGTCAACCAACACCAATTGTAAGAGTATGGAGGCCATGGTCACCCAACACTAACTGTAAGAGTATGGAGGCCGTGGTCACACAAAACCAACTGTAAGAGTATGGAGGCCATGGTCACCCAACACCAACTGTAAGATTGTGAAAGCCATGGTAACCCAACACCAACTGTAAGAGTATGAAGGCCATGGTCACCCAACACCAACTGTAAGAGTATGGAGGCCATGGTCACCCAACACCAACTGTAAGAGTATGGAGGCCATGGTCACCCAACACCAACTGTAAGAGTATGGAGGCCATGGTCACCCAACACAAACTGTAAGAGTATGGAGGCCATGTTCACCCAAGACCAACTGTAAGAGTATGGAGGCCTTGGTCACCCAACAACAACTGTAAGAGTGTGGAGGCCATGGTCACCCAACACCAACTGTAAGAGTATGAAAGCCATGGTCACCCAACACCAACTGTAAGAGTATGGAGGCCATGGTCACCCAACACCAACTGTAAGAGTATGAAGGCCATGGTCACCTCACACCAACTGTAAGAGTATGGAGGCCATGGTCACCCAACACCAACTGTAAGAGTATGGAGGCCATGGTCACCCAATACCAACTGTAAGAGTATAGAGGCCATGGTCACCCAACACCAACTGTAAGAGTATGGAGGCCATGTTCACCCAAGACCAACTGTAAGAGTATGGAGGCCTTGGTCACCCAACACCAACTGTAAGAGTGTGGAGGCCATGGTCACCCAACACCAACTGTAAGAGTATGAAAGCCATGGTCACCCAACACCAACTGTAAGAGTATGGAGGCCTTGGTCACCCAACACCAACTGTAAGAGTGTGGAGGCCATGGTCACCCAACACCAACTGTAAGAGTATGAAAGCCATGGTCAACCAACACCAACTGTAAGAGTATGGAGGCCATGGTCACCCAACACCAACTGTAAGAGTATGAAGGCCATGGTCACCTCACACCAACTGTAAGAGTATGGAGGCCATGGTCACCCAACACCAACTGTAAGAGTATGGAGGCCATGGTCACCCAATACCAACTGTAAGAGTATAGAGGCCATGGTCACGCAACAACAACTGTAAGAGTATGGAGGCCATGGTGACCCAACACCAACTGTAAGAGTATGGAGGCCATGGTCACCCAACACCAACTGTAAGAGTATGGAGGCCATGGTCACCCAACACCAACTGTAAGAGTATGGAGGCCATGGTCACCCAACACCAACTGTAAGAGTATGGAGGCCATGTTCACCCAAGACCAACTGTAAGAGTATGGAGGCCTTGGTCACCCAACACCAACTGTAAGAGTGTGGAGGCCATGGTCACCCAACACCAACTGTAAGAGTATGAAAGCCATGGTCACCCAACACCAACTGTAAGAGTATGGAGGCCATGGTCAACCAACACTAACTGTAAGAGTATGAAGGCCATGGTCACCCCACACCAACTGTAAGAGTATGGAGGCTATGGTCACCCAACACCAACTGTAAGAGTATGGAGGCCATGTTCACCCAAGACCAACTGTAAGAGTATGGAGGCCATGGTCACCCAACAACAACTGTAAGAGTATGGAGGCCATGGTTACCCAACTCCAACTGTAAGAGTATGAAAGCCATGGTCACCCAACACCAACTGTAAGAGTATGGAGGCCATGGTCACCAAACACCAACTGCAAGAGTCTGAAGGACATGGTCAACCCACACCAACTGTAAGAGTATGGAGGCCATGGTCACCCAACACCAACTGTAAGAGTATGGAGGCCATGGTCACCTAACACCAACTGTAAGAGTATGGAGGCCATGGTCACCCAACACCAACTGTAAGAGTTTGGAGGCCATGGTCACCCAAAACCAACTGTAAGAGTATGGAGGCCATGGTCACCCATAACCAACTGTAAGAGTATGGAGGCCATGGTCACCCATAACCAACTGTAAGAGTATGGAGGCCATGGTCACCCAACACCAACTATAAGAGTATGGAGGCCATGGTCACCCAACACCAACTGTAAGAGTATGAAAGCCATGGTCACCCAACACCAACTGTAAGAGTATGGAGGCCATGTTCACACAACACCAACTGTAAGAGTATGGAGGCCATGGTCACCCAACACCAACTGTAAGAGTATGGAGGCAATGGTCACCCAACACAAACTGTAAGAGTATGGAGGCCATGGTCACCCAACACCAACTGTAAGAGTATGAAGGCCATGGTCACCCAACACCAACTGTAAGAGTATGGAGGCCATGGTCACCCAAGAACAACTGTAAGAGTATGGAGGCCATGGTCACCCAACACCAACTATAAGAGTATGAAGGCCATGGTCACCCAACACCAACTGTAAGAGTATGAAGGCCATGGTCACCCAACACCAACTGTAAGAGTATGGAGGACGTGGTCACCCCACACCAACTGTAAGAGTATGGAGGCCGTGGTCACCCAACACCAATTGTAAGAGTATGGAGGCCGTGGTCACCCATCCCCAACTCTAAGAGTATGGAGGCCATGGTCAACCAACACCAACTGTAAGACTATGAAGGCCATGGTCACCCAACACCAACTGTAAGAGTATGGAGGCCATGGTCACCCATCACCAACTGTAAGAGTATGGAGGCCATGGTCACCCAACACCAACTGTAAGAGTATGGAGGCCATGGTCACCCAACACCAACTGTAAGAGTATGGAGGCCATGGTCACCCAACACCAACTGTAAGAGTATGGAGGCAATGGTCACCCAACACAAACTGTAAGAGTGTGGAGGCCATGGTCACCCAACACCAACTGTAAGAGTATGAAGGCCATGGTCACCCAACACCAACTGTAAGAGTATGGAGGCCATGGTCACCCAAGAACAACTGTAAGAGTATGGAGGCCATGGTCACCCAACACCAACTATAAGAGTATGAAGGCCATGGTCACCCAACACCAACTGTAAGAGTATGAAGGCCATGGTCACCCAACACCAACTGTAAGAGTATGGAGGCCGTGGTCACCCCACACCAACTGTAAGAGTATGGAGGCCGTGGTCACCCAACACCAATTGTAAGAGTATGGAGGCCGTGGTCACCCATCCCCAACTCTAAGAGTATGGAGGCCATGGTCAACCAACACCAACTGTAAGACTATGAAGGCCATGGTCACCCAACACCAACTGTAAGAGTATGGAGGCCATGGTCACCCATCACCAACTGTAAGAGTATGGAGGCCATGGTCACCCAACACCAACTGTAAGAGTATGGAGGCCATGGTCACCCAACACCAACTGTAAGAGTATGGAGGCCATGGTCACCCAACACCAACTGTAAGAGTATGGAGGCCATGGTCACCCAACACCAACTGTAACAGTATGGAGGCCATGGTCACCCAACACCAACTGTAAGAGTATGGAGGCCATGGTCACCCAACACCAACTGTAAGAGTATGTAGGCCATGGTCACCCAACACCAACTGTAAGAGTATGGAGGCCATGGTCACCCAACACCAACTGTAAGAGTATGGAGGCCATGGTCACCTAACACCAACTGTAAGAGTATGGAGGCCATGGTCACCCAACACCAACTGTAAGAGTATGGAGGCCATGGTCACCCATGACCAACTGTAAGAGTATGGAGGCCATGGTCACCCATCACCAACTGTAAGAGTATGGAGGCCATATTCACCCAAAACCAACTGTAAGAGTATGGAGGCCATGGTAACCTCACACCAACTGTAAGAGTATGGAGGCCATGGTCACCCCAAACCAACTGTAAGAGTATGGAGGCCATGGTCACCCAACACCAACTGTAAGAGTATGGAGGCCATGGTCACCTAACACCAACTGTAAGAGTATGGAGGCCATGGTCACCCAACACCAACTGTAAGAGTATGGAGGCCATGGTCACCTAACACCAACTGTAAGAATATGGAGGCCATGGTCACCCAACACCAACTGTAAGAGTTTGGAGGCCATGGTCACCCAAAACCAACTGTAAGAGTATGGAGGCCATGGTCACCCATAACCAACTGTAAGAGTATGGAGGCCATGGTCACCCATCACCAACTGTAAGAGTATGGAGGCCATGGTCACCCAACACCAACTATAAGAGTATGGAGGCCATGGTCACCCAACACCAACTGTAAGAGTATGAAAGCCATGGTCACCCAACACCAACTGTAAGAGTATGGAGGCCATGTTCACACAACACCAACTGTAAGAGTATGGAGGCCATGGTCACCCAACACCAACTGTAAGAGTATGGAGGCAATGGTCACCCAACACAAACTGTAAGAGTATGGAGGCCATGGTCACCCAACACCAACTGTAAGAGTATGAAGGCCATGGTCACCCAACACCAACTGTAAGAGTATGGAAGCCATGGTCACCCAAGAACAACTGTAAGAGTATGGAGGCCATGGTCACCCAACACCAACTATAAGAGTATGAAGGCCATGGTCACCCAACACCAACTGTAAGAGTATGAAGGCCATGGTCACCCAACACCAACTGTAAGAGTATGGAGGCCGTGGTCACCCCACACCAACTGTAAGAGTATGGAGGCCGTGGTCACCCAACACCAATTGTAAGAGTATGGAGGCCGTGGTCACCCATCCCCAACTCTAAGAGTACGGAGACCATGGTCAACCAACACCAACTGTAAGACTATGAAGGCCATGGTCACCCAACACCAACTGTAAGAGTATGGAGGCCATGGTCACCCAACACCAACTGTAAGAGTATGGAGGCCATGGTGACCCAACACCAACTGTAAGAGTATGGAGGCCATGGTCACCCAACACCAACTGTAAGAGTATGGAGGCCATGGTCACCCAACACCAACTGTAAGAGTATGGAGGCCATGGTCACCCAACACCAACTGTAACAGTATGGAGGCCATGTTCACCCAAGACCAACTGTAAGAGTATGGAGGCCTTGGTCACCCAACACCAACTGTAAGAGTGTGGAGGCCATGGTCACCCAACACCAACTGTAAGAGTATGAAAGCCATGGTCACCCAACACCAACTGTAAGAGTATGGAGGCCATGGTCAACCAACACCAACTGTAAGAGTATGGAGGCCGTGGTCACCCAACACCAATTGTAAGAGTATGGAGGCCGTGGTCACCCATCCCCAACTCTAAGAGTATGGAGGCCATGGTCAACCAACACCAACTGTAAGACTATGAAGGCCATGGTCACCCAACACCAACTGTAAGAGTATGGAGGCCATGGTCACCCATCACCAACTGTAAGAGTATGGAGGCCATGGTCACCCAACACCAACTGTAAGAGTATGGAGGCCATGGTCACCCAACACCAACTGTAAGAGTATGGAGGCCATGGTCACCCAACACCAACTGTAAGAGTATGGAGGCCATGGTCACCCAACACCAACTGTAACAGTATGGAGGCCATGGTCACCCAACACCAACTGTAAGAGTATGGAGGCCATGGTCACCCAACACCAACTGTAAGAGTATGTAGGCCATGGTCACCCAACACCAACTGTAAGAGTATGGAGGCCATGGTCACCCAACACCAACTGTAAGAGTATGGAGGCCATGGTCACCTAACACCAACTGTAAGAGTATGGAGGCCATGGTCACCCAACACCAACTGTAAGAGTATGGAGGCCATGGTCACCCATGACCAACTGTAAGAGTATGGAGGCCATGGTCACCCATCACCAACTGTAAGAGTATGGAGGCCATATTCACCCAAAACCAACTGTAAGAGTATGGAGGCCATGGTAACCTCACACCAACTGTAAGAGTATGGAGGCCATGGTCACCCCAAACCAACTGTAAGAGTATGGAGGCCATGGTCACCCAACACCAACTGTAAGAGTATGGAGGCCATGGTCACCTAACACCAACTGTAAGAGTATGGAGGCCATGGTCACCCAACACCAACTGTAAGAGTATGGAGGCCATGGTCACCTAACACCAACTGTAAGAGTATGGAGGCCATGGTCACCCAACACCAACTGTAAGAGTATGGAGGCCATGGTCACCCAAAACCAACTGTAAGAGTATGGAGGCCATGGTCACCCATAACCAACTGTAAGAGTATGGAGGCCATGTTCACACAACACCAACTGTAAGAGTATGGAGGCCATGGTCACCCAACACCAACTGTAAGAGTATGGAGGCAATGGTCACCCAACACAAACTGTAAGAGTATGGAGGCCATGGTCACCCAACACCAACTGTAAGAGTATGAAGGCCATGGTCACCCAACACCAACTGTAAGAGTATGGAGGCCATGGTCACCCAAGAACAACTGTAAGAGTATGGAGGCCATGGTCACCCAACACCAACTATAAGAGTATGAAGGCCATGGTCACCCAACACCAACTGTAAGAGTATGAAGGCCATGGTCACCCAACACCAACTGTAAGAGTATGGAGGCCGTGGTCACCCCACACCAACTGTAAGAGTATGGAGGCCGTGGTCACCCAACACCAATTGTAAGAGTATGGAGGCCGTGGTCACCCATCCCCAACTCTAAGAGTATGGAGGCCATGGTCAACCAACACCAACTGTAAGACTATGAAGGCCATGGTCACCCAACACCAACTGTAAGAGTATGGAGGCCATGGTCACCCAACACCAACTGTAAGAGTATGTAGGCCATGGTCACCCAACACCAACTGTAAGAGTATGGAGGCCATGGTCACCCAACACCAACTGTAAGAGTATGGAGGCCATGGTCACCCAACACCAACTGTAAGAGTATGTAGGCCATGGTCACCCAACACCAACTGTAAGAGTATGGAGGCCATGGTCACCCAACACCAACTGTAAGAGTATGGAGGCCATGGTCACCCAACACCAACTGTAACAGTATGGAGGCCATGGTCACCCAACACCAACTGTAAGAGTATGGAGGCCATGGTCACCCAACACCAACTGTAAGAGTATGTAGGCCATGGTCACCCAACACCAACTGTAAGAGTATGAAAGCCATGGTCACCCAACACCAACTGTAAGAGTATGGAGGCCATGGTCACCCAACACCAACTGTAAGAGTATGAAGGCCATGGTCACCTCACACCAACTGTAAGAGTATGGAGGCCATGGTCACCCAACACCAACTGTAAGAGTATGAAGGCCATGGTCACCCGACACCAACTGTAAGAGTATGGAGGCCATGGTCACCCAACACCAACTGTAAGAGTATAGAGGCCATGGTCACCCAACACCAACTGTAAGAGTATGGAGGCCATGGTCAACCAACACCAACTGTAAGAGTATGAAGGTCATGGTCACCCAACACCAACTGTAAGAGTATGAAGGCCATGGTCACCCAACACCAACTGTAAGAGTATGGAGGCCGTGGTCACCCCACACCAACTGTAAGAGTATGGAGGCCGTGGTCAACCAACACCAATTGTAAGAGTATGGAGGCCATGGTCACCCAACACTAACTGTAAGAGTATGGAGGCCGTGGTCACACAACACCAACTGTAAGAGTATGGAGGCCATGGTCACCCAACACCAACTGTAAGATTGTGAAAGCCATGTTAACCCAACACCAACTGTAAGAGTATGAAGGCCATGGTCACCCAACACCAACTGTAAGAGTATGGAGGCCATGGTCACCCAACACCAACTGTAAGAGTATGGAGGCCATGGTCACCCAACACCAACTGTAAGAGTATGGAGGCCATGGTCACCCAACACCAACTGTAAGAGTATGGAGGCCATGTTCACCCAAGACCAACTGTAAGAGTATGGAGGCCTTGGTCACCCAACAACAACTGTAAGAGTGTGGAGGCCATGGTCACCCAACACCAACTGTAAGAGTATGAAAGCCATGGTCACCCAACACCAACTGTAAGAGTATGGAGGCCATGGTCACCCAACACCAACTGTAAGAGTATGGAGGCCATGGTCACCCAACACCAACTGTAAGAGTATGGAGGCCATGTTCACCCAAGACCAACTGTAAGAGTATGGAGGCCTTGGTCACCCAACACCAACTGTAAGAGTGTGGAGGCCATGGTCACCCAACACCAACTGTAAGAGTATGAAAGCCATGGTCACCCAACACCAACTGTAAGAGTATAGAGGCCATGGTCACCCAACAACAACTGTAAGAGTATGGAGGCCATGGTCACCCAACACCAACTGTAAGAGTATGAAGGTCATGGTCACCCAACACCAACTGTAAGAGTATGAAGGCCATGGTCACCCAACACCAACTGTAAGAGTATGGAGGCCGTGGTCACCCCACACCAACTGTAAGAGTATGGAGGCCGTGGTCAACCAACACCAATTGTAAGAGTATGGAGGCCATGGTCACCCAACACTAACTGTAAGAGTATGGAGGCCATGGTCACACAACACCAACTGTAAGAGTATGGAGGCCATGGTCACCCAACACCAACTGTAAGATTGTGAAAGCCATGGTAACCCAACACCAACTGTAAGAGTATGAAGGCCATGGTCACACAACACCAACTGTAAGAGTATGGAGGCCATGGTCACCCAACACCAACTGTAAGAGTATGGAGGCCATGGTCACCCAACACCAACTGTAAGAGTATGGAGGCCATGGTCACCCAACACCAACTGTAAGAGTATGGAGGCCATGGTCACCCAACACCAACTGTAAGAGTATGGAGGCCATGTTCACCCAAGACCAACTGTAAGAGTATGAAAGCCATGGTCACCCAACACCAACTGTAAGAGTATGGAGGCCATGGTCACCCAACACCAACTGTAAGAGTATGAAGGCCATGGTCACCTCACACCAACTGTAAGAGTATGGAGGCCATGGTCACCCAACACCAACTGTAAGAGTATGAAGGCCATGGTCACCCAACACCAACTGTAAGAGTATGGAGGCCATGGTCAACCAACACCAACTGTAAGAGTATAGAGGCCATGGTCACCCAACACCAACTGTAAGAGTATGGAGGCCATGGTCACCCAACACCAACTGTAAGAGTATGAAGGTCATGGTCACCCAACACCAACTGTAAGAGTATGAAGGCCATGGTCACCCAACACCAACTGTAAGAGTATGGAGGCCGTGGTCACCCCACACCAACTGTAAGAGTATGGAGGCCGTGGTCAACCAACACCAATTGTAAGAGTATGGAGGCCATGGTCACCCAACACTAACTGTAAGAGTATGGAGGCCGTGGTCACACAACACCAACTGTAAGAGTATGGAGGCCATGGTCACCCAACACCAACTGTAAGATTGTGAAAGCCATGTTAACCCAACACCAACTGTAAGAGTATGAAGGCCATGGTCACCCAACACCAACTGTAAGAGTATGGAGGCCATGGTCACCCAACACCAACTGTAAGAGTATGGAGGCCATGGTCACCTAACACCAACTGTAAGAGTATGGAGGCCATGGTCACCCAACACCAACTGTAAGAGTTTGGAGGCCATGGTCACCCAACACCAACTGTAAGAGTATGGAGGCCATGGTCACCCATCACCAACTGTAAGAGTATGGAGGCCATGGTCACCCATCACCAACTGTAAGAGTATGGAGGCCATGGTCACCCAACACCAACTGTAATAGTATGGAGGCCATGGTCACCCAACACCAACTTTAAGAGTATGAAGGCCATGGGCACCCAACACCAACTGTAAGAGTATGAAGGCCATGGTCACCCAACACCAACTGTAAGAGTATGGAGGCCGTGGTCACCCCACACCAACTGTAAGAGTATGGAGGCCGTGGTCAACCAACACCAATTGTAAGAGTATGGAGGCCATGGTCACCCAACACTAACTGTAAGAGTATGGAGGCCATGGTCACACAACACCAACTGTAAGAGTATGGAGGCCATGGTCACCCAACACCAACTGTAAGATTGTGAAAGCCATGGTAACCCAACACCAACTGTAAGAGTATGAAGGCCATGGTCACCCAACACCAACTGTAAGAGTATGGAGGCCATGGTCACCCAACACCAACTGTAAGAGTATGGAGGCCATGGTCACCCAACACCAACTGTAAGAGTATGGAGGCCATGGTCACCCAACACCAACTGTAAGAGTATGGAGGCCATGGTCACCCAACACCAACTGTAAGAGTATGGAGGCCATGTTCACCCAAGACCAACTGTAAGAGTATGAAAGCCATGGTCACCCAACACCAACTGTAAGAGTATGGAGGCCATGGTCACCCAACACCAACTGTAAGAGTATGAAGGCCATGGTCACCTCACACCAACTGTAAGAGTATGGAGGCCATGGTCACCCAACACCAACTGTAAGAGTATGAAGGCCATGGTCACCCAACACCAACTGTAAGAGTATGGAGGCCATGGTCAACCAACACCAACTGTAAGAGTATAGAGGCCATGGTCACCCAACACCAACTGTAAGAGTATGGAGGCCATGGTCACCCAACACCAACTGTAAGAGTATGAAGGTCATGGTCACCCAACACCAACTGTAAGAGTATGAAGGCCATGGTCACCCAACACCAACTGTAAGAGTATGGAGGCCGTGGTCACCCCACACCAACTGTAAGAGTATGGAGGCCGTGGTCAACCAACACCAATTGTAAGAGTATGGAGGCCATGGTCACCCAACACTAACTGTAAGAGTATGGAGGCCGTGGTCACACAACACCAACTGTAAGAGTATGGAGGCCATGGTCACCCAACACCAACTGTAAGATTGTGAAAGCCATGTTAACCCAACACCAACTGTAAGAGTATGAAGGCCATGGTCACCCAACACCAACTGTAAGAGTATGGAGGCCATGGTCACCCAACACCAACTGTAAGAGTATGGAGGCCATGGTCACCTAACACCAACTGTAAGAGTATGGAGGCCATGGTCACCCAACACCAACTGTAAGAGTTTGGAGGCCATGGTCACCCAACACCAACTGTAAGAGTATGGAGGCCATGGTCACCCATCACCAACTGTAAGAGTATGGAGGCCATGGTCACCCATCACCAACTGTAAGAGTATGGAGGCCATGGTCACCCAACACCAACTGTAATAGTATGGAGGCCATGGTCACCCAACACCAACTTTAAGAGTATGAAGGCCATGGGCACCCAACACCAACTGTAAGAGTATGAAGGCCATGGTCACCCAACACCAACTTTAAGAGTATAGAGGCCATGGTCACCCAACAACAACTGTAAGAGTATGGAGGCCATGGTCACCCAACACCAACTGTAAGAGTATGAAGGTCATGGTCACCCAACACCAACTGTAAGAGTATGAAGGCCATGGTCACCCAACACCAACTGTAAGAGTATGGAGGCCGTGGTCACCCCACACCAACTGTAAGAGTATGGAGGCCGTGGTCAACCAACACCAATTGTAAGAGTATGGAGGCCATGGTCACCCAACACTAACTGTAAGAGTATGGAGGCCATGGTCACACAACACCAACTGTAAGAGTATGGAGGCCATGGTCACCCAACACCAACTGTAAGATTGTGAAAGCCATGGTAACCCAACACCAACTGTAAGAGTACGAAGGCCATGGTCACCCAACACCAACTGTAAGAGTATGGAGGCCATGGTCACCCAACACCAACTGTAAGAGTATGGAGGCCATGGTCACCCAACACCAACTGTAAGAGTATGGAGGCCATGGTCACCCAACACCAACTGTAAGAGTATGGAGGCCATGGTCACCCAACACCAACTGTAAGAGTATGGAGGCCATGATCACCCAACACCAACTGTAAGAGTATGGAGGCCATGTTCACCCAAGACCAACTGTAAGAGTATGGAGGCCTTGGTCACCCAACACCAACTGTAAGAGTGTGGAGGCCATGGTCACCCAATACCAACTGTAAGAGTATGAAAGCCATGGTCACCCAACACCAACTGTAAGAGTATGGAGGCCATGGTCACCCAACACCAACTGTAAGAGTATGAAGGCCATGGTCACCTCACACCAACTGTAAGAGTATGGAGGCCATGGTCACCCAACACCAACTGTAAGAGTATGAAGGCCATGGTCACCCGACAACAACTGTAAGAGTATGGAGGCCATGGTCACCCAACACCAACTGTAAGAGTATAGAGGCCATGGTCACCCAACACCAACTGTAAGAGTATGGAGGCCATGGTCACCCAACACCAACTGTAAGAGTATGAAGGTCATGGTCACCCAACACCAACTGTAAGAGTATGGAGGCCATGTTCACCCAAGACCAACTGTAAGAGTATGGAGGCCATGTTCACCCAAGACCAACTGTAAGAGTATGGAGGCCTTGGTCACCCAACAACAACTGTAAGAGTGTGGAGGCCATGGTCACCCAACACCAACTGTAAGAGTATGAAAGCCATGGTCACCCAACACCAACTGTAAGAGTATGGAGGCCATGGTCACCCAACACCAACTGTAAGAGTATGGAGGCCATGGTCACCCAACACCAACTGTAAGAGTATGGAGGCCATGTTCACCCAAGACCAACTGTAAGAGTATGGAGGCCTTGGTCACCCAACACCAACTGTAAGAGTGTGGAGGCCATGGCCACCCAACACCAACTGTAAGAGTATGAAAGCCATGGTCACCCAACACCAACTGTAAGAGTATGGAGGCCATGGTCACCCAACACCAACTGTAAGAGTATGAAGGCCATGGTCACCTCACACCAACTGTAAGAGTATGGAGACCATGGTCACCCAACACCAACTGTAAGAGTATGGAGGCCATGGTCACCCAATACCAACTGTAAGAGTATAGAGGCCATGGTCACGCAACAACAACTGTAAGAGTATGGAGGCCATGGTGACCCAACACCAACTGTAAGAGTATGAAAGCCATGGTCACCCAACACCAACTGTAAGAGTATGGAGGCCATGGTCACCCAACACCAACCGTAAGAGTATGGAGGCCATGGTCACCCAACACCAACTGTAAGAGTATGGAGGCCATGTTCACCCAAGACCAACTGTAAGAGTATGGAGGCCTTGGTCACCCAACACCAACTGTAAGAGTGTGGAGGCCATGGTCACCCAACACCAACTGTAAGAGTATGAAAGCCATGGTCACCCAACACCAACTGTAAGAGTATGGAGGCCATGGTCAACCAACACCAACTGTAAGAGTATGGAGGCCGTGGTCACCCAACACCAATTGTAAGAGTATGGAGGCCGTGGTCACCCATCCCCAACTCTAAGAGTATGGAGGCCATGGTCAACCAACACCAACTGTAAGACTATGAAGGCCATGGTCACCCAACACCAACTGTAAGAGTATGGAGGCCATGGTCACCCATCACCAACTGTAAGAGTATGGAGGCCATGGTCACCCAACACCAACTGTAAGAGTATGGAGGCCATGGTCACCCAACACCAACTGTAAGAGTATGGAGGCCATGGTCACCCAACACCAACTGTAAGAGTATGGAGGCCATGGTCACCCAACACCAACTGTAACAGTATGGAGGCCATGGTCACCCAACACCAACTGTAAGAGTATGGAGGCCATGGTCACCCAACACCAACTGTAAGAGTATGTAGGCCATGGTCACCCAACACCAACTGTAAGAGTATGGAGGCCATGGTCACCCAACACCAACTGTAAGAGTATGGAGGCCATGGTCACCTAACACCAACTGTAAGAGTATGGAGGCCATGGTCACCCAACACCAACTGTAAGAGTATGGAGGCCATGGTCACCCATGACCAACTGTAAGAGTATGGAGGCCATGGTCACCCATCACCAACTGTAAGAGTATGGAGGCCATATTCACCCAAAACCAACTGTAAGAGTATGGAGGCCATGGTAACCTCACACCAACTGTAAGAGTATGGAGGCCATGGTCACCCCAAACCAACTGTAAGAGTATGGAGGCCATGGTCACCCAACACCAACTGTAAGAGTATGGAGGCCATGGTCACCTAACACCAACTGTAAGAGTATGGAGGCCATGGTCACCCAACACCAACTGTAAGAGTATGGAGGCCATGGTCACCTAACACCAACTGTAAGAGTATGGAGGCCATGGTCACCCAACACCAACTGTAAGAGTTTGGAGGCCATGGTCACCCAAAACCAACTGTAAGAGTATGGAGGCCATGGTCACCCATAACCAACTGTAAGAGTATGGAGGCCATGTTCACACAACACCAACTGTAAGAGTATGGAGGCCATGGTCAACCAACACCAACTGTAAGAGTATGGAGGCAATGGTCACCCAACACAAACTGTAAGAGTATGGAGGCCATGGTCACCCAACACCAACTGTAAGAGTATGAAGGCCATGGTCACCCAACACCAACTGTAAGAGTATGGAGGCCATGGTCACCCAAGAACAACTGTAAGAGTATGGAGGCCATGGTCACCCAACACCAACTATAAGAGTATGAAGGCCATGGTCACCCAACACCAACTGTAAGAGTATGAAGGCCATGGTCACCCAACACCAACTGTAAGAGTATGGAGGCCGTGGTCACCCCACACCAACTGTAAGAGTATGGAGGCCGTGGTCACCCAACACCAATTGTAAGAGTATGGAGGCCGTGGTCACCCATCCCCAACTCTAAGAGTATGGAGGCCATGGTCAACCAACACCAACTGTAAGACTATGAAGGCCATGGTCACCCAACACCAACTGTAAGAGTATGGAGGCCATGGTCACCCAACACCAACTGTAAGAGTATGGAGGCCATGGTCACCCAACACCAACTGTAAGAGTATGGAGGCCATGGTCACCCAACACCAACTGTAAGAGTATGGAGGCCATGGTCACCCAACACCAACTGTAACAGTATGGAGGCCATGGTCACCCAACACCAACTGTAAGAGTATGGAGGCCATGGTCACCCAACACCAACTGTAAGAGTATGTAGGCCATGGTCACCCAACACCAACTGTAAGAGTATGGAGGCCATGGTCACCCAACACCAACTGTAAGAGTATGGAGGCCATGGTCACCTAACACCAACTGTAAGAGTATGGAGGCCATGGTCACCCAACACCAACTGTAAGAGTATGGAGGCCATGGTCACCCATGACCAACTGTAAGAGTATGGAGGCCATGGTCACCCATCACCAACTGTAAGAGTATGGAGGCCATATTCACCCAAAACCAACTGTAAGAGTATGGAGGCCATGGTAACCTCACACCAACTGTAAGAGTATGGAGGCCATGGTCACCCCAAACCAACTGTAAGAGTATGGAGGCCATGGTCACCCAACACCAACTGTAAGAGTATGGAGGCCATGGTCACCTAACACCAACTGTAAGAGTATGGAGGCCATGGTCACCCAACACCAACTGTAAGAGTTTGGAGGCCATGGTCACCCAACACCAACTGTAAGAGTATGGAGGCCATGGTCACCCATCACCAACTGTAAGAGTATGGAGGCCATGGTCACCCATCACCAACTGTAAGAGTATGGAGGCCATGGTCACCCAACACCAACTGTAATAGTATGGAGGCCATGGTCACCCAACACCAACTTTAAGAGTATGAAGGCCATGGGCACCCAACACCAACTGTAAGAGTATGAAGGCCATGGTCACCCAACACCAACTTTAAGAGTATAGAGGCCATGGTCACCCAACAACAAATGTAAGAGTATGGAGGCCATGGTCACCCAACACCAACTGTAAGAGTATGAAGGTCATGGTCACCCAACACCAACTGTAAGAGTATGAAGGCCATGGTCACCCAACACCAACTGTAAGAGTATGGAGGCCGTGGTCACCCCACACCAACTGTAAGAGTATGGAGGCCGTGGTCAACCAACACCAATTGTAAGAGTATGGAGGCCATGGTCACCCAACACTAACTGTAAGAGTATGGAGGCCATGGTCACACAACACCAACTGTAAGAGTATGGAGGCCATGGTCCCCCAACACCAACTGTAAGATTGTGAAAGCCATGGTCACCCAACACCAACTGTAAGAGTATGAAGGCCATGGTCACCCAACACCAACTGTAAGAGTATGGAGGCCATGGTCACCCAACACCAACTGTAAGAGTATGTAGGCCATGGTCACCCAACACCAACTGTAAGAGTATGGAGGCCATGGTCACCCAACACCAACTGTAAGAGTATGGAGGCCATGGTCACCTAACACCAACTGTAAGAGTATGGAGGCCATGGTCACCCAACACCAACTGTAAGAGTATGGAGGCCATGGTCACCCATGACCAACTGTAAGAGTATGGAGGCCATGGTCACCCATCACCAACTGTAAGAGTATGGAGGCCATATTCACCCAAAACCAACTGTAAGAGTATGGAGGCCATGGTAACCTCACACCAACTGTAAGAGTATGGAGGCCATGGTCACCCCAAACCAACTGTAAGAGTATGGAGGCCATGGTCACCCAACACCAACTGTAAGAGTATGGAGGCCATGGTCACCTAACACCAACTGTAAGAGTATGGAGGCCATGGTCACCCAACACCAACTGTAAGAGTTTGGAGGCCATGGTCACCCAACACCAACTGTAAGAGTATGGAGGCCATGGTCACCCATCACCAACTGTAAGAGTATGGAGGCCATGGTCACCCATCACCAACTGTAAGAGTATGGAGGCCATGGTCACCCAACACCAACTGTAATAGTATGGAGGCCATGGTCACCCAACACCAACTTTAAGAGTATGAAGGCCATGGGCACCCAACACCAACTGTAAGAGTATGAAGGCCATGGTCACCCAACACCAACTTTAAGAGTATAGAGGCCATGGTCACCCAACAACAAATGTAAGAGTATGGAGGCCATGGTCACCCAACACCAACTGTAAGAGTATGAAGGTCATGGTCACCCAACACCAACTGTAAGAGTATGAAGGCCATGGTCACCCAACACCAACTGTAAGAGTATGGAGGCCGTGGTCACCCCACACCAACTGTAAGAGTATGGAGGCCGTGGTCAACCAACACCAATTGTAAGAGTATGGAGGCCATGGTCACCCAACACTAACTGTAAGAGTATGGAGGCCATGGTCACACAACACCAACTGTAAGAGTATGGAGGCCATGGTCCCCCAACACCAACTGTAAGATTGTGAAAGCCATGGTAACCCAACACCAACTGTAAGAGTATGAAGGCCATGGTCACCCAACACCAACTGTAAGAGTATGGAGGCCATGGTCACCCAACACCAACTGTAAGAGTATGGAGGCCATGGTCACCCAACACCAACTGTAAGAGTATGGAGGCCATGGTCACCCAACACCAACTGTAAGAGTATGGAGGCCATGGTCACCCAACACCAACTGTAAGAGTATGGAGGCCATATTCACCCAAGACCAACTGTAAGAGTATGAAAGCCATGGTCACCCAACACCAACTGTAAGAGTATGGAGGCCATGGTCACCCAACACCAACTGTAAGAGTATGAAGGCCATGGTCACCTCACACCAACTGTAAGAGTATGGAGGCCATGGTCACCCAACACCAACTGTAAGAGTATGAAGGCCATGGTCACCCAACACCAACTGTAAGAGTATGGAGGCCATGGTCAACCAACACCAACTGTAAGAGTATAGAGGCCATGGTCACCCAACACCAACTGTAAGAGTATGGAGGCCATGGTCACCCAACACCAACTGTAAGAGTATGAAGGTCATGGTCACCCAACACCAACTGTAAGAGTATGAAGGCCATGGTCACCCAACACCAACTGTAAGAGTATGGAGGCCGTGGTCACCCCACACCAACTGTAAGAGTATGGAGGCCGTGGTCAACCAACACCAATTGTAAGAGTATGGAGGCCATGGTCACCCAACACTAACTGTAAGAGTATGGAGGCCGTGGTCACACAACACCAACTGTAAGAGTATGGAGGCCATGGTCACCCAACACCAACTGTAAGATTGTGAAAGCCATGTTAACCCAACACCAACTGTAAGAGTATGAAGGCCATGGTCACCCAACACCAACTGTAAGAGTATGGAGGCCATGGTCACCCAACACCAACTGTAAGAGTATGGAGGCCATGGTCACCCAACACCAACTGTAAGAGTATGGAGGCCATGGTCACCCAACACCAACTGTAAGAGTATGGAGGCCATGTTCACCCAAGACCAACTGTAAGAGTATGGAGGCCTTGGTCACCCAACAACAACTGTAAGAGTGTGGAGGCCATGGTCACCCAACACCAACTGTAAGAGTATGAAAGCCATGGTCACCCAACACCAACTGTAAGAGTATGGAGGCCATGGTCACCCAACACCAACTGTAAGAGTATGGAGGCCATGGTCACCCAACACCAACTGTAAGAGTATGGAGGCCATGGTCACCCAACACCAACTGTAAGAGTATGGAGGCCTTGGTCACCCAACACCAACTGTAAGAGTGTGGAGGCCATGGTCACCCAACACCAACTGTAAGAGTATGAAAGCCATGGTCACCCAACACCAACTGTAAGAGTATGGAGGCCATGGTCACCCAACACCAACTGTAAGAGTATGAAGGCCATGGTCACCTCACACCAACTGTAAGAGTATGGAGACCATGGTCACCCAACACCAACTGTAAGAGTATGGAGGCCATGGTCACCCAATACCAACTGTAAGAGTATAGAGGCCATGGTCACGCAACAACAACTGTAAGAGTATGGAGGCCATGGTCACCCAACACCAACTGTAAGAGTATGAAAGCCATGGTCACCCAACACCAACTGTAAGAGTATGGAGGCCATGGACACCCAACACCAACTGTAAGAGTATGGAGGCCATGGTCACCCAACACCAACTGTAAGAGTATGGAGGCCATGTTCACCCAAGACCAACTGTAAGAGTATGGAGGCCTTGGTCACCCAACACCAACTGTAAGAGTGTGGAGGCCATGGTCACCCAACACCAACTGTAAGAGTATGAAAGCCATGGTCACCCAACACCAACTGTAAGAGTATGGAGGCCATGGTCAACCAACACCAACTGTAAGAGTATGAAGGCCATGGTCACCCCACACCAACTGTAAGAGTATGGAGGCTATGGTCACCCAACACCAACTGTAAGAGTATGGAGGCCATGTTCACCCAAGACCAACTGTAAGAGTATGGAGGCCATGGTCACCAAACACCAACTGCAAGAGTCTGAAGGCCATGGTCACCCATCACCAACTGTAAGAGTATGGAGGCCATGGTCACCCAACACCAACTATAAGAGTATGGAGGCCATGGTCACCCAACACCAACTGTAAGAGTATGAAAGCCATGGTCACCCAACACCAACTGTAAGAGTATGGAGGCCATGTTCACACAACACCAACTGTAAGAGTATGGAGGCCATGGTCACCCAACACCAACTGTAAGAGTATGGAGGCCATGATCACCCAACACCAACTGTAAGAGTATGGAGGCCATGTTCACCCAAGACCAACTGTAAGAGTATGGAGGCCTTGGTCACCCAACACCAACTGTAAGAGTGTGGAGGCCATGGTCACCCAATACCAACTGTAAGAGTATGAAAGCCATGGTCACCCAACACCAACTGTAAGAGTATGGAGGCCATGGTCACCCAACACCAACTGTAAGAGTATGAAGGCCATGGTCACCTCACACCAACTGTAAGAGTATGGAGGCCATGGTCACCCAACACCAACTGTAAGAGTATGAAGGCCATGGTCACCCAACACCAACTGTAAGAGTATGGAGGCCATGGTCAACCAACACCAACTGTAAGAGTATAGAGGCCATGGTCACCCAACACCAACTGTAAGAGTATGGAGGCCATGGTCACCCAACACCAACTGTAAGAGTATGAAGGTCATGGTCACCCAACACCAACTGTAAGAGTATGAAGGCCATGGTCACCCAACACCAACTGTAAGAGTATGGAGGCTGTGGTCACCCCACACCAACTGTAAGAGTATGGAGGCCGTGGTCAACCAACACCAATTGTAAGAGTATGGAGGCCATGGTCACCCAACACTAACTGTAAGAGTATGGAGGCCGTGGTCACACAACACCAACTGTAAGAGTATGGAGGCCATGGTCACCCAACACCAACTGTAAGATTGTGAAAGCCATGTTAACCCAACACCAACTGTAAGAGTATGAAGGCCATGGTCACCCAACACCAACTGTAAGAGTATGGAGGCCATGGTCACCCAACACCAACTGTAAGAGTATGGAGGCCATGGTCACCCAACACCAACTGTAAGAGTATGGAGGCCATGGTCACCCAACACCAACTGTAAGAGTATGGAGGCCATGTTCACCCAAGACCAACTGTAAGAGTATGGAGGCCTTGGTCACCCAACAACAACTGTAAGAGTGTGGAGGCCATGGTCACCCAACACCAACTGTAAGAGTATGAAAGCCATGGTCACCCAACACCAACTGTAAGAGTATGGAGGCCATGGTCACCCAACACCAACTGTAAGAGTATGGAGGCCATGGTCACCCAACACCAACTGTAAGAGTATGGAGGCCATGTTCACCCAAGACCAACTGTAAGAGTATGGAGGCCTTGGTCACCCAACACCAACTGTAAGAGTGTGGAGGCCATGGTCACCCAACACCAACTGTAAGAGTATGAAAGCCATGGTCACCCAACACCAACTGTAAGAGTATGGAGGCCGTGGTCACCCCACACCAACTGTAAGAGTATGAAAGCCATGGTCACCCAACACCAACTGTAAGAGTATGGAGGCCATGTTCACACAACACCAACTGTAAGAGTATGAAGGCCATGGTCACCCCACACCAACTGTAAGAGTATGGAGGCTATGGTCACCCAACACCAACTGTAAGAGTATGGAGGCCATGTTCACCCAAGACCAACTGTAAGAGTATGGAGGCCATGGTCACCAAACACCAACTGCAAGAGTCTGAAGGCCATGGTCACCCATCACCAACTGTAAGAGTATGGAGGCCATGGTCACCCAACACCAACTATAAGAGTATGGAGGCCATGGTCACCCAACACCAACTGTAAGAGTATGAAAGCCATGGTCACCCAACACCAACTGTAAGAGTATGGAGGCCATGTTCACACAACACCAACTGTAAGAGTATGGAGGCCATGGTCACCCAACACCAACTGTAAGAGTATGGAGGCAATGGTCACCCAACACAAACTGTAAGAGTATGGAGGCCATGGTCACCCAACACCAACTGTAAGAGTATGAAGGCCATGGTCACCCAACACCAACTGTAAGAGTATGGAGGCCATGGTCACCCAAGAACAACTGTAAGAGTATGGAGGCCATGGTCACCCAACACCAACTATAAGAGTATGAAGGCCATGGTCACCCAACACCAACTGTAAGAGTATGAAGGCCATGGTCACCCAACACCAACTGTAAGAGTATGGAGGCCGTGGTCACCCCACACCAACTGTAAGAGTATGAAAGCCATGGTCACCCAACACCAACTGTAAGAGTATGGAGGCCATGTTCACACAACACCAACTGTAAGAGAATGGAGGCCATGGTCACCCAACACCAACTGTAAGAGTTTGGAGGCCATGGTCACCCAACACCAACTGTAAGAGTATGGAGGCCATGGTCACCCATCACCAACTGTAAGAGTATGGAGGCCATGGTCACCCATCACCAACTGTAAGAGTATGGAGGCCATGGTCACCCAACACCAACTGTAAGAGTATGGAGGCCATGGTCACCCAACACCAACTTTAAGAGTATGAAGGCCATGGGCACCCAACACCAACTGTAAGAGTATGAAGGCCATGGTCACCCAACACCAACTTTAAGAGTATGGAGGCCGTGGTCACCCCACATCAACTGTAAGAGTATGGAGGCCGTGGTCACCCAACACCAACTGTAAGAGTATGGAGGACGTGGTCACCCATCACGAACTGTAAGAGTATGGAGGCCATGGTCACCCAACACCAACTGTAAGAGTATGAAGACCATGGTCACCCAACACAAACTGTAAGAGTATGGAGGCCATGGTCACCCATCACCAACTGTAAGAGTATGGAGGCCATGGGCACCCAACATCAACTGTAAGAGTATGAAGGCCATGGTCACCCAACACCAACTGCGCTGGCTTGGGCATATCATTAGAATGTCTCAGGAACCCTTGCAGCAGAAGATCCTGTATGGCCAGCTACATCTTGGCCGGCGGTCTGCAGAGGGGGCCAGCTACATCTTGGCTGGCGGTCTGCAGGGGGGCAGATGAAGCACTACAAGGACCAGCTGAAAACATTGCTGAAGAAGTGCAACATCAAACCCACAGACCTGGAGGATTCTGCTGCTGACCGTTCCACCTGGCGGCAGCTCTGCCAGAGCGATGTTCAGAGGTGGGAAGAGAGGAGCACAAAGAAAGAGCAAAAACAGTTCAGGAGACATACAACCACGCCTGCCCCCACCAACACAGACTGCATATGCCTCACCTGCAATAACGTTTGTGGATCTCGGATTGGACTCTACAGTCACCAAAGAATTCACCGTTAACTCAGAAGTGGAAGTCATCGTCGGATAAGAGCCATAACCATAACGTAACGTGTGTGCTTGCGTGTACTTGCAAGCAGGGAAAAAAAACATGTTGACTCACCCTACTTGTAGAGAAATGCCAATGACATCCTCCTCTCTTCCATGTTGCCGAAATGGTCTATGACTCTGTTATACAGTACACACTTTTAGTTTTTGTTGTCCTACAATACCTGGCTAAAATGCTTGCTCACTATAACTTACTTTCATGGGCAACGATGAGCCAGGCCAACCAGTTAACATTAGCCTAATACATCTAGCTGCATATTAAACCTCCATCCTTTCAGGCCAGGGGCACAATGTTTGAATTTATGGTTGGATCAGAATCGTTGTTATAATCATTGGCCAGTAGAGAGAATTAAGTAAAACCACAAGTCCAAATCCCTAGTCCATTCATGGTTAATTTAGGAAAGGGAACATTTTAGTTAGCTAGCTAGCCACGGGAGGACAACAACTCAACGAGAAGCAACAGTTTTTTTCTGTAAATTACATTCTGCTTTTGATGTGATGTGATTGGTGTGAAGCCAAATCCAAACTGGCTTCCGTTGACAATTTCTTTGGTGTGCCAGGACTATTCACAGTTGAGCTCACTCAGTTTAGCTCAACGCTGATTGGCTATTATTTTATTAAAACATCATCAAGGGAAGCCAAAGGCTCGCTGGCCTCCCTTGCATTCAATGCTATGGGCGGCAACAATGTCATACTCTTTTTGACCAGACAGCATTAGATAGATGGGCTTGGGCTTCACATACTGAGAAAGAGGGGCGCTGTTTTGCTCGCTCATATGCTTTCTCCGGTGGGATTCATTCAACCTCTTGCGAATTGAAGTAAAATTATGAAACACAAACAGACGAAAGATAAGTTATTTTAAATGTTTTGAATTTTTTTATTATCGGTCAATTTTGGGGGAGGGAGCCTGGCTTCTCTTGGCATCCATGAGTACATGCCACTGAGCCTAAATATAGACAATCCAAACTCCAATACATCACACACCACAAGCACATGTCCAGTACAGACAGGACAATGAAGAATATTAGCTCTCTATTTTCAATGTCTGCAGTGAGGCACTCAGTATCTCTGATGTCAGTGTAAGAGGTGAAACTTGTTAGTGGGGTGGGGTAGGGATGAGGTTATCACAACGTTATCATCACGTGTCCTCAATGTTCTTGCAGTGTCCCTCTCTAACAGAGAGTTGGGCTTTACAATCGCCCTGCCTTTGGCAATGACAATCTTCATGATTGATCACTCTCCCCTTCACCGTGGAGAGAGAAACAGACTGCTGGATAAGAAAGGAGAGAAAAACAGGGGCGTTGAGGATCCCTCAAGGTCAGTGTGATGTCCCGGCTTTTGTTTTCACCACTCAGATCAGTGGTCCCGGCGAACCACGAGGGGGACAGGCAGAATAAACTCTTAGAAACAAAGGTGCTATCTAGAACCTAAAAGAGTTATCCGGCTGTCCCCATAGGAAAACCCATTTGAGGAACCCTTTCTGGTTCCAAGTAGAACCATTTTGGGTTCCATGAAGAACCCTTTCCACAGAGGGTTCTACATGGAACCCAAAAGGGTTCTACCAGGAAACAAAAATGTTTTTTTTTACCTGGAACCAAAAAGGGTTTTATGGGGACAGCCAAAGAACCCTTTTGGAAAGCTTTTTTTTCTGAGAGTGTAGCTCAGGTGGAAGGATCAGATGTTCTAACACAATGAACATGGATCTCTTCTTCGGTCGGAGTCGAGAGTGTGGCTTCCTCCAACCAGAAATCAACTGGGAGCCACACTGCATTCCAAACGCAATGCATAACAGAGATGTAAAGTACATGTAAACACATCACTTGGTTTTATGTGGAGAGTTACTTTCATGTCCACATTTATACATGTGGTTACATTGATAATGTAAGATTATTGCCATGCAAACCCACAGCATCGTGTTATCAACAAGCACTCAAAGGCTATGGCATAAAGCAGCGTTTCCTTTTCACTCTCGCTCCCGTGCTTCCTCCTCTCCTTTGTGTTCACATGGCTGTGAGGCTCCTCTAGCTCTCCCTCTGCCACCTCGGCTATAATGGGCTTGATTCCACAGACAGAGACATTATGCTTGTCACGCTGAATCACAAACATCAATTCTCTCAACTTCCTGTCATTGTCAGTGTATGAAAGCTTCGTTATTAATACCTGTCACGGGTCATTCACTGCCAAGGGCAAACATTTAACATTCAGGTGACTCTCCCTTTTGAGCAGGAGTGACAAAGCAGAGGATCTTAATTGGCCTTTTCTCAATTAGATTTGCTCACCTCCTGTGTTAGCACTCCTTCCTCTCTGGCCTCCTTTAGAAAAAGGTCAAAGGTAATCGGGGAGAGGCGACAAGGAGTGGACAAACATGCGCTTGCAGTGAAATGAGACTCTGTCCAAACGCGCGTTATCAGGCACATTTAGTGTACAGGGTGGAATCCCAATGTAAATGTATGAATTGAAAAAAACTAATGTAGATAAATGTATAGATAAAAGGATAAGTAACATTGTTTTTAAATGTTTGCATATTTTCCTCTTTCCAGAGAACAATAGCTGATTCTCAGGGGCTGTGGCAAATTTCAAAAGTCTTCTGCGAAGTACTCAGCTAGGATATACTTGTCCTTCCTCGCCAAAAGGAGGTTATCAAGGAGGTGAGGACCGACAACTCTTCATTTTTGCAAGATTCAGGAAGTTGAGATTGCCTCTCAGGCTGAACAACTGATCTCAATGGACCGTATCTTATTTGAGCAGCAATGGCAGCCTGTTGACAATTTGCAGAATATCGCTTCTGTAGCAACTATGGCAAAAAATTCACAAGTCACTGCTGTCCTCTACTGGTCGATTTATTTACCTTTTTCACACACCAAAACCAACCCGAGATACTGTGTGTGTGTGTGTGTGTGTGTGTGTGTGTGTGTGTGTGTTTATGCAATCTGGAGTGCACGCGTGTCCACCAGAAGTGCTTAGTTCTTGCATAGTGATGGATATAGAGTTGCTGTGTGACCTGAGGGTGAGGGAAAGGGTCACATCAAAACATTTTTTTTTTTTGTGCTCCAGTACAAGCACAGCACGAAACATAGAGAGAAACTAATTACTCACAGTGAATTGTACCCCTACTGTAAGTTTAATTAAATAATAAGTTACATTATATTTTGAAATGTAGGGTGGTAAATTCAAAATACATTGAAATATATTTGCAATATGTTCATGAAATACTCTATATACAGTACCGGTCAAAGGTTTGGAAACACCTACTCATTCCAGGGCTTTTCTTTATTTGTACTATTTTCTACATTGTAGAATAACAGTGAAGACATCACAACTATTAAATAACACATATGGAATCATGTAGTAACCAAAAAAGATTCTTCAAAGTAGCCACCCTTTGCCTAGATTACATCTTTACACATTCTTGGCATTATCTCAACCAGCTTCATGAGAAATGCTTTTCCAACAGTTTTGAAGGAGTTCCCACATATGCTGAGCAATATTTGGCTGCTTTTCCTTCAATCTGCGGTCCAACTCTTCCCAAACTCTCTCAATAGGGTTGAGCTTGGGTGGTTGTGGAGGACAGGTCATCTGATGCAGCACTCCATCACTTGTATTGGTCAAATATCCCTTACACATCCTGGTGGTGTGTTTTGGGTTATTGTTCTGTTGAAAAACAAATTATCGTCCCATTACGTGCAAATCAGATGGGATGGTGTATTGCTGCAGAATGCTGTGGTAGCCATGCTGGTTAAGTGTGCCTTGAATTCTAAATACATTACAGACAGTGTCACCAGCAAAACACCATCACACCTCCTCCTCCATGCTTCATGGTGGGAACCACACATGCAAAAAAAGTATCTGTTCACCTACATTGCATCTCACAAAGACACTGAGGATAGAACCCCAAAATATCAAATTTGGACTCATCAGACCAAAGGATAGATTTACACAGGTCTAATGTCCATTGTTCGTGTTTCCAAGTAAGTCTCTTGTTATTATTGGTGTCCTTTAGTAGTGGTTTATTTGCAGCAATTCAACCATGAAGGACTGATTCACACTGATTCACTCTTCTGAACACTTGATATTGAGACTTGAACTCTGTGAAGCATTATTTGGGCTGCAATTTCTGAGGCTGGTAACTCTCTAATGAACTTATCATTTACAGCAGAAGGTAACTCTGGGTCTTGCTTTCCTGTGGCAGTCCTCATGAGAGACAGTTTTATCATAGCACTTGATGGTTTTTGCGACTGCATTTGAAGAAACGTTCAAAGTTTTTGACATTTTACAGATTGACTGACCTTCATATCTTAAAGTAATGATGGACTGTAATTTCTCTTTGCTCATTTGAGATCTTCTTGCCGTACTATGGACTTGGTCTTTTACCAAATATGGCTATCTTCTGTATACCACCCCTAACTTGTCACAACACAACTGATTGGCTCACACACATTAAGAAGGAAAGAATTTCCACAAATTTACTTTAACAAGGCACACCTGTTAATTGAAATGCATTCCAGGTGACTACCTCAAGAAGCTGGTTGAGAGAATGCCAAGAGTGTGGAAAGCTGTCATCAAGGCAAAGGGTGGCTACTTTGAAGAATCTCAAATATAAAATATATTTGGATATGTTTAACACTTTTTTGATTACCATATGATTCCATATGTGTTATTTCATAGATTTGATGTCTTCACTATTATTTTACAATGTAGAAAATAGTAAAAAATGAAGAAAAACCCTTGAATGAGTAGGTGTGTCCAAACGTTTGACTGGTACTGTCTGTATTCTAAGCAATGTTATTGACTTTGCCAAAGCTTTTGATACGGTAGACCATTCCATTCTTGTGGGTCAGCTATGGAGTATTGGTATCGCTGAGGGATCATTGGTCTTGTTTGCTAATTACCTCTCTCAAAGAGTGCAGTGTATAAAGCTAAAACATATTCTGTCTCAGCCACGGCTCGTCACCAAGGGAGTACCCCAAGGCTCGATCCTAAGCCCCACACGCTTCTCAATTTACATCAACAACATAGCTCAAGCAGTAGGAAGCTTCCTCATCCACTTATATGCAGACGATACAGTCTTATACTCAGCTGGCCTCTCCCCGGATTTTGTGTTAAACGCTCCACAACAAAGCTTTCTTAGTGTCCAACAAGCTTTCTCTGCACTTAACCTTGTTCTGAACACCTCCAAAACAAAGGAGAAGAATGCCCCACTCCACACCGGTGTTACTACTAACTCTGAGGCTTTAGAGCTTGAGGTAGTCACCTCATACAAGTACTTTGGAGTATGGCTAGACGGAACGCTGTCCTTCGACTCAGCACATATCAAAGCTGCAGGCTAAGGTTAAATCTAGACTTGGTTTCCTCTATCGTAATCGCTCCTCTTTCACCAAAGCTGCCAAACTAACCCTGATTCAGATGACCATCCTACCCATGCTAGATTATGGAGACCTAATTTATAGATCGGCAGGTAAGGGTGCTCTCGAGCGGCTAGATGTTCTTTACCATCCGGCCATCAGATTTGCCAACAATGCTCCTTATAGGACACATCACTGCACTCTATACTCCTCTGTAAACTGGTAATCTCTGTTTCCCTGTTGCAAGACCCACCGGTTGATGCTTATTTATAAAACCCTCGTAGGCCTCACTCCCCCCTATCTGAGATACCTACTGCAGCACTCATCCTTCCCATACAACACCCTTTCTGACAGTCACATTCTTTTAAAGGTCCCCAAAGCACATACATCCCTGGGTCACTCCTCTTTTCAGTTCGCTGCAGCTAGCGACTGGAACGAACTGGAACAAACACTCAAACTGGACCGTTTCATCTCCGTCTCTACATTCAAGACTCAATCATGGACACTTTTACTGGCTGCTTCGCGTGATGTATTGTCTCTACCTTTTTGCCTTTTGTGCTGTTGTCTGTGCCCAATAATGTTTGTACCATGTTTTGTGCTGCTACCATGTTGTGCTGCTGCCATGTTGTGTTGATACCATGCTGTGTTTTCATGTGTTGCTGTCATGCTATGTTGTCTTAGGTCTCTCTTTGTGTATGTAGTGTTATGGTGTCTCTCTAGCCGAGATGTGTGTTTTGTCCTATATTTTTATTTTTTATTTTGAATCCCACCCCCGTCTCCGCAGGAGGCCTTTTTCCTTCTGGTAGGCCATCATTGTAAATAAGAATTTGTTCTTAACTGACTTACCTAGTTAAAGGTTAAAAAAGATTGATTGAGGGTATAGATAAAAGGCAACATTGTGCTGCCCTCTTCATTGATTTTGAAACTGTTGATCATTCACTGCTAATTCAGAGGTTTTTGACAGACAGAACAGCTACTGATGGTATTAAATCAGCTTTCCAGGATATTACGAAAGGTGTTCCTCAGGGCTTGATTCTCGGTCCTGTACTTTTTACATTAATATTGACTTGTCTGTAAAAATTGTAATCTGGACTTGTACTGAGTGCAGGTAATACGAAGTATATGTTGTTCTCTAGTGCAACAAAAAACAAGTCTGATGATTTAAGCATATGCACTTTGGATGGTGTCCATATTGAGTGTCTGTGATTACAAATATCTAGGTATCTGGATAGATGAAAAGCTGTCTTTTAAAAAGTATATTGATAAATTAGTTAAGAAGCTGAGAATGAAAATGGGATTATTCTATAGAAATAAGTCCTGCCTCTCGCTAAATAGGAGAAAGCAGATTATTCAGTCAACGTTCCTATCAGTCCTAGACTACGGCGACACCATCTACATGAACGCAACTGCCACTTCATTAAAGCCATTAGATGCAGTTTATCATAGCACACTGTGCTTTATTACGGGCAACAATTTTAGTACTCATCACGGAATTCTCTAGCAGAAAGTTGGTTGGCCCTCTTTGATGTCAAATGGCTTCAACCTAAGTGACAATATCCAACTGTATCTAACATCGTTACTAAACTTTGGACATACAGTAGGAATTACCACACAAGGTCTCAGGGATGGCTAATTCTGGAAATTCCCTTGGTCTCTACTGAGTTAGGAAAATCAGCTTGTGGTTATCTTGCACCTTCTTTATGGAACAATCTTGTCACAGGACGGCTCATAGCCTGTGGCAAAAATGAGGGGACGCGAACAGGTATAGGCCAATTAAAATTTTTTTTTTATTGTAAACAAAACTATTGACTTTAAACTAAGAAAAAGGAATGAGGTGTGGAAGTATCATAATGTAAGGTGTATGTAAAGTGCATGGATGCGTGAATCTGTGTGTGTGAAAGACTGAGTGAAAACTATGCAAAACTACAAAAGAACAAACAAAACAGGTTCATACCTGGAGGAGCGGAGAGAGAGGTGATTAGTGACAGTTTAAATACTCTGATCCCAGGTGACTCCAATCACTAACGACCCTCCTCTGCCTGCAGGAGGAACCGCCCCTGCAATGCAGAGGAGGAGCCGTGACAATCTTTAAAATGTTTTTAAATTTGAGGTCCTTATTACTGATGAATGTGGGTTTTTTTTTAAATGTTTTTTTAAAAGAGACCTTGATCTCAGTATGACTCCCTGATAAAATAAAGGTAAAAAAAAAAATATATATATATATTTCAATTATTTTTGTGTTTGGAATGCCGTAATTGCTTTGGGAGATAATGCTGTCATGATGAGAATGTTGTAAGCATTTGTAGGCCAATTTTGAATCTGTAGTATTAGTACATAGTCCATAATGCTCATTGACTGGATATTGCAAATTACCATGGCAACTATGCATCACAACAGTAAACCATGGCAATTATGCATCCCGATAGTAATTATATTTATATTGTGTAGGGCAGAGTTCGGCGTTCGACCAGCCACGTGCAACATGGGCATGCACAGTTACAAGTGGCAGGCGGACGAGCAATATCCACAGTTGTAGTACAGATGAAGCCTGAGTGGGAATGTGAAGCTACACGAAGCTGGCTAGCTTTATAAACGCCTGCGGAAATCTAGCTTCATTTATAGTATACCCCTATAGCCAGTTTATTTTGAAACCTATTTTACTGTGCCAGGTCACATAGAGACCATATGGTCACACAAGATGTCACCTGTGGATTCAAAATGGGAAGCCTAATATTTGGGGTAGATGTTCCCGAAAACTGATCTATACAGTATATAGATATATTATAAAGTATGAAATGGCTTGGTCTTTTACATCATGAATTTACAATCATATTATCATATCTGTATATGGTTTATTATGCTTTCATTATGTACTAGATCATATGGTTGAATTAGTTTGTTTTTCTCAGACATAAATAAACAATTACAGGTGAAAGTCAAAGGCCTAGCTTTCTGGGGGGGACACATTTTGCAGTTTCCCAAGGCTCTGACACTCTTATCCAGAGCGATTAGGGTGAAGTGCCTTGTTCTAGGGCACATTGACAGATCTAGTCGGTTCGGGGATTCAAACCAGTGACCTTTCGGTTACTGGCCCAACGCGCTCAACCGCTAGGCTACCTGCCACCACACTACTACACTATTCAAAATATTGCTTCAACACCATATTACCCTCCAAGCTCATCATTAAGCTAGCGGCCCTGGGTCTCAACACCGGCCTGTGCAATTGGGTCCTGGACTTCCTGACGGGCCGCCCCCAGGTGGTGAAGATAGGAAAAAACATCTCCACTTTGCTGATCCTCAACCCTCGGGCCCCACAACGGTGCGTGCTCAACCCCCTCCTGTGCTCCCTGTTCAAACATTACTGCGTGGCCATGCAGCCCTCCAACTCAATCTTCAAGTTTGTGGATGACAACAGTAGTAGGCTTAAGTACCAAAAACGACAAGACAGCCTACAGGGAGGAGGTGAGGGCACTCAGAGTGTGGTGTCAGCAAAAAACCTCTCACTCAACATCAACAAAACAAAGGAGATGATCGTGGACTATAGGAAACAGCAGAGGGAGCACCCCCTATCCACATCGACGGGACATCACTGGAGAAGGTGGAAAGTTTTAAGTTCCTCGGCATACACATCACGGACAAACTGAAATGGTGCACACAGACAGTGTGGTGAAGAAGGCGCAACAGCGCCTCTTCAACCTCAGGAGGCTGAAGAAATGTGGCTTGTCACCTAAAACCCTCACAAACCTTTACTGATGCACAATTGAGAGCATCCTGTCGGACTGCATCACCGCCTGGTACGGCAACTGCACCGCCCACAACCGTAAGGCTCTCCAGAGGGTGGTGCAGTCTGCACAACACATCACCGGGGGCAAACTACCTGCCCTCCAGGAGACCTAAGGCACCCGATGTCACAGAAAGGCAAAAAAGATCAAGGCCAACAACCAGCCGAGCCACTGCCTGTTCATCTCGTTACCATCCAGAAGGCGAGGTCAGTACAGGTGCATCAAAGCTCGGACCGAGAGACTGAAAAACAGATTCTATCTCAAGGCCATCAGACTGTTAAACAGCTATCACTAACACCGAGAGGTTGCTGCCTACATACAGACTTAACATCATTGCCCACTTCAATAAATGGATCACTTTAATAATGGCACTTTAATAATGTCTGCGTATCTTGCATTACTCATCTCATTTGTATATACTATATTTTATACCATCTATTGCATCTTGCCTATTGCTCATCCATATATTTATACAGTGCCTTGCGAAAGTATTCGGCCCCCTTGAACTTTGCGACCTTTTGCCACATTTCAGGCTTCAAACATAAAGATATAAAACTGTATTTTTTTGTGAAGAATCAACAACAAGTTGGACACAATCATGAAGTGGAACGACATTTATTGGATATTTCAAACTTTTTTAACAAATCAAAAACTGAAAAATTGGGCATGCAAAATTATTCAGCCCCCTTAAGTTAATACTTTGTAGCGCCACCTTTTGCTGCGATTGCAGCTGTAAGTCGCTTGGGGTATGTCTATCAGTTTTGCACATCGAGAGACTGACATTTTTTTCCCATTCCTCCTTGCAAAACAGCTCGAGCTCAGTGAGGTTGGATGGAGAGCATTTGTTAACAGCAGTTTTCAGTTCTTTCCACAGATTCTCGATTGGATTCAGGTCTGGACTTTGACTTGGCCATTCTAACACCTGGATATGTTTATTTTTGAACCATTCCATTGTAGATTTTGCTTTATGTTTTGGATCATTGTCTTGTTGGAAGACAAATCTCCGTCCCAGTCTCAGGTCTTTTGCAGACTCCATCAGGTTTTCTTCCAGAATGGTCCTGTATTTGGCTCCATCCATCTTCCCATCAATTTTAACCATCTTCCCTGTCCCTGCTGAAGAAAAGCAGGCCCAAACCATGATGCTGCCACCACCATGTTTGACAGTGGGGATGGTGTGTTAAGCTGTGTTACTTTTACGCCAAACATAACGTTTTGCATTGTTGCCAAAAAGTTCAATTTTGGTTTCATCTGACCAGAGCACCTTCTTCCACATGTTTGGTGTGTCTCCCAGGTGGCTTGTGGCAAACTTTAAACAACACTTTTTATGGATATCTTTAAGAAATGGCTTTCTTCTTGCCACTCTTCCATAAAGGCCAGAATTGTGCAATACACAACTGATTGTTGTCCTATGGACAGAGTCTCCCACCTCATCTGTAGATCTCTGCAGTTCATCCAGAGTGATCATGGGCCTCTTGGCTGCATCTCTGATCAGTCTTCTCCTTGTATGAGCTGAAAGTTTAGAGGGACGGCCAGGTCTTGGTAGATTTGCAGTGGTCTGATACTCCTTCCATTTCAATATTATCGCTTGCACAGTGCTCCTTGGGATGTTTAAAGCTTGGGAAATCTTTTTGTATCCAAATCCGGCTTTAAACTTCTTCACAACAGTATCTCGGACCTGCCTGGTGTGTTCCTTGTTCTTCATGATGCTCTCTGCGCTTTTGACGGACCTGTGAGACTATCACAGTGCAGGTGCATTTATACGGAGACTTGATTACACACAGGTGGATTGTATTTATCATCATTAGTCATTTAGGTCAACATTGGATCATTCAGAGATCCTCACTGAACTTCTGGAGAGAGTTTTCTGCACTGAAAGTAAAGGGGCTGAATAATTTTGCACGCCCAATTTTTCAGTTTTTGATTTGTTAAAAAAGTTTGAAATATCCAATAAATGTCGTTCCACTTCATGATTGTGTCCAACTTGTTGTTGATTCTTCACAAAAAAATACAGTTTTATATCTTTATGTTTGAAGCCTGAAATGTGGCAAAAGGTCGCAAAGTTCAAGGGGGCCAAATACTTTCGCAAGGCACTGTATGTATATATTCTTATTCCATTCCTTTACTTAGATTTGCAGATATTTCTGCACTGTCGGAACTAGATGCAAAAGCATTTTGCTGCACTCGCAATAACATCTGCTAACCATGTGTTTGAGACCAATATAATTTGATTTGAATACAGCCGTAGCAAAACAGTGCAAAATGCCTGTTAGCTCAAGATTAAACTACCTTTTCTCCTGGAATAGAAATCTCCATGTGGAGTATTCATTCCAGCATCACACGCTGGTCATACCATGGTGATGATGGGAGGTGGTGGATTTATGATGCCTGTTGAAGGGATCCCCTCCCTCTTCGCAGGGGACGCTGGCTGCTGGGAGACTCTCCTCCCTCTGTGCAGTGATGCTGCCAGTTAGGAGGATCCCCTCCCTCTTCGCAGGGTTGATGCATGTTTGGAGGATCCCCTCCCTCGGCACAGGAATACTGGCTGCTGGGAGGATCCTCTCCCTCTGACCAAGGACAATGCCTGTTGGGAGAATCCCCTCCTTAACAGGGACTATGCACAGTGATGCTTGTTGCCTGTCTCCCTCTGTGGAGTGATGCTGTCAGTTGGGATGATCTCCTCCCTCTGTGCAGTGACAACGCTGGCTGCTGGAAGGATCGCTTCCCTCTGAACAGGGACAGTGGCTGTTGGTAGGATCCCAAACATCTGCGTAGTGATGCTGCCTGTTGGGATGATTCCCTCCCTCTGTTCAGTGATAGACTTGCCATACAGATTTTAGAGTAGACCTATGAGACCTATGCCAGGATAAGACAAATAGTTTATGTGCAGGACCATATGTTTATCTGAGACATGCTTGATAAAGTGAATCTGTCACTCTGTTATCAGAGCAGATCGAATTTATAGCCTTATATACATGAAAGGTCACAATTATAACGGGATTCGTCCTCCTCTGACGAGGAGTATGAGAGATCGGACCAATATGCAGCGTGGTACGTGTTCGTCATGTTTTAATGAAGAAAATCACTGAACACGAAAATACAAAATAAGAAATTGAAAGACAAACGAAAACCGAAACAGTTCCGTGTGGAACATACAGACACAGAAAACAATCACCCACGAAACACTGGTGGGAAAAGGCTACATAAGTATGATTCTCAATCAGAGACAACTAACGACACCTGCCTCTGATTGAGAACCATACCAGGCCAAACGCAAAATACAACATAGACAAACAAACATAGACTGCCCACCCCAACTCACACCCTGACCATTCTAAAACAAAGACAAAACAAAGGAACTAAGGTCAGAACGTGACAACAATCATATTTGGTAAATCTTTGCATCACAAGTTAGGGTACAGTCAGTGATGCATATCAGTGTTTTATATACAGTATATGCAGTGAACAGGGTTTAGAGATATAGGCTATGCATTTTAGTTCTAAAGCTCATCACATAAAATTGAATTGAGTTTACATGCACTGCATCACGGAAACTATGTAGTCCACAATCCTATGAGGATAACATGTCCAATGCCATAATCATGGCACAGGAACAGTTAGGCCTAGACCACATTAGCCTACAGGAAGATAATACATCTTAGTACATGTATTAATGCTTCAATGTTGCTTTCCCCCCAGCATATCCTTGCTTTTTCTTGCATGATTTTGAACAGGAATTGTGCCTACTTTATAAAAGTGCCTAATTATATGCGGTCATTGGACATGGAAAAAAAAAATAGACTATTATTTTTTTTCTTTTAAAAGTATACACCAGTTGCATGTGACGAATACAATTTGATTTTGATTTGAATGGTGTCAGGTGATCGACGACTTTCCCCTTTCCTTTTACAGTGTTTTTTTAAAAAAATATCGTTATTCTTATAATTATTTTTTTGTTTTTTAGAATAGTCTGTATATATGCAAGAAGTACACAAATAGACAATGATAACATATGCTAGAGGGTACAACAAATTACAGATTATACAAAGACCTTAAAAGAAACAACCATATTGATTGTTTTAACAGCTTTCCTATTAGAATAATGTAGAATGGTCTTAATGTACTGCTCGAATTCCTTATAGAAAACACGGAAGTGTTTTTTATTAGTGAATTTACATTCATGAATATGACATTTTGCCATTAGCACAATTAGATTGAGGTAAAATTGTTTTTCTTTATCTTTATTATAGTAAAGGAAACCGAGCAGCACATTCTCCCATAACAAAAGTCATCAAGCATATTAACAATTATAAAACTATGAATATCTTTCCATAATTGTTTTACATGTAGACAATGCCAAAATAAATGCAAAACTGTTTCTGGATGCTCAACACAAAAAGTACAATCAATGTTAATGTCTTTTTTTGAGTTTCTTCAGGTAACGATTCGCAGGGTAATACTTATGGATCATTCTGAAAGAGACCTCTTTGACCTTGTTAACAAGCAAATATTTGTGTGGTAATAACCCAACTTTTTTCCAACATATATTAGTGACCAATGTACTCCAGCAACTTGTGACATAAGGAATGGATACAATGTCCCTTTGAAATAAAGCACATATAGATCTGTTCTTCTGAGGGAGCAAAGAGAAACATATTTTCCCTATTGGAGAGTCAACTGGATTAAGCGAGGGTAGGTCAAGAAGAAGAGGTCTGGCTACACCTCTAAACAACATGAGAGTTCCAGATGGAATAGCATCAAAGACTATGGCGAACTCTGTAGGTGTAGCCGGGATATTGTAAGGATATTTTTTAAAATTACTCATAATTGAGTAACAAGCCTGCATTAAAAAGTTGACTCACACGCAGGATATGATTATTGATTATTATTTTGAGACAATGCATATCCATATACGCTAGATGTCTCCCTCCTCCATGCATCGGAGCCTCACAACAAGTAGTTTAGCTAGACGTGCACTACTACCGCACTGAAGAGTTTGTGTGTTCGCGAAGTGCTCGTGGTGAGGCAGTTGCCATTTTGAAACCCAAATCGTTCACAGTACACCCGCCCTGAAACCTGGAACTATGCCGCGGGGCCGGCCTCGCAAACTGAGGGATAAAACCAACGACGGAACAGGTAATCAGTCCAAAATATCACGAATAAAAAAAGGCAGCAACCATGCTGTTTACACAAGTTCGTAATGAATGGACAAGCTGCTGCGTAGCTGAGATAAACTCACTTGAGTATAGTGTATATAGTCCCCGGATATAGTATTCCGGGTGTCCATGGCTTTGTACTGTAAAGTAGTGATTGAGGCGGAATGATATTAATAACATTTCGGTGGCTCTACTTATCCAGATTCAGTCTAATTTACACTTCAGTGAGGCAGTAGTTCCCGTAGAGTCAGTTCAAATATAGAGAATTTGGCTAAGTAACGTTAGTTCGGTGTGTTTTTCTGACTCGTGTGTTAGCATGTTGGTGCTAGGCAGTTGGGTAACAGGCTAGCCTTTGTTTTTATTTTTTGTGTGCGAGGAGACCACTAGCTAGATGTCACTCGGCTAGCCAAACCATCAAGAAAGTGGAGTGTTTCACCATCCGGTCTCAGTTCGCTGCAGCTCGATTGCCACATCAGCGAGTTATAATTATTACTGTTAACCCTAGTTAACTAACATTAGTTTAGCTAGTTAGCATCCAACTCAGGATGAGTGATCAGACGAGAATGGGTTTTATGCATGTGGCTAAATTAAAGTTAGTTGCCATCCTATTGCTAACTAGCGCGTTGCCAGCGAGATACAGCTGTAAAAAAAAAAAAAAAAAACCGAAGAATATCCCTATGCCAGAATTAAGTCAACTGGTAGTTAGCTAGCTGGTTTCGTAAGAGTAGTAACGTTAGTTAGACGAGCTAGCTATAGTATCAGATATTTTTTCCACGTTTAGTTTTATGACAGCCTACTAACTCGTCCAAGGAACTAGCTAGCGTAAAGTATGTTCTACCAGCTAGGCCATGAGGTGTGTAAGCATTACTACTAGAACACTAGCGTTTCTATTGGTCAGATTCAGGTAGGTCCATCCCTATTTGCTGATCCGGTCCAATAGAAATGCTAGTTTTTGTTCAAATGTTGTGATGATTACACCCCAGGAATATTCAGTGGGTTTGTTTAGTGCATTTGGTCACCAATCTTTTCTGAGTCGAAATGCAAGGCGAGATCTACCACTCTACCACTGAACATGACTTAAAAAAGCAAGCCTATGCAACATTAGCCTATTAAAAACAGTACTGTAGCAATGAGGTTTGTGCACTAGCCTATAGGCCCAATACATTATCACTGCATTGCTTAAATTGCCCTGCCAATGCATTGTTGTTTGGACCATTAAGAAAAAATATATATAAGATAAGCTATAGGATCACACCAGTAAGGGTCAGTTGTTGTATTACTTCTGAGGTACAGCTGAGTGAGCATACATTTAAATAATTTGCTTTCTATTGTACTGGGCTGATGGTGCCTGCATCTGGCCAGTCTCAGTGGAGAGAGAGGGCAGACTGAGGGTCTGCCTCTCAATGTCCCTCCACTCCCTTTCCACCCCTGACACTGACCAAAAAGTGACAGTCTTCTAGATGATGGTGAGACTAGAGTCGCACCGCATTATTTCTGCTTCATGCACAAATTCATGTTACTCCTATGAACGTAGAAAGTGAAACATTCCTCGATATAGAAAAATAATTAAAGACCCGAGCTGCTAATAATAATGCAAGCCTATTGATACAATTTCCTACTCATTACAACTCAGTGTTGGTTGTAGCGCGAGTGGAAGTAGGAAGAACCTACAGCACCTACAGGTTGCTGGGGCTTGGGGAGATGGTCAGTGGACATGTGTTCAGTTAAAGAAGGGAGGACTCTTCCTCAACTGTAATCGGTTCTGGATAGGACATTCAGAAAGAACTGTTAATTTATGGCTTATAAAAGTGTTGAATAAAAGTTTTTGACAGTGCGGAGTAAAAACAAGGACTCACTCATAAAGCTCTTTGATGTATTTGTTGACAGTCTCTAGTAATGGCTTTAAAAGTTTTTAAAATCTCACAGTATTGACTTTTCTGTAGCTTACTTTTACGCCTGCAATGTTACTGCAGATACTGTAATCTTAGCCATCCAATTGGTCAGCGTTGGGCCTATAGTGCACTTGATTTGCTCTCCGGGCATGCCAGGAAGGAAGAGTTTGTACCTTCAGACACATGAAATGGTTAAAAAACAAAATATGTTAGACAAGGAGGGATATTTCTTAGGTCAATTGCGGTGGAAACTCTTCTATGCGCAAACATGTCACAGTAAACTTGGAGTCACGTGATGTTGTAGCCTACTACCACCACGACATATGACCTGCACATATGACCATTACACGCAACATGCGCAATGGCTGTGGATATAATTACAGTGACATATTTCAAAAACAACTTGTGTACCTCTAATTTTCTATCAATGAGCTGGGCACATGTAGTAGTTCCAGAAAATATACAGGCCTTTACATATGTACAATATGACCAAGTGAAGTGCAATTATGAGATTGCAACAGTTGTCATAAAAAGTAGGTATCAATATGGTGGTAGCATCACCACTGTACTGCGTAGGCTACCTATCCAGACCTTTCAGATTTGCAAACATTGCAAGATTAGGCTAGTACCAAGGGGAAGGGGTTTGTAGTGATTTGGGACAGGCTCGTATCTGTTACCCCATGTAGGCCTGCCCATTACCTGATTTGGCTACCAGATAAAGGCTAGCATAATAGGCCAAAACATATTAGTGAATGATCTGTCTCTGTGTCTTAACCTTCTTGTTAGTTTAAATATGAAAATTACAATAACATGTGATTTATTAGGGCTATTCCATTGCTTGGCTGCTTGTTATTTGGATTTGTTTAGTTCTAAATATCTCCTTTCCACACATCAATCAGACTGAAAAATGCATACAAACCCAGGGTTTTCCCCAACTAATGTAAGATGCGCTGTGCCACCTTGTGGACTGGCTGCACCACTATTTATATATATATTTTAAAACTGTGTTGTCATATAAGGCCATTATTTTCTCTAGATCACATGAAATGGCAGTTGCAGATGTTCAAATGCTGCCCCCCCCCCCCCCCACACACACACACACTCCGGGCCTCCCATTGCCAGACTTAGTAGCATCACACTGTTAAAACAAATCCTGGGGAGAACCCTGCAAACCCTAAACCTAATATTTTACGGTCTTGAATCTGCGGGAAATAGGCTGGTGGACCAAAGCATTAGGGAAATTGCAGATACCGTTTAAGTAACCTAATTATGAGCACCATGGTAATATGATGGTAATTATAATGTCTTTGTCTCCCTCTCTTTCTGTCAACAGAGGGTATATCTGGAGCCAAGCAGGACTACAGCCATGGAGATTCCAAGGACAACAAGTGCACCGTCTGCTCCCAGAGCTTCACTACTGAGAGCCAGCTACAGAGGCACCAGCGCGACCATGAGGCCAACGACAAGGCAAGCATCGTGCAAAGGGCCAGACGAGGCCGTTTGACACGACATAGGCTGGACAGACCTAGCCTGGGTGCCGGTCTCTTTCTGCTCTTTTGCCAACGCCTTATGGAATTGTCATGCCAATGTTTAGCTTGACAATGGAGTAAGCAAAAGCATAAACCCATCTGGGACCAGGCTAGTACAGACCTACCATAATGATCTCATTTGATATGGATAGAAATGTACTTCATTCACATGATTGATTTTGTGTATGTATGAATGGTGTGCCGGATGTGAAAACACTAGATATACGTTACATCCATTGTTGATGAAGGTGCAGAACCCCCCCAAAAAGTACCAGCATATAGGCCTAGTCCTTTTACTGATGTTTCTGCCCGACACACGGATGAGTTGTCCTCAGACAACAGTTGTAGCTTGTCCACAGAGATACAGCACGAGTAGATTTAAGTTTGTGTTTACTATTCATTATTCAGCCATCAAGAGTGAGAGAGCCTCTTTGCAGGCCAGTGAGACAGACAGAGGTAACATCCTCTTAAGACAAATAGCCCCATGTATGAGGGAAATGTAGTGCCACTAGAGAGCAAATGCAACTGACAAGAGTTATTGAAGAAATAAATATATTAGAAAATATACCCAGGAAATAAGACCTTCAGCCACGCAGACCAACTGGCCACTAGGCTACCCGCAGCCCACACAGTCACTCCCTTGTGTACACTCACTTACTCACTGTCTTTTCTCCCTTCCAGCCTCACCGGTGCGACCAGTGTGCCCAGACGTTTAACGTGGAGTTCAACCTCACGCTCCACAAGTCCACACACGCCACCTCCAACCCCACCTGCCCGGTGTGCCACAAGAAGTTCTCCCGCGTGGCCAGTCTCAAGTCCCATATCATGCTGCATGAGAAGGAGGAGGTCAGTCAATCAGTGATATGGGGCGACAGGTAGCCTAGTGGTTAGAGCATTGGGCCAGTAACCGAAAGGTTGCTGGATCGAATCCCCGAGCTGTCGTTCTGCCCTTGAACAAGGCTGTTCCTCGTCATTGTAAATAAGAATTTGTTCTTAACTGACTTGCCTAGTTAAATAAAGGTAAAATAAAAAAATATGATTGAACTCATTCAAACATGTAATAAAAAAAAATGTGATTGTCTTCTATCTGCTGTGAAATATGGTTTATCGAAGGTTAAAATGTCATTTAATTATCTTATTTATTCAGTTAATTACTAAATATCTGTGGACTTTTTCACATCAGGTCACTACCATCCTCATAATAATAATAATAATAATAATAATGATAATACATATAATTTATATAGGTGACAGCTTTCTAAAGGGCATGCATGTCTTCTGAATTGAGGTCCTTCTCTGTCCTCCTCCTCTTGTCTGTGACCTCATCTTCTCGTCTCTTTCTCCGCCTCTGTTCTTTCCCCCTCTCCTCCTCTAGAATCTGATCTGTACAGAGTGTGGCGACGAGTTCATTCTCCACAGTCAGCTCATGCTGCATCTGGAGGAGCACCGCAAAGAGCTGTCTGGGGCCAAGGTGTACACCTGCAAGACCTGCAGCAAGGAGTTCAAGATGGCGGGCCAGCTCAAGGAACACACCAAGACCCACATCAAGATGAGGTTAGAGAGCGAGGGGACAGTAGCACAGAGCTCAGGTTTATTGATACTGTTGTCTAAAGTGCTTGTTTAGCAACACATTACTAAGTGTACTGGTTGTCTCTTATCTCCCTGTGTCTTTCTGTTTCCTATTTTTCGTTTGGAGGACCAGCAGTTAAATTGTGTTTCAAAAGAACAACCTGACCCAAAGACTGTTTCCACATTGCGTTGATTTCTGTTTCTCTGCACTTGTTTTTTTCCGTCAGGCCACTCAGCTCGAATTCCAGAAACTACAAGAAGAATATTGATCGCAGTGGATTTACCAACAGCTGTCAGCATTGTGGCAAGACGTTTAAAAAGCCCAGCCAGCTCGTTCGACACACACGAATACACACAGGTAAGCAAAAGACAGCTGGGTCATGTTCATTATGGTACGCATCAGAAAACATTGAAAAACATTGAAAAACATTTTGCAACTGAAAATGAGTCCTTCCCTGTTTGTATGTTTTCTTCCATTTCATGCCTAATGAACACGACCGAAGACTCAGATTTGGAGTTGGTAACTTCAGAAAGCAAATTAATTGGAGAGCATGAGATTAAATAATGGCCACTTCAGCCCTAGGCCCAGTCAGTGTGCTGTATCACTGTTGGACACCAGGGGTCTCCACCATGATTGGGAATAATCCTTGTCTCTCATCAACAAGGACTCCTTTTTCACTGTTGCACCTACTAAGGATTCTGTCACAGGAGGCTGCTGAAGGGAGGACAGCTCATAATAGTGACTGGAACGGAGTGAATGGAATGGCATCAAACACCTGGAGACCCTGTGTTTTATGTATTTTATAGCAATCCGCTCCAGTTGTTATTACGAGCCCGTTCTCCCCAATTAAGGTGCCACCAACCTAGTTAATACACAGGAGGCAAAAGCTACATTTGCCCTGAGAAATACAACAGGGCCATACAGTTGTCCCATACATGTTTCTACATTTCCCCCTTGTAAAATGTGTTGAAATAGATATGGCATATAGCCTTTAAAAAAAATCTCCCAAAACATCCACTAAAATATAATAGTCATACGCTACGTGCATAGGGGCATTGCCACGAAGTTGGAAGTACAGAATCATCTAGACTGTCATTGTATGCTGTAACGTTGAGATTCCCCTTCACTGGAACTAACGGGCTTAGCCTGAACCATGAAAAACAGCCCCAGTCCGATATTCCTCCTCCACCAAACTTTACAGTTGGCACTATGCATTGGGGCAGGCAGCGTTCTCCTGGCATCCGCCAAAACCAGATTTGTCTGTCGGATGCCAGATAATGACGCATGATTCATCACTCCAGAGAACGTGTTTCCACTGCTCCAGAGTCCAATGGCGGCGAGTTTTACACCACTCCAGCCGATGCTTGGCATTGCGCATGGTGATCTCAGGTTTGTGTGCAGCTGCTCGGCCATGGAAACCCATTTCATGAAGCTCCCGACGGACAGTTCTTGTGCTGACATTGATTCTAGAGGCAGTTTGATGAGGAACGATGAGGAGTTTCCTCTTCACAATAACAGCACTTCCAGTTGACCGGGGCAGCTTTAGCAGAGCAGAAATTTGACAAACTGACTTGTCGTTAAGGTGACATCCTATGACAGTGATACATTGAAAGTCATTGAGCTCTTCAGTAAGGCCATGCTGATACCAATGTTTGTCTTTGGAGATTGCATGGCTGTGTACTCGATTTTACACATCTGTCATCAACGGCTGTGGCTGAAATTGCCAAATCCAATCATTTGAAGGGGTGTCCACATACACTACTGAATATATACAAAAGTATCTTGCCAGTGGTGAGGAGAGTGACCCTGTTTAAACCCACAGCGTCATACACAGCTACTGACAGCTGTGTTGACATGCACCCCCCCCCACACACACACACACGTATGATGCTAAGAAGGTGCCGACAGAGATGTTCGCCTCGCTTCAAGTCCTTAGGAAACTGCAGTATTTTGTTTTTTTTAATGTATTATTTATTACATTGTTAACCCAGAATCTTAAGTGATATTACATACAGCCGGGAAGAACTATTGGATATAAGAGCGACATCATCTTACCAACATTACGACCAGGATTACGACTTTCCCGAAGCGGATCCTTAGTTCGGACAACCACCCAGGACAGTGGATCTAATCACAGAAGCCGTCCCAAAACAAGGTGCCGCTGAAGAGGCAGACATAGGGGCCTCCTGGACAGACTCCGTAGACGGGCACACCGCCCACCGCTTCCGAGTATACTACTCGCCAATGTCCATTCTCTTGACAACAAGTCAGACTAAATTTAAGCAAGGGTTGCCTTCCAGACAGACATCAGAGATTGTAACATTCTCTGTTTCACGGAAACATGGTTCTCTCGGAATACGTTGTCGTAGTCGGATCAGCCACCGGACTTCTTCATGCGTAGGGCAGACGGCGATAAACACCTCTCTGGGAAGAAGATGGGTGAGGCTGTATGCTTCATGATTAACGACTCATGGTGTAATCGTAACAACATACAGGAACTCAAGTCCTTCTGCTCACCCGACCTAGAATTCCTTACAATCAAATGCCGGCTATATTATCTCCCAAGAGAATTCTCATTAGTTATCGTCACAGCTGTGTATATACCCCCTCAAGCAGACACTACGACAGCCCTCAAGGAACTTCACTGGACTCTATGTAAACTGGAGGCTGCGTTTATTGTAGCTGGGGATTTTAGCAAAGCAAATTTGAGAACAAGGCTACCTAAATTCTATACAGCATATTGATTGCAGCACTCGTACGGCAGAAACTCAAACAGCTTGTACCTGTGACTATAACCATTCAACGCTGGTCTGACCAATCGGAATCCACACTTCAAGATTGCTTTGATCACACGGACTGGGAAATGTTCCTGGCAGCCTCAGATAATAACATCGATCTATACGCTGACTCGATGAGTGAGTTTATAAGGAAGTGCATTGGAGATGTTGTACCCCCTGTGACTATTAAAACCTACCCTAAACAGAAACTGTGGATGGATGGCGGCATTCGCGCAAAACTGAAATCACAAACCACCGCATTTAACCATGGAAAGAGGACTGGGAATATGTCCGAATATATAAACAGTGTAGTTATTCCCTCCGCAAGGCAATCAAACAAGCGAAATGTCAGTGTAGGGACAAAGTGGAGTAGCAGTTCAACGGCACAGACACAAGATGTATGTGGCAGGTTCTACAGGAAATCACAGACTACAAAAAGAAAACCAGCCACATTTCGGACACCAACGTCTCGCTTCCAGACAAACTAAACACCTTCTTTGCCCGCTTTCAGGATAATACAGCACCACCATCACAGCCCACTAACATGGACCGCCCGCCCCCCCCTCCTTCTCTGTGGCCGACGTAATACATTTTAAACGTGTTAACCCTCACAGAGCTGTTGGCCTAGACGGCATCCCTAGCCGTGTCCTCAGAGCATGCACAGACCAGCTGGCTGGTGTGTTTACGGACATATTCAATCGCTTCCAATCCCAATCTGCTGTCCCGCATGCTTCAATATGGCCACAATTGTTCCTGTACCCAAGAAGGCAAAGGTAACTGAACTGAATGACTACTGCCCCGTATCACTGACTTCTGTCATCATGAAGTGCTTTGAGAGACTAGTCAAGGATCATATCACCTCCACCTTACCTGCCACCCTAGACCCACATCAGTTTGCATACCGCCCCAACAGGTCCAAATATTGATGCAATCGCCTGCACACTGCCCTATCCCATCTGGGAAAGAGGAATACTTATGTAAGAATGCTGTTCATTGTCTAATGCCCAGCATTCAACACCATGGTACCCTCCAAGCTCATCATTAAGCTGGAGGCCCTGGGTCTCAACCCCGCCCTGTGCAATTGGGTCCTGGACATTCTGACGGGCCGCCCCCCAGGTGGTGAAGGTAGGAAACAACATCTCCACTTCGCTGACCCTCAACTCTGGGGCCCCACCCCACAAGGGTGCGTGCTCAACCCCCTCCTTTACTCCCTGTTCACCCATGACTGCGTGGCCATGCATGCCTCAAACTCAATCATCAAGTTTGCAGATGACACCACAGTAGGGGGCTTGATTACCAACATCAACAAGACAGCCTGCAGGGAGGAGGTGAGGGCACTCAGAGTGTGGTGTCTGGAAAACAACCTTTCACTCAACATCAACAACAAGGAGATGATTGTGGACTTCAGGAAACAGCAGAGGGAGCACCCCCTATCCACATCGAAGGGACAGTAGTGGAGGTGGAACGTTCAAGTTCCTCGGCTTACACATCAAACAAACTGAAATGGTCCACCCACACAGTCATGGGGCGATCACTGCCTGATCACAACCCCAAAACACTGCTCTAGAGGAGATCTGCATGGAGGAATGGGCCAAAATACCAGCAACAGTGTGTGAAAACCCTGTGAAGACTTACAGAAAACGTGTGACCTCTGTCATTGCCAACAAAGGGTATATAACAAAGTATTGAGATAAACTTTTGTTACTGACCAAATACTTATTTTCCACAATAATTTGCAAATACATTCATTAAAAATCCTACAATGTGATTTTCTGGATATTTTTTTCTCATTTTGTCTGTCATCGTTGAAGTGTACCTATGATGAAAATTACAGGCCTCTCTCAGTGGGAGAACTTGCACAATTGGTGGCTGACTAAATAGATTTTTGCTCCACTGTATCTTACATTACTCATCTCATATGTATAGACTGTACCTTATACCGTCTATTGCACCATCCCTATGCCTCTCATCCATATATTTATATGTACATATCCTTATTCCTCCCTTTAGATTTGTGTGTATTAGGTAGTTGTTGGGGAATTGTTAGATTTGATTTGAAATAAACGTAACATTTTCAAAAGTTGCCATTCCTCCTAATACACCTACTGATTTCCTTTCAGACATATCACCTGAGATAAGTGCACATTAAGCCCAGACTCCTCTGAGTTCATTCAGAGTTTCAGCTATCCTTCCTCACAGAGCCCCTCCGTGCCACTTCATCTTAATGTTAATTTGTGGGCTGGATGGATGACTAATGTTGTGCTGGAGATGGTTGGTCTGTGCTCTGAATCTCAAACAGCACATTAAGGGGATGTGCTGAGGGGAGCTATTGTGCTTCAAGCTCAGTCTGCAGGCTTCAGTTAGCTAACTGAAACTAAATCCGGTATCCTCATCTAAGTATCCACTTCTGCTCTGATTCTGCATCCTCATTGTCTAAAGCAAGACAGGTTAGTCCCTGTGGGCTTCTCAGCTTAGCTAAACTTAGATCTCCCTGAGCAGTCAGGCTTCAAGACGGGTTACTCAACCAAGACTGCTCTTCTCTGTGTCACGGAGACTCTCCGCACTGCCAAAGCTGACACTCTCTGCTCTGTTCTCATCCTCTTAGTTCACGGTGTCAAAGCCAGCAGATAGATCTATCAGATCCTCCTCTCCACCCTCTCAGGGCTGGGCGTCTCATGCTCTGTGCACTCTTTGTTTGCATCATGCCTTGCAGGCTGCTCTTACCAGGTGACGTGGAGAGGATTTGTGGCATGCACCACATACTCTCATTACTGGTGTCCCACAGGGCTCGGTTCTAGGCCCTCTCCTCTTATCTCTGTACACCAAGTCACTCGGCTCCGTCATATCCTCACATAGTCTCTCCAATCATTGCTTTGCGAATGACACCACTTTTCTCCTTCACCACTCCTGACATCCAGTTGGCGACACACATCTCTGTGTGCCTGGCAGATATCTCAACTTGGATGTCGGTCCACCACCTCAAGCTCAACTTAGACAAGACGACACTGCTCTTCACACAGGAAGCGGCGCAGGTCCTAATCCAGGCACTCTCCTCTCCCGTCTGGACTACTTCAACTCGCTGTTGGTTGGCCTCCACTTGTGCCATCAAATCCCTACAACCTATCCAAAATGCTACAGACCGCCTGGCCCCACCTTCAGGCTATGCTCAAGCCCTACACCCCAACCTGAGCACTCCTTTCTGCCTCCTCAGATGTCTTGGCCCTCCCACTCTAAGCTGTTCTCTATCCTGTCACCCCAATGGTGGAACCAGCTTCACCCTGAAGCTAGGACAGCAGAGTCCCTGCCCATCCTTCAAAAATATCTGAAACCCTACCTCTTCAAACTGTATCTTAAATAGTCTTCATCTCGGTACTAAAATGTACATGTAAGCAATGGTTTTCCTGTGGGATATAGACCCCTTTCTGTGTTTGCAAACATTGTCACATGAGGGTGACAAGTGCAAGTTGGTGGCAGAACAAGGGGTAGTTCTAATAGAACGGCATCAACAAAAAGCTTCTATTTACATGTTGCTTATGAGTGCATTTCACAGTACTTTTGGATTATAATTTGATTTTAAGGCTCGTATGAATGTCTTGCTTAACATTAATGTTTGTGTCATCGCAAATCAACTGCATTATAAACTCAGCAAAAAAAGAAACGTCCTCTCACTGTCAACTGCGTTTATTTTCAGCAAACTTAGCACGTGTAAATATTTGTGTGAACATTACAAGATTCAACAACTGAGACATAAACTGAACAAGTTCCACAGACCTGAATTAATAGAAATGGAATAATGTGTCCATGAACAAAGGGGGGGGGTTCGAAATCAAAAGTAACAGTCAGTATCTGGTGTGGCCACCAACAACAAGTACTGCAGTGCATTGCCTCCTCATGGACTGCACCAGATTTGCCAGTTCTTGCTGTGAGATGTTACCCCACTCTTCCACCAAGGCACCTGCAAGTTCCCGGACATTTCTGGGGGGAATGACCCTAACCCTCACCCTTCGATTCAATAGGTCCCAGACGTGCTCAATGGGATTGAGATCCGGGCTCTTCGCTGGCCATGGCAGAACACTGACATTCTTGTCTTGCAGGAAATCACACACAGAACAAGCAGAATGGCTGGTGGCATTGTCATGCTGGAGGGTCATGTCAGGATGAGCCTGCAGGAAGGGTACCACATGAGGGAGGAGAATGTCTTCCCTGTAACGCACAGTGTTGAGATTTCCTGCAATGACAACAAGCTCAGTCCGATGATGCTGTGACACACTGCCCCACCTCCAAATCGATCCCGCTCCAGAGTACAAGCCTCGGTATAACGGCCATTCCTTCGCCGATAAATGCGAATTCGATCATCACCCCTGGTGAGACAAAACTTCGACTCGTCAGTGAAGAGCACTTTTTGCCAGTCCTGTCTGGTCCAGCGATGGTGGGTTTGTGCCCATAGGCGACTTTGTTGCCGGTGATGTCTGGTGAGGACCTGCCTTACAACAGGCTTACAAGTCCTCAGTCCAGCCTCTCTGTCTATTGCGGACAGTCTGAGAGCTAATGGGGGGATTGTGTGTTCCTGGTGTAACTCAGGCAGTTGTTGTTGCCATCCCATTCCTGTCCTGCAGGTGTGATGTTCGGATGTACTGATCCTGTCCAGGTGTTGTTACACGTGGTCTGCCATTGCGAAACGATCAGCTCTCCATACAGTCTCCCTGTAGTGCTGTCTTAGGCATCTCACAGTACGGACATTGCAATTTATTGCCCTGGCCACATCTGCAGTTCTCATGCCTCCTTGCAGCATGCCTAAGGCATGTTCACGCAGATGAGCAGGAATCCTGGATATCTTTCTTTTGGTGTTTTTCCAGAGTCAGTAGAAAGGCCTCTTTAGTGTCCTAAGTTCAACTTCAACCAGTAAAATGGCTCTTTGCTAGCTTTTGCTACAGGCTATATCAATGAGCTTTAGCATTCTAGCTAACAACTGCTGCATCCTAAATAAAACAATTTGCAAAGATCACAACCAAATATAATCTTAGCGACTGTTCAAGCAAGAAGTATTTTGTTTAGAGGTAATGAAAACGTAAATCTAGGCTATGTTCAATGGGCACAGATGGCGATGGATTTCTTACTGCCGCGCGCATCTGTGCTTGACGTCAGTGTGTCGTGTGCTGGGAATGGGTCTATTTAGTGGTGTGTTCTCCCTCTTCTTCTCTCTCCTTTCCCTTTGTACCCCCCAGGTGTATTGAGTATCGTGTGTTACACCTCACCAACGAGGTATACTTAAGCAATACAGCCCGATGAGGTGTGGTATATGGCTACAACTAAGGGCTGTTCTTAAGCACGACTCAACGTGGAGTGCCTGGACACAGCCCTTAGCCGTGGTTTATTGGCCATATATCACAAACCCCTGAGGTGCCTTATTGCTTTTATAAACTGGTTACCAATGTAATTAGGAGCAGTAAAACGTAATGTTTTGTCATACCCGTGGTATACGGTCCATCAGAATTCAGGGCTCAAACCACCGAGTTTATAATGAGTGGGATTGTTGAGTACTCGTTTCTGATTGGCTTGAATGGCATTCTAGAGCGTGCATTATTTCCCTTATTTCCCTATAATGCACAGTATAATTGCATGGTATAATTCAATGGCAATGTAGTTCATTCTTACATTTTCTATTTTTTTTTTTAGCTGCTTTTGAAAGCCAAAGTCAAATGGAAAATATCAATGGCATTGTTGAGTTCGATTTTCATAATAGCAAGCTAGGATATCAGGAGAATAATGCAACTCCGCGGAAGGTTCGTTCCACTCCGATAACGTGTTGTGGAGCACGCATTCCAGGTCATGCGTTATTTTCCAGAGAACTCACAGAGAACTCACAGCTCGAGCATTACAACAAAATCTATGGGCAAAAACACGTTAGCTGGCTAGTTGAGATTGAAATGTCTTATAAATAGCTCTCTGAAGTATGCAATGACTGACATGACAACAGGGAAACTGATGATGCAATACCCAATTTCGAAATTGCACCTCTACTATTACAACGTTCAAAAGTAAGTTGAACACCTGACTGAGTTCCTTTAATAATTCTGCCGACCCACAATTTGGGAACCACTGATCTATACCACCCAGGTGTATTGAGTTGTGTCCTCTCTCCCTCCTATTCTCTCTCCTCTCCCACCCAGGCGAACGGCCGTACAAGTGCAGCCACTGTAGCAAGGCCTTCAACCAGAAAGTGGTGCTGCAGACCCATATGGTGAGGCACACGGGAGAGAAGCCCCACCTCTGCACCTTTTGCCCCGCTTCCTTCTCGCAGAAGGGCAACCTGCACTCGCACGTCCAGAGAGTGCACTCTGAGGTAAACAACCAACTAACTACATCACCTGGCACATCTCTGTTGCCCTTGTCTTTAATCAGTAGGCTGGGTGGAATTATCATTGGCAAATAACTTTCACCTGTCTGATCCTCAAAGTTGTCCATAAAGTGTCTACAAGGTAACGTGTGTGTGTGTGTGTGTGTGTGTATATACAGTACCATTCAAAACTTTGGACACACCGACTCATTTTAGGGTTATACATTGTAGAATAATAGTGAAGACATCAAAACTATGAAATAACACATATGAAATCATGTAGTAACCAAATTTGAGATTCTTCAAAATAGCCACCCTTTTCCTCGATGACAGCTTTGCACACTCTTGGCATTCTCTCAACCAGCTTCATGAGGAATATTTTTCCAACAGTCAACTGAGTTGAGGTCGGGTAATTGTGGATGCCAGGTCATCTGATGCAGCACTCCATCACTCGCATTGGTCAGATAGCCCTTACACAGTCTTGAGGTGTGTTTTGGGTCATTGTCCTGTTGAAAAACAAATGGTAGTCCCACTAAGCGTAAACAAAATGGGATGGCGTATCGCTGCAGAATGCTGTGGTAGCCATGCTAGTCAAGTGTGCTTTGAATTCAAAATAAATCACTGACATTGTCACCAGCAAAGCACCATCACACCTCCATACTTCATGGTGGGAACCACACATACAGAGATAATCCGTTAACCTACTCTGCGTCTCATAAAGACACGGTGGTTGGAACCAAAAATCTCAATTTTATACTCATCAGACCAAAGGACAGATTTCCTTCGGTCTAATGTCCGTTGCCCGTGTTTCTTGGTCCAAGCAAGTATCTTCTTATTGGTGTCCTTTCGTAGTGGTTTCTTCGCAGCAATTCGACCATGAACGACTTATTCACGCAGTCTCCTCTGAACAGTTGATGTTGAGATGTGTCTGTTACTTGAACTCTGTGAAGCATTTATTTGGGCTGCAATCTGAGGTGCAGTTAACTCTGCTGAACTTATCCTTTGCAGCAGACTCTGGGTCTTCCTTTCCTGTGGCGGTCCTCATGAGAGCCAGTTTCATCATAGCACTTGATGGTTTTTGCGACCTCACTTTCAAAGTTCTTTACATTTTCCAGATTGACTGACCTTCATGTCTTAATGGAATGATGGACTGTCATTTCTCTTTGCTTATTTGAGCTGTTCTTGCCATAAAATCGACTTGGTCTTTTATCAAATAGGGCTATCTTCTGTATACCACCCCTACCATGGCTCAAATGCATTAAGAAGGAAAGAAATTCCAGAAATTAACTTTTAACAGGCACTCCTGTTAATTGAAATGCATTCCAGGTGAGTGTGTAAAGATGTCATCAAGGCAAATGTGGCTTCTTTGAATAATCTGAAGTATATTTTGATTTGTTTAACACTTTCTTTCAGTTAATACATGATTCCATATGTGTTATTTCATAGTTGTGATGTCTTCGTTATTATTCTACAATGTAGAAAATAGTACAAATAAAGAAAAACCCTGGCATGAGTAGGTGTTTCCAAAATTTTGACTGGTACTGTATATTTTAGCGATTTACATTTACTTTTGATACTTAAGTGCATTTAAAACCAAATACTTTTAGACTTCTACTCAATTAGTATTTTACTGGGTGACTTTTACTTGAGTAATTTTCTATTAAGGTACCTTTTACTCAAGTATGACAATTGGGTACTTTTTCCACCACTGATCTTTATCATGGGTGTTCATAATTTCGGGCCCCACCGTCTAGGGTAGAGTCTAAAATGCTGACCACACCACTCGCGTTGCGTACGCGAGCATTGCAAAATAAATGTACGCATACGTGTTATTCAATCATTGCACCCACACTAGTCACGTGCGCGAACGAGCGTCTGCTTTGCCAAGCGCTAAAATAGAAGTCAGTTCTATTTGTGACGCTGAACGCGGTGCAAGTCCTGCCTCTCCCATCTCCTCAATGATTTATAGAAGCAGATACCCACGTGCCATCTACTCATTGATTATACCCACGTGGGTGATTGAAAGATGAACTGAGGTCGGTCGTCGTGGTAATACTATGAAAGTTAGATGTCAATCGCAATATAGAGTCCAAAGAAGAAAAGCCTGGAAGGAGGAGAGATGACTAGAAACAATTCGGTTGACTGTTTTATGTGTGGATTAATTGTCGGAATAGCGGACCTTTTGTATTTCAGGTAAACTAACAACTCAAAATTTATATTTCAGGACAAATTAGCTAGCAACAGCAAGCTAGCTAAATATGACAAATTAGCTAGCAACTGCAAGCTAGTTAAATATGACAAATTAGCTAGCAACTGCAAGCTAGCTAGCTAAATTGCCATAAATTTGTAATGCTTTTTGACCTGTCCCTAAATTAATATAATTGGTTCAGAGTTTGTTTTGATATTTCAACCTGCGTGTCGTGATCGCGTTTGGTGTGGGGGGGACAAAATATATTTGCGCGCGTCCTGTCTGGGCATGGTGTAAGGGTCTCTGGACAGGACCCCCTGTCTCACTCTCTCTTTCTCACTTACTCCCACACACGGTCACCCTCCTCCCGGCTCAATTGCTTCAATAGAGAAAGACTCTGTCTCTCACGTAAAAAAAATGTCAGTCTCTTAGACAGAGAATGAGCTTAAATTACTGTTAATTGTCCTCGTCACCTATGTGCCTATGTCATTCGAAAATGTATCTTATGAGTCGTCTAGCTGAACGCAAGACCTGGCTGTTTCTCTATTATATGCCAGCCAGGTCATTTTAGGCTCCCTCAATATCCTGTAATGTCCATAGAAGAGCATGACTCCTCCGTCGGTTGCAGGCCCATAAAAAATGAAGGCGACTAATGGAGAGGAAGAGAGAGCGAGGATAGCTCCCAGCTCCTGTAGCCTCGATGGAGAGGCAGCTCTGTGGGGTCATGAATAGGTAATGGCACATGAAGAGCTGACTCCGTCAGGGATGCAGGGCAGGGCACACAGATCGATGGATGGATCCAGACTAATGCTGCAATAGTTCATGATCTGCTGTCGCATTTTACCACTCAGAACAGAAGGCTTACATTCTATTACACTGTCTGCGACGGAGCTTGTTCATTTAAAAAATGCCTCTTCATGCATTCTGATCACAGACAAAATCATGGTAGGAAATGGATTTTATGTGAAGGTGGGTCTTGTGTCTTCTGACCTTTGACCCCCCCCCCCCCCCCCCCCCCGCCCTTTTGTCTTTAATCAGTTAGATATACGGAAATAATATTGGACATTCTTATGAAACAGAAGCTTCTATTACTGATGTAGCAATATTGCACACATCTAATGTGATTTTTTTCTTTTTTTCACATATTTGACAGTCCATGTGGAAAATAATGATCCTAAATGAAAAGCAGTCTCTGGGTTATTCAGTATGACGATGGCAGTCGAGGAGTTGGTGTTTTATAGGCAGCCGTTTTTGAGTGACTGGCTGTATGCTCTTCTGGATCTGAGTGCTACTTTCATCGAATTTGTGTCCAGTAGTCATCATTACTTACATCGATGCAAATGAGGACATGCAAATGTGAGGCTTCGTAGTTTTTTATTGAGGGGCTAACTATATCAGATAGCCTTTCAATTTTCCTCACAACAAATACATGTGATCGTTTTATCAACTGACCATTTTTAAACGAATGATTCTAAAGATTCTAAAGAGCGCCTGTAGCGTGTTGTTGTCCGTCAGTGCTAATTGGCAATGATGCGGTGAGTTGATTTGAATCTGCCCCGAAAGCCCCAAATCATATTTATTAAACTTTTTTTTTGAATAATGCATGTGATTCTCACGAGTGTCCTTCAACCTACTCTGGCAGTCAGGACCTCGGCTTTATGAACGGGCTTTATGAATATATTAAAGTCGGATGGGAGTGGGAATGCATTTCATAAGCAGCATCTGGAGTATGGACAGGGAAGTGGGATTGTTTTTAGATTATCTCAAGGTTTTTGCATGAAATTGTTCTCTATCCTACTAATCGCTGCCTTATATTAGATTGCCCATTAAAATAATCAGAAGATGGATATTTGTAATATCTGTCTTGGCTGAAGATAAAATATGTATAATGTATACACTGATTGTGCAAAACATTAGGAACACCTGCTCTTTCCATGGCATAGACTGACCAGGTGAACCTAGGTGAAAGCTATGATCCCTTATGGTCAGTTAAATCCACTTCAGTCATTGTAGATGAAGGGGAGGAGACGAGTTAAAGAAGGATTTTTAAGTCTTGAGACATGGATTGTGTATGTTAGCCATTCAGAGGTTGAATGGGCAGGACAAAAGATTTCGGTGTCATTTTGAACTGGGTATGGTAATAGGTGCCAGGCGCACCGGTTTGAGTGTCAAACCCAGCAGCATTCCAGTTCTTTTCACACTCAACAGTTTCCTGTGTGTATCAAGAACCCACCCAAAGGAAATCCAGCCAACTTGACACAACTGTGGGAAGCATTGGATTCAACATGGGCCAGCATCCCTGTGAAACGCTTTCGACACCTTATAGAGTCCATGCCCCAACAAATTGTGGCTGTTCTGAGGGCAAAAGGGGTGCAACTCAATGTTAGGAAGGTGTTGCTAATGTTTTGTACACTCAGTGTACATCTTAGTTGGTATTAAATTAGAATGACATGGCATTAGGTAGTTTATTTTCACCTAATGTAAAATAATTTATTTTTAATATAAAAATGGACGAAGAATGTAGCTTTCTGCTAATTCCCAACAAAAGCATTTAGGCCTTTAACAGCTCATTTAATATAAAGTAATAATCACAGTTGTGTGTATACTGACTTTGTTTCCTGTATATGTGTCTCTTCAGCTTACGGGAGTACCACTGTTCCCATGCATGGACTGTAGCTGTGTGTTCAAAAAGCTGGGCAGTCTCAACGCCCACATCAGCAAGATGCACATCTTGCTCATAGAGGAATCGGCCAACACACAGGTGAGTGAGTGCATGCAGATGATGTGAACTTCTGGAAGTTTCTCCTGATTCGGTTTCTGACCTCTGCATTCAGTTTGTTGCCTCACGCTGCAGCTAGCTTGATGCTGAAGGATCAGACACACCCACACTGGAACCTCCCTGTAGCTCTACCACTACATGCAGATTCTTATGTGATTATTTCAGAGGGGGCTCAATATAAAGAAGCCTCTCGTTTTCATAATATGTCATTGTGTTTTTGTAAGTAAATGGAACCTTGAAAATCAGGTGTTCAGGTTCACTAGTAATTAGGTGAATTAGGCTTCCATAAAAGATGTTCGCTCATCAATGATGCACTGCAAAAAACGAAAGATAGAAAATGCTCTACACTGCTCAGATCAACTAACCTCTTCCATTCTCAGTATTCCCTTTTCTCCTCTCATTCTCTCCACCTTCACACCCTCCCTCGCTGTTCCGTAGGAGGTGGAGGAGTCGGGTCAGGGCGTGGCGGGGTCAGAGGGCAGCGAGGTGGTGACTGACGTGATCCAGCAGCTCCTAGAGCTGTCAGAGCAGGTGACAGGGGAGGGGAACCAGTCACAGCCCCAAGAACAGACCATCACCATGGAGACGGCCATCAACCAGGACATCCTACAGGTGGGAACCATAACACACTCAGGAATGCACGCATACATGTACATACACACGTATGCGCATAAGTGTACATGCACGCACAGACACACGAACGCACACACTCATGGATACATGTGTATACACACACACACACACACACACACACACACACACACACACACACACACACACACACACACACACACACACACACCTGCCCTGCTATACTTGTGACTTTTTGGGGACCAATTCAAAGTCCTATTTTCCCTAAACCTTACCCTAACCTTAACCCTAATTGTAACCCTAACCTTAACCCCTAAGTCTAAAATAGCCTTTTTACAAGGGAGGACCGGCAAACTTCTAGTACCGATTTCTAGAAAACAATAGGCTATATTGATTTAAACTGGTGTTGAGAACAACGTGGCAGAGGTGGGCGGCAGCGGAGTGAGGAGACGGGGAAACAGCCATTGGGCCTAGAAAAAGCTCAGAGAGAGGAACACTCACCTTAAAAACCTCTCTGGGATATGGGGGACGGTAGCTTCCCACCTCGCCAACAGCCAGCGAAAGTGCAGGGCGCCAAATTCAAAACAACAAAAATCTCATAATTAAAATTCCTTAAGCATACAAGTATTTTACACCATTTTAAAGATAGAATTCTCGTTAATCCAGCCACAGTGTCTGATTTCAAAAATGCTTTACAGCGAAAGCACCACAAACAATTGTTAGCTCACCACCAACTCACAGAAAAACACAGCCATTTTTCCAGCCAAAGAGAGGAGTCACAAAAAGCACAAATATAGATACAATTAATCACTAACCTTTGATCTTCATCAGATGACACTCATAGGACTTCATGTTACACAATACATGTATGTTTTGTTCGATAAAGTGCATATTTATATAAAAAAATCTCATTTTACATTGGCGCGTTACGTTCAGTAGTTCTAAAACATGCGGTGATTGTGCAGAGAGCCACATGAATTCACAGAAATACTCATTATAAATGTTGAAGAAAATTCAAGTGTTATTCATGGAACTTTAGATACACTTCTCCTTAATGCAAACGCTGTGTCAGATTTCAAAAAAACTTTACGGAAAAAGCATGATCTGAGTACGGCGCTCAGAACCCAAACCACCCAAACCAGCCAAAAGAAATATCCGCCATGTTGCGCAGTCAACATTAGTCAAAAACAACAAAAATCTCATAATTAAAATTCCTTAAGCATACAAGTATTTTACACCATTTTAAAGATAAAATTCTCGTTAATCCAGCCACAGTGTCTGATTTCAAAAATATTCACTTACCTTTGATGATCTTCATCAGAATGCACTCCCAGGAATTGCAGTTCCACAATAAATGTTTGTTTTGTTCGATAATGTCCATTTATGTACAAATAGCTTCTTTTGTTAGGGCGTTTGGTAAACAAATCCAAAAGCGCGTTCAGGTCCAGCCGAACGTCGGAGTTCCGTTACAGCCAGTAGAAACTTGTCAAACTAAGTATAGAATCAATCTTTAGGATGTTTTTATCATAAATCTTCAATGATGTTCCAACCGGAGAATTCCTATGTCTGTAGTAAAGCAATGGAACGAGAGCTAACTCTCTCGTGACCGCGCCTCAGAGCCTGTGGCAATCTGCCAGACACCTGACTCATTCCTCTCTCATTCGGTCCCACTTCACAGTAGAAGCCTGAAACAACGTTTTAAAGACGGTTGACATCTAGTGGAAGCCTTAGGAAGTGCAACAACCAATATTTGTATCTACAATAGGGGCTGAGTTAAACTACAAGCCTCAGATTTCCCACTTCCGGGTTGGATTTTTCTCAGGTTTTCGCCTGCCATATGAGTTCTGTTATATTCACAGACATCATTCAAACAGTTTTAGAAACTTCAGAGTGTTTTCTATCCAATACTACTACTAATATGCATATATTAGCATCTGGGACAGAGTAGCAGGCAGTTTACTCCGGGCACCTTATTCATCCAAGCTACTCAATACTGCCCCCCTGTCACCAAGAAGTTAATTATGATCAACTGAATGATGAAAATATTAGATTAAAGTAGGCTAATGCAATTGAAGGCATGTATCAAATTCTTGCTTGGACTGAAACTCCCAAAGTCATATCCAACCCTTTATACACATTTAAAGCAATAGTCGTGTGTGTTTGTGGTCACCTAGATGATAATTTCAGCACTGTTTTGATTGGGACAGCGCCATCGCACTGCTTTGAGGCAAGCGTTGGGGATTTTCTTTCTCACTGGATCTCAGTTGAGGTGTGTGCTAATGATCATCTTTATACTAGTTTGCTCATTACATTAGCTGATCAGAACGTTTTGCTTGCATGTTATGCAAGTGGATTTTTCTCTTCACTCGCGTAGTAGCCTGTCTTACTCCCTTCAAAAGCCTGTGACTTGTCTCATAGTCAATCAATGTGATTTTTTTCCCCCGCACTGAATCTGTCTGTATATTTGGTTAATTGATCTCTGGCTGGTAGCTTGTTTATTCATTCACTGACCAGAAACATTTAGCATGCAATAATGTAGCCTAAATCTACTAATATACTTATCTATTGCCTTTATATAGAGCCAAATTATTATTTTCAATGACGGCCTAGGAACAGTGGGTCAACTGCCTTGTTCAGGGGCAGAACGACAGATGTTTACCTTGTCAGCTCGGGGATTCGAACTCGGTTACTAGTCCAACACTCTTAACCACTAGGCTACCCTGCCGCAAATACCGCTATAACATTTCACGCGCTTCTCTGCGCTGTCTTGTATTGCCGCCCATTATGAGAGCTTCCCTAGAGAATGTGTGATCAACAAATGGTGAGAGTAGATATGGATATTTACATTTTTAAAGATAGATAAAATATAACACCTTGATATTTAAACAATTTCCTCTCTTCATCTCCCGATCTGTATAATCATCAACTAGATTTAGCCAAATAGAATATCTCCTGTCATTCGTTGGAGGTTATCTAGGAAGCTTAGCAATTTTGCTCAATTTACTTTTGCTTGATGGCGATTACAAAGTTGGTGTTATTCGACAACGCTATAGACTGTCTCGGGGTGCACTCTGTGTGTGCTCTGTGTCCAGATAGCCTAGGCCTACTGCTGAAATGCGCTGAATTAATTGAGGAACATGATTTCGCAATTCACAACAATGTCATTGGCAATCAAAGTTACTGTGTCGTTACTAAATATCAGTTTCACTTGCTGTGAATTCTTTAAATAGTGGCACAGCGACAATCTTGTTTTGTGAGAACCCTGGCATAGTGACCATATCTTGGTTTTAAACCTGGTTTTGAATGGGAATCCGTTTTTGGCTCACTTCAAATGTCAGACCAGGCTTGGGTTGGACCGGGATCGAATTGTCAGTTTGCTTCTGATGAGAACTTAATTGGGGTCTTGTGTGCAGTCTGGCAGTGTCAATTATGCGTGTGCTTTGAATTTATGATGACTTTTTGTGAAGTAAGTACACTAGGCTTCTTTGCGACAACCTGTTTGGATAATGTGATATTTTTTTTCTTGCAAATCTGCTGCGGCGGGCGTATGTTGTGTATTTCGTGGAATTGCATTAGTGCGACATTGGGGTAAAACGTTGTAATTTCCCTTTTTTGGAGAAATGTGAAGAGTGGGCCCAGGATAGTCCCGGGATCCTGGTTACCGGTGTTAATCCCTAGTGTCATGTAGCCTAGCTCCAATAATGTGATCGAGGCATACAGCACAGTATTATCCAATACTGTGGTTGGGAAAAAAATGTACTAATTCATAGTATTAGTAACAGTTTTTTGTTAAACGCTGTCACCCCTGAACCCACACCCATACAGCAAGCCCTGGAGAACAGTGGGTTGAGCGTGGTTCAGTCCCAGACCAACGGAGCGGCCAGACAGACTCAGAGCCATGCCGCTGAGGGGGCTCTACCTGACAGTAAGAAGTTACCAGGCCAGGACAAAACCGCCAAGAAGGAGAAGAAAAGTATCTTCAAAAAACCTGTACAGATGCCAGGTAGGGCATACCCCAAATAATGTCCATGTGTGCTTGTGTTTGTCACCGTCTCTCCGTTCCGTTTCAACTCCCATAAGTTTACTAGCGCGTGAAATGTCCATTGGCAATAAACAGGTTTATTGCATATAGTGCATTCGGAAAGTATTCAGACCACCTTCCCTTTTTACCACATTTAGTGACGTTACAGCCTTATTCTAAAATGGGTTAAATAAATGTTTTTCCTTGTCAATCTACACACAATACCCCATAATGACAAAGCGAAAAAAGGTTTTTAAAAGTCTTTGTAAACGTATTCAGTCCCTTTGCTAGTGGACTCGAAATTGAGCTCGGGTGCATCCTGTTTCCATTGTTCATCCTTGAGCTGTTTCTACAACTTGATTGGAGTCCACCTGTGGTAAATTCAATTGATTGGACATGATTTGGAAAGTGACACACCTGTCTATACAAGGTCCCACTGTTGACAGTGCAGGTCAGAGCAAAAACCAAGCCATGAGGTGGAAGGAGTTGTCCATAAATACAGGATTGTGTCAAGGCACAGATCTGGGGAAGGTCTACCAAAAAATGTCTGCAGCATTGAAGGTCCCCAAGAACACAGTGGCCTCCATCATTCTTAAATGGAAGAAGTTTAGAACCACCAAAACTCTTCCTAGAGCTGGCAACCTGGCCAAACTGAGGGATCGCGGGGAAGAATGGCCTTGTTCAGGGAGGTGACCGAGAACCGTATAGTCACTGACAGAGTTCCTCTGTGGAGATGGGATTACCTTCCAGAAGGACAACCATCTCTGCAGCACTCCACCAATCAGGTCTTTATGGTAGAGTGGCCAGACGGAAGCCATTCCTCATTAAAAGGCAAATGACAGGGCACTTAGTTTGCCAAAAGGCTCCTAAAGGACTCTCAGACCATGATAAACAAGATTCTCTGGTCTGATGCAACCAAGATTGAACTATTTGGCCTGAATGCCAAGCATCAGGTCTGAAGGAAACCTGAAACCATCCCTGCGGGATCGAGGGAAAGTTGGAAGGTTTTAGTCAGGGCAGTGGGAAAAATGAACGGCGCAAAATACAGAGAGATCCTTGATAGAAACCTGCTCCAGAGCGCTCAGGACCTCAGACTGGGGTGAAGGTTCACCTTCCAACAGGACAACTACCCGAAGCACACAGCCAAGACAAAGCAGGAGTGGCTTCAGGACAAGTGTCTGAATGTCCTTGAGGGGTCCAGCCGGACTTGAACCCGATCGAACATATCTGGAGAGACCTGAAAATAGCTGTGCAGCAACTCTCCACATGCAACCTGACAGAGCTTGAGAGGATCTGCAGAGAAAGATGGGAGAAGCTCCCCAAATACAGGTGTGCCAAACCTTTAGCGTCATACCCAGGAAGCCTCAAGGCTGTAATTGCTGCCAAAGGTGCTTCAACAAAGTGCTGGGTAAAGGGTCTGATTACTTAAGTAAATGTGATATTTCAGTTTTTTTTTTTTTATATAAATTTGCAAAGAATTAAAAAAAATCTGTTTTTGCTTTGGCATTATAGGGCTCCAACAATTTAAATCATATTTGAATAAGGCTGTAACATAACAAAATGTGGAAAAAGTCCAGGGGTCTGAATACTTTCCAAATGCACTATATATTGGGAGTTTTAATTGATCCCCAGAATTGATGTAATTTAAGTGTATTTCGTCTCGGCTCTGTGCCTGCTCCCCTCATGTGGGACCGGTGTCATATCCATTAGGGCACACTATAACAAAACGTTTTGAAACCTAACACGAAAATGAATGTTTGTTATTGGCCAGGTCCAAGGTAGTCTCTCCCTGTTTCAGTCTGTCTTTCTTCCATTTGATGCTTAATGAACACAACCCATGCCACCTCTTTCCCCCTTCCCCATAGGCTCCATCAGAGAGGAGAACGGCGTGCGGTGGCACAGCTGCCCTTACTGCAGCAAGGAGTTCAAGAAGCCCAGCGACCTGGTGCGCCACGTCCGCATCCACACACACGAGAAGCCCTTCAAGTGCAAGCAGTGCTTCCGCGCCTTTGCCGTCAAGAGCACCCTCACTGCCCACATGAAGACGCACACAGGCGTCAAGGCCTTCGAGTGCCAGTGCTGCATGAAGTGCTTCTCCACGTCGGGCAGCAGGAAGGTCCACATGCGCCTACATACAGGTGAGTGAATATTATGGCGTTGTCATCATGGTGTGATATTAGCACCAACTGAGATTTGAACTCAACCATTTTGATTGTATTAATAGATACACATTTGGTTCATTTTCATGCCAGCCAGGTAGGCTATACTCCTGTTGTAAAGATAAGCAATGTGCTTAATATTTGTTAATATTAGGAAAGTTGTGAAATAAATAAAGTAGGCCTAGTCTATATAAAGCTGATGGGATCCTCCTCTATTTAGTAGAGGCCATCACTCTGTTTTCTCACGCAATTGCATAGCCTATAGAAATGTTGAGCAACATGGGCTCATGGGCTCTCATGAAGTGTTTGATTAGTTTTTCGATTACATTTGCATTGATGTCAGAGTGATTTAGAGGGAGTGATTTAGAGGGACAATAGATTTTTAAGAATGTGAATGTGAGATGTCAGAATAATAGCAGAGAAAATAGTTTATTTCAGCTTTTATTTATTTCATCACATTCCCAGTGGGTCAGAAGTTTACATAGACTCAATTGGTATTTCGTAGCATTGCCTTTAAATTGTTTAACTTGGGTCAAATGTTTCGGGTAGTCTTCCACAAGCTTCCCACAATAAGTTTGGTGTAATTTGGCCCATTCCTCCTGACAGAGCTGGTGTAACTGAGTCAGGTTTGTAGATCTCCTTGCTTGCACACACTTTTTCAGTTCTGCCCACAAATTTTCTATAGGATTGAGGTCAGGGCTTTGTGATGGCCACTCCAATACTTTGACTTTGTTTTCCTCAAGCCATTTTGCCACAACTTTGTAAGTATGCTTGGGGTCATTGTCCATTTGGAAGACCCATTTGCGACCAAGCTTTAACTTCAAGACTGATGTCTTGAGATGTTGCTTCAATATATCCACATAATTTTCCATCCTCATGATGCCATGTATTTTGTGAAGTGCACCAGTCCCTCCTGCAGCAAAGCACCCTCACAACATGATGCTGCCACCCCCGTGCTTCATGGTTGGGATGGTGTTCTTCGGCTTGCAACACTCCGCCTTTTTCCTCCAAACATAACGATGGTCATTATGGCCAAACAGTTCTATTTTTGTTTCATCAGACCAGAGTACATTTCTCCAAAAAGTACGATCTTTGTCCCAATGTGCAGTTGCAAATCGTAGTCTGTCTTTTTTATGGCGGATTTGGAGCAGTGGCTTCTTACTTGTTGAGTGGCCTTTCAGGTTATGTCAACATAGGACTCGTTTTACTGTGGATATAGATACTTTTGTACCTGTTTCCTCCAGCATCTTCACCAGGTTCTTTGCTATTGTTCTGGGATTTGCACTTTTCGCACCAAAGTGCGTTCATCTCTAGGAGACAGAATGCGTCTCCTTCCTGAGCGGTATGACGGCTGCGTGGTCCCATGGTGTTTATTCTAGCGTACTATTGTTTGTACAGATGAACGTGGTACCTTCAGGCGTTTGGAAATTGCTCCCAAGGATGAACCAGACTTGTAGAGGTCTTGGCTGATTTCTTTTGATTTTCCCATGATGTCAAGCGAAGAGGCACTGAGTTTGAAGGTAGGCCTTGAAGTACATCCACAGGTACACCTCCAATTGACGCAAATTATGTTAATTAGCCTATCAGAAGCTTCTAAAGCCATTACGTCATCTTCTGGAATTTTCCCAGCTGTTTAAAGGCACAGTCAACTTAGTGTATGTACATTTCTGACCCACTGGAATTGTGATACAGTGAAATAATCTGTCTGTTAACAATTGTTGGGAAAATGACTTGTGTCATGCGCAAAGTAGATGTCCTAACCGACATGCCAAAACTATAGTTTAACAAGAAATTTGTGGAGTGGTTGAAAAAACGACCTAAGTGTATGTAAACTTCTGACTTCAACTGTATAAATAGTAAAACCAGAGAAACGGATCATTTTGCAGTGGTCTCTTAATTCTTTCCAGAGTAGTATTATGACAACATTTTGCCCGTTTTGGACTTCGGTGAAGTTCTTTTCAGTTGTTCGGGCAGCTGGAGTCAAGCGAGTCTACGCCCCTTTGTCTGTGATTGGTCAACAGTAGGGATTATTCAATAAAGTCATTGTTGTCATTCAAAGAGATGACTCGTTTTCATGCAACAAAAAAATATTGGAAAATACTGCACCAAACATTCTAGTTAGATGTAAAATTGAGCGATTTAAGATCTCTTCGGCAAAAACTTAAAAATGAATGACAGATTTCTAGAGTTATCTTAGATGAATTCTGACTATTCGGAGGAATCGTATACTGGCTATGGCGTCTCAAAATGGACAAACAGTACTATAGCCGCTTGAAAAAGAAAAGTGAAGGTCTTTAAAGCGAGTATGCGAGTACTGTAGTTCGGTTCGGCTAGTTGCTGACAACTTTAGGCGTTGGCGTTTACAGGATTCTTTTGATTTTATGTCATCTCTCAGGAGACATTGGTACGTTAAATCGATTTTGGCCTACTCAATATGATACTGTTTAAGTATGTATTTTCTCTAGTGTGTCTCTTGATTAAACTGATATGAATACATTTCCATTTCAAAACTGATGCAGATTGTTCTCGTTATTTTTATTTCATTCTATGTGCTAATTGATGCGAATGTTCTTGTTGTCAGGTGTGCGTCCGTTCCCGTGCCCTCACTGTGACAAGATCTTCCGTACGTCGGGCCACAGAAAAACGCACATCGCCTCCCACTTCAAGAGCCTGCAGCAGAAGAAGCACAAGTTCCCACGCAAAATCCACAGAACCAAGGTGTCCAAGAGCAACCTACCTCTGCCTGATATCCCCCTGCAAGAGCCCATACTCATCACGGACCTCGGTAACGCATGCATACTCGCTCGCTCCCTCACATTCACGCATGCACACACATACACACGCACTTTGTTCATATTGTCCCCTCCTCCCCAGGTCTCATCCAGTCCCAGAACCCTCGCCTGGTCTTTCAGACATACCTGGAGATGGTGGACAATGATCGGCCATACAAGTGTCCCTGCTGTAACAAGGCCTATAAGAAATCCAGCCACCTCAAGCAGCATGTTAGGTACAGATATCCTCTATACACACACACACACACACACACACACACACACACACACACACACACACACACACACACACACACACACACACACACACACACACACACAGTTTGTATTCACATGTATTCCTTTAGAAATATCATCCTCTCAGAAGCAGCCGAATGTAGCAGTGAATGTATTTCTGATACAGTGCATGGATATATAGTTGTGAGAGGAAGTTATATATTTCGCCTCAGCTTAGATCCTCTTGTACCTTGTCACTGGGATAAGCCTGCTGTAGCATGTCAGACAGCTGCTGAGCTGCCGTTATCAGTGGAGTTAGAGTCCACCCCTGTGGCTTAGGGGCATTAGTTCCTCATTTGATGCGAGAGGGATGAGCCGTGCTGAGCAGAGCCCGGGGATGGACAAGGAGGCAGGGGGAGGAGGGCTCAGCACATGGCAGAGGGTTTGAGACACTGGCAGACACATGGGTTCAAGTAGTATTTGTTTTCTTTCAAATACTTTGAGGGTTTTATTGAGCCTGCCTAGAGTGCCAGGCAAACTTGATCAAACACAGTTAAAGTACAGTATATACATTACCGTTCATAAGTTGCAAAATGAATAGGAAATTTAGTCAAGATGTTGACAAGGTTATAAATAATTATTTTGAATTGAAATAATAATTGTGTCCTTCAAACTTTGTTTTTGTCAAAGAGTCCTCCATTTGGAGCAATTACAGCCCTGTAGACCTTTGGCATTCTAGTTGTCAATTTGTTGAGATAATCTGAAGAGATTTCACCCCATGCTTCCTGAAGCACCTCCCACAAGTTGGGTTGGCTCGATGGGCACTTCTACGGTCCATCTGCTCCCACAACAGCTTTATAGGGTTGCGATCCGGTGACTGTGCTGGCCATTCCATTATAGACAGAATACCAGATGACTGCTTCTTCCATAAATAGTTCTTGCATAGTTTTGAGCTGTGCTTTGGTTCATTGCCCTGTTGTAGGAAGAATTTGACTCCAATTAAGTGCCGTCCACAGGCGTGGTGGTGTGGATTGCAAAATGGATTGATAGCCTTCCTTCTTAAAGATCCATTTTTACCCTGTACAAATCTCCCACTTTAACTCAACCAAAGCACCCCCATACCATCACATTGCCTCCACCATGCTTGACAGATGACATCAAGCACTCCTCTAGCATCTTTTCATTTTTTTATGCGTCTCACTAATGTTGTTCTTTGTGATCTGAACACCTCAAACTTTGATTAGTCTCACCATAACACTTTTTCCCCCAGTCTACCTCTGTCCAGTGTCTGTGTTCTTAATATTTTCTTTTTATTTCGCCAGTCTGAGATATGGCTTTTTCTTTGCAACCCTGCCTAGAACGCCAGCATCATGGAGTCGCATCTTCACTGTTGACGTTGTTTTGCGGGTACTATTGAATGAAGCTGCCAGTTGAGGACTTGTAAAGGCATCTGTTTCCCAAACTGTGCACCAGAGCTTCCCACTCCTCTTTCTATTCTGGTTAGAGCCAGTTTGCTCTTCTGTGAAGGGAGTAGTACACAGCGTTGTATGAGTTTCTTGGCAATTTCTCACATGGAATAGCCTTCATTTCTCAAAACAAGAATAGAGTGACGAGTTTCAGAATAAAGTTCTTTGTTTCTGGCCACAAATGCTGATGCTCCAGATACTCAACTAGTCTAAAGAAGGCCAGTTTTATTGCTTCTTTAAATCAGCACAACAGTTTTCAGCTGTGCTAACATAATTGCAAAAGTGTTTTCTAATGATTAATTAGCCTTTTTTTAAATTATGAACTTGGATTAGCTAACACAACATGCCAATGGAACACAGGAGTGATGGTTGCTCATAATAAGCCTCTGTACGCGTGTGTAGATATTCCTTAAAAAATCTGCCGTTTCCAGCTACAATATCTACACTGTTTTTCTGATCAATTTGATGTTATTTTAATGGACAATTTTCTTTGCTTTTCTTTCAAAAACAAGGAAATTTCTAAGTGACCCCAAACCTTTGAACGGTAGTGTATGCAAAAGTACTTGGATTCCCCTTCAAATTTGTGGATTCAGCCACGGCCATTGCCCATGACTTTCAACGTGGCACCGTCATAGAATGCCACCTTTACAACAAGTCAGTTCGTCAAATTTCTACCCTGCTAGAGCTGCCTCAGTCAACCGTGAGTGCGGTTATTGTGAAGTTGAAATGTCTAGGTCTACGCGAGTGCGGAGTGCTGAAGCGCATACCGCATCAAAAATTGTCTGTCCTCGGTTGCAACACTCACTACATAGTTTCAAACTGCCTCTAGAAGCAAAGTCAGCACAATCATTGTTAGTCGGGAGCTTCATGAAATGGGTTTCCATGGCCGCGCAGTGGCACACAACCCTAAGATTACTATGCGCAAGGTCGAGCATCGACTGGAGTGGTGTAAAGCTTGCCACCATTGTAGAAGTGGAAACGCGTTCTCTGGAGTGATGAATCACACTTCACAATCTGGCAGTCCGACGGACGGAATCTGAGTTGGCGGATGCCAGGAGAACGCTACCTGCCCCAATGCATAGTGCCAACTGTAAAGTTTGTTGGAGGAGGAATAATGGTCTGGGCTCCTTAGTTCCGTTGAAGGGAAATCTTAACGCTACAGCATACAATTGCATTCAAGACGATTCTGAGCTTCCAACTTTGTGGCAACAGTTTGGGGAATGCCTGTTCCTGTTTTTGCATGACAATACCCCTGTGCACAAAGCGAGGTCCATACAGATGGTTTGTCGAGATCAGTGTGGAATAACTTGACTGGCCTGCACGGAGCCCTAACCTCAACCCCATCAAACATCTTTGGGATGAATTGGACCGCGGACTGCGAGCCAGGCCTAATCGACCAACATCACTAATGCTCACTAATGCTCTGGTGGCTGAATGGAAGCAAGTCCCCGCAGCAATTTTCCAACATCTAGTGGAAAGCCTTCCCAGAAGAGTGGAGGCTGTTTTGGCAGCAATAATTTTGCAATTAGATGTTAAGCTAGCAGGTGTACACATACTTTTGGTCATGTAGTGTATTTAAAGTATAGAAAACAAATACAATTTGAACCCAGGTCTGGCTAATGTCTATGCCATGTGGGCCTGGTTTATGATAGGACAGGCCAGTTAGAGAGGAAAGCATGTACAGAGGGAAAATATTTGAAGGGATTTAGGGACAGAGAGGGGGAGAGAAATATTCAAATGTGGGGTGGCAGGTAGCCTAGTGGATAAGAGCATTGGGCCAGTAACCACAACAGTAATTGCTGCTGTAAGTCGCTCTGGATAAGAGCGTCTGCTAAATGACTAAAATGTGTGACAGGCCATTTTATTTTGTCTGGTTTAATCTCCAGGTTGTTGTCAGGAATAACGTGTAATGTCACAGTGATGGATAGGTCTTATTTTTGTTTTCAGTAGCCTAAGTCATTACAGGTCCATTAACCAGCCAATGTATCTGGAAAATGTCATCCCCACCATTTACCACAGGAACAAAATCCCTCTACAATGAGTATTGCATTCAGTTTCTGTGTTTTTTTCTTAGGATGAGAAAAATGGGAGATTGAAGTTTGGGGCTCCAAGGAGTAATTGGCGAGCGATATTCATTGATTCTTTCAAGATGTCGTTTTGCCCTTTGGGCTGACACATCTAATCTTCCCCTTTTACTAAAATGTTTCTTCGTTTCACTACTGTGGGGAAAAGAAAAAAGTAACAGCCTATTTAATAAAGGTCACAGTCTCGATAAACAAGGAAACAAAAGTTGACCTTAATGTTAATATAATATAATATAAAACCTTAATAACAACGTTGCCTTCGCTGCTCTGCTTAGCCTATCTGAGATTGATGTTCTGTATTCCCTCCTGTCTGTTTACTTTAGACCTAGGACCGAGCCCAAGTCAAAACTCTGTCACATTATACTGATAAACGTGTTCCTCAGGGAATTTACTGCATACACCCATCATACTGTATAATGCTTACTGTTTTTTTTTTTTTTTAGGATTTGCAAATTCGAGTCCCTTGACATGTATTGAACTATTTATTCTCCCTAATTTGAGCCATTGACTCAGACCATAACACACCCAGTCATAACATCACCTGTCATAACATTACATTCATAACATTCTACTATATCCAGGGTTGATATGCAAAGTGTTTGTGATATGACCAGAGGGAGATTCTTGCGGATCAAAACGTTGTCAGTAAAGGTGGTCTTTGGGAGCATATTCAGTGTGAGGGCCTTTCTGTTCTTGTGATGATACAGTGCATTCGGAAAGTATTCAGACCCCTTGACTTTCTCCACATTTTGTTACCTTACAGCCTTATTTTAAAATGGATTTAATTGTTTTTTTCCCCTCATCAATCTACACACAAAACTTCATAATGACAAAGCAAAATGTATAAAACATTGTCAGGAATTTTTGCAAATGTATATAAAAAAAAATAATATCACACTTTACTCAGTACTTTGTTGAATCCCCTTTGGCAGCGATTACAGCCTTGAGTCTTCTTGAGTCTTTTTGGGTATGACGCCACAAGCGTAGCACACCTATATTTGTGGAGTTTCTACCATTCTTCTCTGCAGATCCTCTCAAGCTCTGTCAGGTTGGATGGAGAGCATCACTGCACAGCTATTTTCAGGTGTCTCCAGAGATGTTCAAGTCCGGGCTCTGGCTGGGCCACTCAAGTACATTGAGACTTGTCCCGAAGCCTCCTGCGTTGTCTTGGTTGTGTGCTTAGGGTCGTTGTCCTGTTGGAAGGCGAACCTTCGCCCCAGTCTGAGGTCCTGAGTGCTCTGGAGCAGGTTTTCATCTCTGTACTTAGCTCTGTTCATCTTTCCCTCGATCCCGACTAGTCTCCCAGTCCCTGCCATTGAAAAACATCCCCACAGTATGATGGTGCCACCACCATGCTTCACTGTAGGTATAGTGCCAGGTTTCCTCCAGACGGGATGCTTGGCATTCATTCCAATGAATATAATCTTGGTTTCATCAGACCAGAGAATCTTGTTTCTCGTGGTCTGAGAGTCCTTATTAAGGTGCCTTCTACTGAGGAGTGGCTTCTGTTGGGCCACTCTACTATAAAAGTCTGATTGGTGGAGTGCTGCAGAGATGGTTGTCCTTCTGGAAGGTTCCCCCATCTCCACAGAGGAACTCTGGAGTTCTGTCAGAGTGACCATCAAGTTCTTGGTCACCTCCCTGACCAAGGCCCTTTTCAGTTTGGCTGGGCGGCCAGCTCTAGGAAGATCTTAGTGGTTTCAAACTTCTTCCATTTAAGGATGATGGAGGCCACTGTGTTCTTGGGGACCTTCAATGCTGCTGACATTTTTTGGTACCCTTCCCCAGATCTGTGCCACGACGCAATCCTGTCTCGGAGGTCTACTGACAATTCCTTTCAACCTCATGGCTTGTTTTTTGCTCTGACATGCACTGTCAACTGTGGGACCTTATATAGACAGGTGTGTTCCTTTCCAAATGATGTCCAATCAATTCAATTTACTGCAGGTGTACTCCAAGTTGTAGAAACTTCTGAGGATGATCAATGGAAACAGGATGCACCTGAGCTCAATTTGGAGTTTTTCTGTTTTTTATTTGTAATAACTCTGCAAAAATATTTTTAACCTGTCATTATGGGGTATTGTATGTAGATTGAGGATATATATATATATATTTTGTAATCAATTTTAGAATAAGGCTGTAGCATAATAAAATGTGTAAAAAGTATTGGAGTCTGAATAGTTTCTGAATGCACGGCCTGTCTCATGATATTAACATTGTTCGGTCATCTTCCATCAGGTCTCACACGGGAGAGAGGCCGTACAAGTGTGTCCAGTGCAGTAAGGGCTTTGCCTCCTCGGGGGTGCTGAAGGCCCACATCCGGACCCACTCGGGCCTCAAGGCCTACAAGTGCCTGATTTGTGACACCACGTTCACCACCAGCGGCAGCCTGCGTCGCCATATGACCACCCACAGCGACATGCGACCCTACATGTGCCCTTACTGCCAGAAGACCTTCAAGTCCTCACCCAACTGCAGGAAGCACATGAAGACCCACAGGTTAGTAATGCTCATGTGTTGTCGGGCACAGAGTTGTTTCAGGTCATGTGATCTGACCAGGTGGAAAAAGGAAAAACTCAGGGCATTATTCAGGGCATGTGATCAAGAATACTGGCTAGCTAAGTGGCTAGCACTACGTCGCTCTCCCAATTTGGTTATTGTCACATTGCTGAAATTTGTATGAAATTGAATCTTTCTCAACTCTAAATCTCTAGATATCTAATATTTCCATAAGAAATGGCTGATTTCTGTTTGTTTTGTAGGTCAAAGTAGTAAGCAACCTGAATCCACCTCCTCATTCCCCCTCCCAGGTATGAGTTGGCCCAGCAGCTCCACCAACAGCAGAACCCGGAGCCCTCGCTGGACGACCCCATGGATGGCACCACCGTGACCCACGACCTGCAGGTGGAGCTGGAGGACGGCACCCTACAGCAGGAGGCTCCTCCCACTGTGGGCTCGGAGCAGCAGGGCATGCTGGACCTGGGCCAGGCGCAGGTGGTGGACGGCGGCCAACAGGTGTCGCTGGAGACCCAGCTGAGTGACCAGCCCCTGGGACAGGAAGAGGGTAAGAGTGTCAGCATGTTAGAAAGTATCAGTTTAGACAAGGCACAGACTCACTGGTCTTGAACACGTAAAACATAGTTATTAGGGACGCATGGTGATTGCCAGATCAGTGATTCTGTGCAGTCTGACGGCAGTCTGATCTCGAACATAGTCTTTTCATGTCGATGACAATCATGCCACAACTTTATAGGCCTGCTGCCACATCAATGGGGTCAATTTCACACCATGTGTATTGATTTCAAAATGAAATAAATCGTGAACATGAAAAATAAAGTTGACAATGTAAACATTATATTTTCGAGAACGGGTGAAGTAATGTATGTTGAAATCAAAAACCAAACAATTGAAAGCAAAAGGTATATAATTGTAAACTAAAATAAGACATCAAAATGCACAAACTTGTAAGCAAATAATTTTAAAGCGAGAGCAAAACTATGACAAATGCTAAAAAATATATATTTGAAAACATATGCAAAAATCATTTTCGGTGAAACTTTCCCAGCAACCAATCCTATTGAATACATTCTTCCTACACTCTTGCCAGCATGTACTACCTTTTGGTTATGCTACTCATATCTCTGCTTTTGATGTCTGTTTCTTTGCTTTCACTGCCAGTCTTTTCGATTGCGAGTTTTGGCATTATTTTTCCGGGGTTTAGAGGGAGGCGTAGACAATGAGTCTCCATTGGTCCGCTAGTTTTTCTCATTTGTCATAGAGTCTTGCTTTGAAGTTAGTTGCTTACAAGTTTTGGGATTTTGCTTTTGATGTGTTATTTTTGTTTACAATTCTATACATTTTGCTTTCAATTTTTGGGCTTTTTGATTTCAACATCAATTATTTCCCCCGTCCTCGAAAATATGTTTACATTCTCAACTTTATTTTTCATGTTCACGATTTATTTTATTTTGAATTCAAATCATATGGTGTGAAATTGACCCCGTACACATCCCTCTAACTTTCATTGGGGGATCCACGTAGTTCTATGTTGGCTGTACAAAGGATGATGCGAACAAAGTGATCCACCCCTAGAAGGTGTCTGAACCCTTCCCAACATCAACAGACACTTCTACAGAGATACTCTTGCTCTCCACCCGTCTCTCTTGATCTTAGACTGTATTTTTCATTTGGCCAGTCTACACGGCAAGGTGTTTAATTTTCAGGGACAATGGTTCGCTACAACTGTGTTAGCAAATAAAGCAAGGAACCTTATTCATATTTTGAATATCAATATCTTTCTAAACGGCACTCCTTTAAGAGGGCAAAGGGCACAAATCTGGGTTTCTAAACGGGCACTCATCTTGTCCGTCTGTGTAACTCCTCCATCTCTATTCCTTCCTCCACTCCAAATAGTAAGTCCATTTATTTAACTTTTTATCTGGCCCTTACTCAAACGCTATTTCCATCCCAACGATGGATCTTCAGAAACCTTCTCTTTTCTTATTGGTGCCTTTCTTGGAATTGTTATTCCAATGGGTTTTTCTATACAATGAGTTTTTGGATTGCGTCTCGTTAGGATTCATGGTGTGTGACTGACGGAACCACGTCCTTGACCTTGTAGCTTTTAACATTTTAAAACCGTTCCAACATATGCTATATTTAACCTCAGCAGAGAGAGAGAAGAGCATAGCACAACAAATGAAACTGGGCCAGAGGTCAAGCTTCAATCCTCATTAAAATTGTTACATTACCCTTTCAACCTCACAAGTTCACGGTGAGTAAAAGAAAAGAGAACTGAGAGGGGAAAAAATAAACTTATCCTAGCTTAGATTAGTATTTGTCCTCTCAGCCTTCAATCAAGTCCTTTTTAGAGCTATCGCTTAAGACCGTAACGTTTGTAAAAAAAAAAAAAAAAAAAGGCTTAAATGCATGAGCTAACCTCTGACCCATTCACAGAGAGAACAGATAACCTCTTGATTTGATTCACTGATGCCTATGGAGTCAAAAAATAATTTACAATTTTTTGTGTGTGTAATATATATATATATATATATATATATATATATATATATATATATTTTGGGGTCACTTAGAAATGTCCTTGTTTTTTTTAAAGAAAAGCAACAAACAAAAAAAGCCCATTTAAATAACATCAAATTGATCCGAAATAAAGTGTAGACATTGTTAATGTTGTAAATGACTATTGTAGCTGGAAACAGCTGATTTTTATTGGAATATTTACATAGGTGTAGACCCATTATCAGCAACCATCACTCCTGTGTTCCAATGGCACGTTGTGTTAGCTAATCCAAGTTTATAATTTTAAAAGGCTAATTGATTATTAGAAAACCCTTTTGCAATTATGTTAGCACAGCTGAAAACTGTTGTGCTGATTAAAGAAGCAATAAAACTGGCCTTTAGACAAGTTGAGTATCTGGAGCATCAGCATTTGTGGGTTCGATTACAGGCTCACACTAGCCAGAAACCAAGACCTTAAAAGATAAAAGATCCCAGCTTATTTCTCTCAAAGTTTGTGCAATAAAAAGGCTAATAAAAGGCTACAATGTGCCGTGTTGTCACACGACGCCACAGGTGTCTCAAAATGGTTGTGTTTATATTTTTGTTCAGGTAATTTCCAAAATAATGGAAACACTTGAGTAAATGAGGTATACAAAGTATATTGATAGCTTGTGCATCCACACAGGTGTGGTTTCTGAGTTAATTAAGCAATTAACATCCCATCATGCTCAGGGTAGTGTATAAAAATGCCCAGTTGCCCATTATTTTGGTTACCATGACCAGAAGATGAGATCTCAGTGACTTTGAAAGAGGGGTCTGAAAGGAGCATTGGGGGTTTAAAGGGTGTGTCAGTCTCCAGATCTCAACCCAATTGAACACTTATGGGAGATTCTGGAGTGGCGCCTGAGACTGCATCAACACAACACCAAATGATGGAATTTATTGTGGAAGAATGGTGTCGCATCCCTCCAATAGAGTTCCAGACACTTGTAGAATATAAGCCAAGGTACCCTGATGCTGTTTTTGCGGCTCGTGGTTGCCCAACAGTAGATGCCTACTGGATAACTTATTTGTATTGCTTTTAATCTTTTTAAATGAATATCTTAACACTTTGTTCTAGCTAGCTATTTGTGTAGGTAGCTTTCAAGTAAACCCAATGAGACACTTTATGTTGGTCTTAATTTTTGTTCTTTTTTTTTGCAGTTACCTGTTCGAACTACAAAATGTCCTTGTCATATCATGTTTGCCACGGTTAAACGGCAAACAACAGTCGACATAGAGAGGCTGTTTGAGTCTACAGGAAAGTCTCTAAAGTATTTTTTTTCTCCCCCCTGTCTCCATCTCAGATGGGGTAGGATAGTATTCTTGGTCTCTGCAGTGCCACAAAGGGCTCTTGTGAAAGGTAGTGCACTATACAGTGCCTTGCGAAAGTATTCGGCCCCCTTGAACTTTGCGACCTTTTGCCACGTTTCAGGCTTCAAACATAAAGATATAAAACTGTATTTTTTTGTGAAGAATCAACAACAAGTGGGACACAATCATGAAGTGGAACGACATTTATTGGATATTTCAAACTTTTTTAACAAATCAAAAACTGAAAAATTGGGCGTGCAAAATTATTCAGCCCCCTTAAGTTAATACTTTGTAGCGCCACCTTTTGCTGCGATTACAGCTGTAAGTCGCTTGGGGTATGTCTATCAGTTTTGCACATCGAGAGACTGAAATGTTTTCCCATTCCTCCTTGCAAAACAGCTCGAGCTCAGTGAGGTTGGATGGAGAGCATTTGTGAACAGCAGTTTTCAGTTCTTTCCACAGATTCTCGATTGGATTCAGGTCTGGACTTTGACTTGGCCATTCTAACACCTGGATATGTTTATTTTTGAACCATTCCATTGTAGATTTTGCTTTATGTTTTGGATCATTGTCTTGTTGGAAGACAAATCTCCGTCCCAGTCTCAGGTCTTTTGCAGACTCCATCAGGTTTTCTTCCAGAATGGTCCTGTATTTTGCTCCATCCATCTTCCCATCAATTTTAACCATCTTCCCTGTCCCTGCTGAAGAAAAGCAGGCCCAAACCATGATGCTGCCACCACCATGTTTGACAGTGGGCATGGTGTGTTCAGGGTGATGAGCTGTGTTGCTTTTACGCCAAACATAACGTTTTGCATTGTTACCAAAAAGTTCAATTTTGGTTTCATCTGACCAGAGCACCTTCTTCCACATGTTTGGTGTGTCTCCCAGGTGGCTTGTGGCAAACTTTAAACGACACTTTTTATGGATATCTTTAAGAAATGGCTTTCTTCTTGCCACTCTTCCATAAATGCCAGAATTGTGCAATATACAACTGATTGTTGTCCTATGGACAGAGTCTCCCACCTCAGCTGTAGATCTCTGCAGTTCATCCAGAGTGATCATGGGCCTCTTGGCTGCATCTCTGATCAGTCTTCTCCTTGTATGAGCTGAAAGTTTAGAGGGACGGCCAGGTCTTGGTAGATTTGCAGTGGTCTGATACTCCTTCCATTTCAATATTATCGCTTGCACAGTGCTCCTTGGGATGTTTAAAGCTTGGGAAATCTTTTTGTATCCAAATCCGGCTTTAAACTTCTTCACAACAGTATCTCGGACCTGCCTGGTGTGTTCCTTGTTCTTCATGATGCTCTCTGCGCTTTTAACGGACCTCTGAGACTATCACAGTGCAGGTGCATTTATACAGAGACTTGATTACACACAGGTGGATTGTATTTATCATCATTAGTCATTTAGGTCATTCAGGTCATCATTGGATCATTCAGAGATCCTCACTGAACTTCTGGAGAGAGTTTGCTGCACTGAAAGTAAAGGGGCTGAATCATTTTGCACGCCCAATTTTTCAGTTTTTGATTTGTTAAAAAAGTTTGAAATATCCAATAAATGTCGTTCCACTTCATGATTGTGTCCCACTTGTTGTTGATTCTTCATGTTCGAAGCCTGAAATGTGGCAAAAGGTCGCAAAGTTCAAGGGGGCCGAATACTTTCGCAAGGCACTGTATAGGGAATAGGGAGCCACTTGGAATGCAGTCTGAGTATCACAGTGTGACAGTGATTGGGCCTGGGGAGCTTTAGACGGATCAAAGGTCAGCAAACTGGAATCAGGTTGGTACTCCAGAGGACAGGTCGCCTGTCTGTCTTCAAGAAAGGTCACTATTGTCAGTGGCAGTCTTTTTGCCATTCAAAAAACTAGAGGGCAAACGGAAATGGAGACTTGATTAGTGACCTTTCTCTCTAGACTCTCAATCTCAACTTTCAAAAAATATGTTCATGTGACTTTCATTTTGCCAGGATAGACCATGGGTGTTAGAAACCTCTGTTCCGAGGGTAATCCTGATTGCCATCTATAAGGTTTGAATTGAAACACCGTGCACTGTAGAACTGGCCAAATAAAAACCATTGAAGATCCATAGTCTATAATTCCTCTCAGTACAAAGTACAAAGAAATACTGGACTTGCTGTACGTGAAGCATCTCTAGTTCTCCAGTGCTTTGTGCTTGACATTCAGCCTGGGGTCCAAAGACCGCCAGTAAATTAAAGATGAACCCCAATTTGACGACTGAACCCTGACTTGCTCTCTTGTTGCTGTCTGCGTGCTGTGTTGCTTTAACGGCCTAGAGCAGTCGAAAGCGGGATTTTTTTCCCTGTGCTTTATATATATTTCCACACTATGAGGTTGGAATAATAGTGTGAAAATGAGGATAATGACCTTCTAGTGTAAGAGCTGTTTGAGAAGAACGCCTGAACTTTCTACCTATTTTGGTGGGAGGGAGTTTTTGCCTTCCATGTTGACATCACCATGCGGTAAATTAGTTAATAGACCAATAAGAAAGAGTTCCAAACTTCTCTGCAGATAAATGCCCATTTTTTGTTTCCCCCTCCCCACTCAAATCACTCCCACACAGTCCAAGCTTTTTTTTTTTTTCTCACTCGAGAAATGTTTCTTTGCTAAGAAGCTACAGTATTTTGGGGTTTTGTTTCTTTCTGACCATTTTCATTGAAAAACAAATCCCAGTAATTGTTTGATGTTGAGACAAAGGTCCAATGCAGCCATTTTTAAGTGAATCGTAATACTTTGGTCTTTTATTTACACAGTCTACCCAGACTAACCTGCTTTGTTCCTCTGTCTTCTTATCTTTCCCCCTCTTGACTCCAGACACCTTTGTGACTACCCAGCATGCTCTGCCTCAGAATATTAGCCAGTTTGAGACACAGACACTCCCGCAGCCTGGCTTTGACCAGCAAACACTTACTCAAGGTAACTCATGCACGTACACACACAAACACACACTGCATGGTAGTGCCATACAAACCTTTCTCTCGGTACATTTAACAATGTCTGTGAGTTAACCCGGAGTAAATTATGCACTGGCACACACATACACGGGTTGGCAGCCACGCGGGCTGTCTCAATCCAGTGTAATGGACAAACGCCACGGTTGCCTCTGACCTCTGGCTGAGAAGAGCCCATTTACAGCGAGGACTGTCAGAAAGCATCTGCTTGGCACATCAGATGTAACATTTTCACAATGGGTAGCCTAACCTTTTGTCTCCGTAACGATTGCATCCAGACTCTATTGCCCACAGCAATATGCTCTCCCCCTCCTACAGAGGTGCATCAAACACTAGAACACGTTCTCTTTCGACAGGTTTCCTGCCACATCCAAGGCCTCCCTATACTCTCTGTATAGTTTTGATAAAGTAAAAAGTTTGATGTCATAAATAAACCCGAGACCGACAGCAGGGAGGATATTGATGTGTGTGTGTGTGTTTCTCGTGAGCATGTGTGTGGCACTCCACCAGGTGGACTTCTACACATTTCCTCTCCTCTCTTGTTCTTTTCAAGAAGGAAAGTAAGGAATTATTAGAGGAATCCGGGTACTTCTCTCTGCCGTCTGCCAGCATTTTAACGAACCGTGTCCGTTCATTAATATCAGTGAGTGGAGCTTTAATGAAGGACTGTGTGCTTCAGCGAGTCCCCTAATTTGCACCCGAAGACAATCCGACTGGTGGCACAGGAAGTTTCCTGCACAGTCTTTGTCCACACGCGCGCAGAGACTGGCGGCATGGGCTCTCTGGAAGCATCAGTTTGTTAATGGCGCGTTGTAGGAGGATGAGCCGTTGCGATCCTTAATTAGCTTTTGAGGAACTTTTCCAATCACACTTTTAGCCTCTAGCCAGATATCCAGATGTACAGGGTTAACTCATTTCGTGCTGTGGTGCATCTCCTGTTGGGAAGTGTGAGGTTTATCCTTAATAGGCTTTTCAAATCCACTTCTATCTCTGTAATCAATTAATCTATTCTAAGGTTCAAGCTGTGTACCAGTGGAGACTTGTGGTGGGAGAAATCAGAGGACAGGTTCCTGGAATTAAAATGATTGGAACGGTATCAAACACATTCATTCCCTTACAGCCATGACAATGAGCCCGTCCTTCGAATTCAAGCTTCCACATGTGTATATGATGCATTTGGAAAATATTCAGATCCCTTGACTTTTTCCACATTTTGTTACATTACAGTCTTATTTGAAAATGGATTAAATATTTGTTTCCCCTCATCAATCTACACACAATACCCCATAATGACAAAGCAAAAACAGGTTTTTAGACATTTTTGCAAATGTATTAACAGTAAAAACTGAAATATCACTGTTACATAAGTATTCAAATCCTCTCTAGCTCTGTCAGGTTGGCTGGGAAGCGGCATCGCTGCACAGCTATTTTCATTTTTTTTCAGAGATCGGGTTCAAGTCTGGGCTCTTGCTAGGTCACTCAAGGACATTCAGAGACTTGTCCCGAAGCCACTCTTGCGTTGTCTTGGCTGTGTGCTTAGGATTGTTGTCCTGTTCGAAGGTGAACCTTCACCCCAGTCTGAGGTCCTGAGCTCTCTGGAGCAGGATTCTATCAAGGATCTCTCTGTAATTTGAGTTAATTTTTCCCTAGATCCTAACTAGTCTCTCAGTCTTTGCCGCTGAAAAACTTCCCCACAGCATGATGCTGCCACCACCATGCTTCACCGTAGGGATGGTGCCAGGTTTCCTCCAGAGGTGATGCTTGGCATTCAGGCCAAAGAGTTCAATCTTGGTTTCATCAGACCATAGCATCTTGTTTCTCATGGTCTGAGAGTCCTTTAGGAGCATTTTGGCAAACTCCAAGCGGGCTGTCATGTAACTTTTACTGAGGAGTGGCTTTCGTGCCCTGATTGGTGGAGTACTGCAAAGATGGTTGTCCTTCTGGAAGGTTCTCCCATCTCCACAGAGGAATTCTGGAGCTCTGTCAGATTGACCATCAGGTTCTTGTAAGATGTGGATGTCGATTAAGGCAGCCCCATGCACCTCTCTGAGGGCTTGGGTTAAATGTGGAAGACACATTTCAGTTGAAGGCATTCAGTTGTACAACTGACTAGGTATCCCCTTTTCTCCGCCGATTGCTCAGTTTTGCCGGGTGGTCAGCTCTGATTTTTTAAAATTGATTTAACCTTGCAACTCAGTTAAGAACAAATCTTATTTACAATGACAGCCTACCCCGGCCAAACCCTCCCCTAACCCGGACAACGCTGGGGAAATTGTGCGGCCCCCTATGGGACTCCTGATCACGGCCGGTTGTGATATGGGATCGAACCCGGGTCTGTAGTGACACCTCTAGCACTGCGATGCACTGCCTTAGACCGCTGTGCCACTCGGTCCCCAAAAGAAGAGTCTTGGTGGTTCTAAACTTCTTCCATTTAAGAATGATGGAGGCCACTGTGTTGCTGGGGACCTTCAATGCTGCAGAATTTGTTTGGTACCGTTACCCAGATCTATGTCTCGACACTGATGTCTGCGCTCTACGGACAATTCCTTCGACCTCATGGCTTGGTTTTTGCTCTGACGTGCACTGTCAACTGTGGGACCTTCTATAAATAGGTCCAGTCAGTTGAATTTCCCACAGAAGGACTCCAATCAAGTTGTAGAAACATCTCAAGGATGATCAATGCCAACGGGAAGCACCTGAGCACAATTTTGAGTCTCGTAGCAAAGGGTCTGAATAGTTAAATAAATTAGCAAAAATGTCTAAAAAACAGATTTCGCTTTGTCATTATGAGGTATAGTGTGTAGATTGATGAGGATTTTGTTTTTATTAATAGGTGGCGGCTAGTGGTTAGAGCTTTGGGCCAGTAACCGAAAGGTTGCTGGATCGAATCCCCAAGCTGACAAGGTAAAAATCTCTCATTCTGCCCCATGAACAAGGCAGTTATCCCTCTGTTCCCCGGTAGGCCGTCATTGTAAATAAGAATTTGTTCTTAAACTTTATTTAACTAGGCAAGTCAGTTTAAGTAAAACATGAATAATAATAATAATACATTCAAATAAGGCGTAACAAAATGTGGAAAAAGTCAAGTGGTCTGAATACTTTCTGAATGCACCCTCCTTTAGAGTTGCTAGAGTCCCTTAAGTTCTCATACAGGGTTAACCCATTGTATGCTGTAGTGCTGTATGCTTTTGTGTCCTCCTGCAGGTTTCACCATCACTGCGGACGGCTATGCCCAGGCCCAGTTCTCCACGGTGCAGCAGCTACAGGACTCCAGCACCCTGGAGTCTCAGGCCCTGTCTTCCAGCTACCACCCCCAGAACCTGCTCCATGTGCCCAGCCAAGAGGTGGTGAGTCCAGCACCGTCAGCCTCTAACCGCCACACCTTCCACGGGGGGCTTCCATCTCACCATCATAGCGTGGCATTGGCTCTATGTAGAGAGTAGGGTTGCAAAATTTCCCCAAAGTTCTCAGTAAACCCTTCCATAGGGATTTCTGAAAAACACAGGGACTTTGGGAAATGTCAAATGTAAATGTTATTTATCACACGTGTCGAATACAACTGGTGCCGACTTTACAGTGGAATGGCTGCTTACAAACTTGGTTGCTTACAAAATTATAATAAATCAAAAATGAACTAACACAAAATAAATAAAAAACAAAATACAATACACAAGAAGGGAGCTATATACAGGGAGTACCAGATCAATGTGCAGAGGTATTTGAGGTAGATATGTACATGAAGGCAAAAAGTATTTGATACACTGCCGATTTTGCAGGTTTTCCTACTTACAAAGTAGAGGTCTGTAATTTTTATCATAGGTACACTTCAACAGTGTGAGCCGGAATCTAAAACAAAAATCGACATAAGTATTTTATCACCTACCAACCAGTAAGAATTCCGGCTCTCACAGACCTGTTCGTTTTTCTTTAAGAAGCCCTCCTGTTCTCCACTCATTACCTGTATTAACTTCACCTGTTTGAACTCGTTACCTGTATAAAAGACACCTGTCCACACACTCAATCAAACAGACTCCAACCTCTCCACAATGGCCAAGACCAGAGAGCTGTGTAAGGACATCAGGGATATAACTGTAGACCTGCACAAGGCTGGGATGGGCTACAGGACAATAGGCAAGCAGCTTGGTGAGAAGGCAACAACTGTTGGCGCAATTATTAGAAAATGGAAGAAGTTCAAGATGACGGTCAATCACCCTCGGTCTGGGGCTCCATGCAAGATCTCACCTCGTGGGGCATCAATGATCATGTGGAAGGTGAGGGATCAGCCCAGAACTACACGGCAGGACCTGGTCAATGGTCCATTAGTAACACACTACGTCGTCGTGGATTAAAATCTTGCAACGCACGCAAGGTCCCCCTGCTCAAGCCAGTGCATGTCCAGGCCCGTCTGAAGTTTGCCAATGACCATCTGGATGATCCAGAGGAGGAATGGGAGAAGTTCATGTGGTCTGATGAGACAAAAATAGAGCTTTTTAGTCTAAACTCCACTCGCCGTGTTTGGAGGAAGAAGAAGGATGAGTACAACCCCAAGAACCTCATTCTTTGGGGATGCTTTTCTGCAAAGGGGACAGGACGACTGCACTATATTGAGGGGAGGATGGATGGGGCCATGTATCACGAGATCTTGGCCAACAACCTCCTTCCCTCAGTAAGAGCATTGAAGATGGGTCGTGGCTGAGTCTTCCAGCATGACAACGACCCGAAACATACAGCCAGGGCAACTAAGGAGTGGCTCCGATTAGAAGCATCTCAAGGTCCTAGAGTGGCCTAGCCAGTCTCCAGACCTGAACCCAATAGAAAATCTTTGGAGGGAGCTAAAAGTCCATATTGCCCAGCGACAGCCCCGAAACCTGAAGGATCTGGAGAAGGTTTGTATGGAGGAGTGGGCCAAAATCCCTGCTGCAGTGTGTGCAAACCTGGTCAAGAACTACAGGAAACGTATGATCTCTGTAATTGCAAACAAAGGTTTCTGTATCAAATATTAAGTTCTGCTTTTCTGATGTATCAAATACTTATGTCATGCAATAAAATTAATTAAAAATCATACAGTGTGATTTTCTGGAATACCAGCAACAGTGTGTGAAAACCTTGTGAAGACTTACAGAAAACGTTTGACCTCTGTCATTGCCAACAAAGGGTATATAACAAAGTATTGAGATAAACTTTTGTTATTGACCAAATACTTATTTTCCACCATAATTTGCAAATAAATAAATAAAAAATCCTACAATGTGATTTTCTGGATTTTTTTTCTCATTTTGTCTGTCATAGTTGAAGTGTACCTATGAAGAAAATTACAGGCCTCTCTCATCTTTTTAAGTGGGAGAACTTGCACAATTGGTGGCTGACCAAATACTTTTTTTTTGCCCCACTGTATACATGAAGGCAGGGTAAAGTGACTAGGCATCCGGATAGATAATAATAAGGTATTTGAGGTAGATATGTACATGAAGGCAGGGTAAAGTGACTAGGCATCAGAATAGATAATAATACGGTACTTGAGGTAGTTATATACATGAAGGCAGGGTAAAATGACTAGGCATCAGGATAGATAATAATAAGTGTAAAATAAAGAGCAGAGTAGCAGCAGCAAATTATGTGTCTGAAAGTCTGTGTAATGTGTGTGTGTGTGTGGTGTTTGAGTGAGGGATTTGCGTGGGAGTGACAGTGTAGTGTGTGATTGTATGTATATGGTGTTATTATACAAAGTCTAGTGAGTGTGCGTAGGGTTAGTGCAGATAGTTTGGGTACCATTTAATGAACTATTTAGCAGTCTGGCTATTTAGCAGACATATGGCTTGGGGATAGAAGCTGTCTCAGATCCTGTTTTTCCACCCTAATGTAGCAGGTGTTCTATCAAGCCGAAAACAGCTGAATTAATTGTATCCTTAAGTAGTCCATTCAAATAGACTGTATAGCATATTGTCAAGAATATTTAGCATTCACTGATTAATCACAATTCAGTTAATTAATGGTTGCTTATATTTCTGTTTAGACGAGTGTCCTGCTCCAGGAGACTAGCCAAGGAGACCTCCAGCTGTCCGACCAGACGCAAGACTACCAAGACCCAGAAGACAGCGAGGACAACAGCAAGAGGGCTTACAGGTGTGTGTGTGTGTGTGTGTGTGTGTGTGTGTGTGTGTGTGTGTGTGTGTGTGTGTGTGTGTGGTGTGCGGTGTGCGGTGTGGCTCGGTTGGTAGGGCATGGTGATGGCAATAGTTGTGGGTTCGATTCCCACGGGGACCAGTACTAGAATAAAGGTATGAAAAACGTATGCGCTCACTGCGAGTCGTTTTGGATAAGAGCCTCTGATAAATGACTAAAATGTAAATGTGTGTGAGCAAGCGAGACCGAGCCCTATAACTTTCGGCAAGTAATAGATACATTTACTTTCTGTCATTGTTTGAGGTTCCCGGCTCGTCTGCAGATAACACTGTTTAGCACCTTTATCAACAGTTGTGCTCTAGGGCTGTAAACAGCATTAGCAGTCGACACCGAGGAATGCAAAGCTACGATAACACTATCAGAATTGCACCTCCGTTGCTGTCATTGTCCCCTGATACCGTGACCATTTTGAGAGCGACACATAAATCATATTCGGGTCTTTTTAGAATCAAGCTGTTTTTTAATCTACCACCGCACAACACTCCCGCTCATATAGTCAAGTCTTTGTCTCCTTCTTTCTAAAGCCGTTTGTTAAGTTCCTCGAAGCCCCACTACCGGTAGCTTTCAATTTGTTTATTTAGAATTTGCGCAACGAAATAACTGTGTCCCAAATGGCACCCTATTCCCTATCTAGTGCACTACTTTTGACCAGGGCCCATATGTTGCCATTTGGGAAGCAGACAACGAGTTTAACTCTGCTAGCTTCCTGTCTGTAAAGGTGACTGTGGCAGCTTGTTGCTACAAGCTTTTTTGTTTTGTGACGAACTTGTGCGTCAGATGCCTGTGGAGGTGACGGCGGCAGCCTGTGTCGCTACAAGCTCTTAGTTTTCCAGCTAACGTGTGCGTCAGATGTAGGCGGAGGACACTAGCCACTGATGTTGTTGCGTTGTGGAAGCAGAGAGTGGGACGGCAAGGGGACTGAGTAATGCGTCATGCTTTGATTCAGCTTTGCCTCTGTTGTTCCCCATGGCACTCAGAACGGATGCAACACAAATAAATAATAAATCCCTACCACGTCAGCACACCATGCATTATTAGTGCCGGTCTAGGCTGGAACGACCAGCGGTATAGACAAAACAAGAGAAAGGACGACCTAGATAGATATGGGAAGGGAATGTGTATTTGAGATTGTGAACTACTGAACCTTCTCCTTCAGATACGACACGGCTGTAAATCGAGACTATGGTTTTAGCAGTGAGAAAAGAGTGTAGTGTCTGGAATGGTGTGACTTCAGTTTGGGTGTGAAATGCTCTGTATGGAGTCCTGTATATGTATCAACATTAGACTCCACATTCTGTTTAGAAAAGTATGCACATACATTCACATATCTATGGGGAGATGATCTCTCTGTCTCATTCTAAAGGCCAACGCAGACATAGTGGTGGAGCTTCAACACATAACTCACACCTTCCAAACAGAAAGCGCAAACCGATGCCATCGGGCTGAGTTAGTGACCTTTCCAAAGAAAAGTTTGGTTTTCAATTATTCCACTCTTCACAAAAGGTCTGATGTACTTTCATAAACCTCAACTTGCTTTGTGAATCGGTGGTGGAACTTTGAAATGATTCCTGTTGTCGGTATTGTTAACTGATGGTTTGTGACTTTTGATAGGAGCTTTATTGATACACATCTCATTGACAGAAACAGACCGTCTCTGTTACATCATGGTCGTGTTCATTAGGGCACGCAATGGAAAATGTTTTGCAACAGACCAAATTTAGTGTTTTCTTTTGGTGGTCAGTTAGTCCCTCCGTGTTTTAGCCTGTTTTCTTCAGTTTGAGTCCTAATGAACACGACCTGTGTGTTTTGATTCCCCCCAGGTGCACCATGTGTAATAAACCTTTTAAGAAGTCCAGCCATCTGAAGCAACACGTGCGCTCCCACACCGGGGAGAAACCCTACTGCTGCAACATTTGTGGCCGATGCTTTGTCTCAGCAGGGGTCCTCAAGTCCCACCTCAACACACACACAGGTAAGAACAGTGTACCTCAACACTGCATGCATAGTTAAAATAGCACGCTATTGATCTCACCAACCCAGACTCACGCGTCTCGTGGGACAAGCAAAGTGCTTCATTTGACGAATTCTGTTCGATTCACGTGCGACCGTCAAATATCGATTTCAGAATTGTTTCTCTCTCGTGGCTGTGCAGCTGGGTTGTGGAGAGAAATTACATAATACTATAGCCACAAATGCTTTGGGATACCCAGTAATGTAAAAATACTTTAAAATACTACTTAATTCGTTTTTGGGGTATCTGTATTTTTTTTGTTGTTGTATTTTACCCCCGATCTTGTCTTATCGCTGCAACTCCCCACCAGGCTCGGGAAGCGAAGGTTGAGTCATGCGTCCTCTGAAACATGACCCGACAAACCGCTCTTTGGATCATATTTTTTCATTTTCACCTAAAATGACATACCCAAATCTAACTGCCTGTAGCTCAGGACCTGAAGCAAGGACATGCATATTATTGATATCATTTGAAAGGAAACACTTTGACGTTTGTGGAAATGTGAAATTAATGTAGGAGAATAAACACATTAGATCTGGTAAAAGATAATACAAAGAAAAAAACATGTTCTTTTGTAAAAAATAAAATAAAATGGTTCCATCTTTGAAATGCAAGAGAAAGGCCATTATCTGACTTAGGACTCTAGGTGAAATTTAGAGTTTGGCCACTAGATGGCTGCAGTGTGTGTGCAAACTGTAGACTGATCCAATAAACCATTGCATTTCTGTTCGAAATGTTGTATCAAGTCTGATCAAATATGCCTAATTGGTCAAGTACATAACTGTGCACTCTCATCAAACAATAGCATGGTATGTTTTTACTGTAATAGCTACTGTAAATTGGATAGTGCAGTTTGATTAACAAGAATTTAAGCTTTCTGCCCATGTCCTGAAAAATGTTCTTGTTACTTTCAACGTCATGCTAAACACATTAGCGCAAGTTAGCTCAACCGTCCCGATGGTTGGACACCGATCCTTAAGAGGGTTTACTGCCCGCTTAACCCGGAAGCTAGCCGCACCAATGTGTCGGAGGAAACACCGTTCAACTGACGACTAGGATCAGCCTGCAGGTGCCTGGCCCGCCACAAGGAGTCGCTAATTCATGATGAGCCAGGTAAAGCTCCCCCGGCCAAACCTTCCCCTAACCCGGACGCTGAGATGCAGTGCCTTAGACCGCTGCGCCACTCGGGAGGTGGGGCATCTGTACTTTACTATTTCAATTTTTGACTACTTTTACTCCAATACATTCCTAAAGAAAATAATGTACTTTTTACTCCATACATTTTCCCTGACACCCAAAGGTACTCGTCTCATTTTGAATGCTTAGCAAGACAGGAAAATGGTCCAGTTCACACACCTATCAAGATATCATCCCTGGTCATCCCTACTGCCTTTAATCTGGCAGACTCACTAAACACAAATGCTTTGTTTGTAAATTAGCCCCTTAAATAAATGTTTAAAAAAAAAATAATGAAATCCCGCCGTCTTGTTTGCTTATTAATATAAGCAATTTGAAATGATTTACGCTTGAAACTTAAGTATATTTAAAACCAAATACTTTTATACTTTTACTCAAGTAGTATTTTACTTTGAAGGTGTCTTTACTTTTACTCAAGTTTGACAATTGGGTACTTTTTCCACCTCTGTGGAAACCAAAACCTTTATTGGTCAACACTGATGAAACATATGGTTGTTTATATTTTCATCTCCTTTGCTCCCGCTCCTAGGAGTGAAGGCCTATAAGTGTAACATGTGTGACACTTCCTTCACCACCAACGGCAGTCTGAACCGCCACATGGTCGTCCACCTGAAGCCCTACAAGTGTCACATGTGTGAGGACAGCTTCCGCAACAGCGTGCTGTATAGGAAGCACTTGAAGAAGGACCACGCCGAAGTGGACAGAGGTACAGACATAGGCTGCGTCCCAACAATATCTCCTTTCTCCTAAAGTGTGCGTTCGCTCACTACTTCCCACAAATCTAAAAGCATTGGATTGGTGGTGGTATGGGCTAGTAGGAGTTTATATGATATTTCTTATACCAGTCATTTCCTTCCAAATCAGTGAAGGGAAGTGAACAAGTGCACACTTGGGGAGGAAGGAGAAGTATTTGGGACACTGCCATAGAGATATACACTAGACAAGCATTTCGTGACACCCGCAATAACATCTGCTAAATATGTGTATGTGACCATTACATTTGTATTTAGAGTGGCTAGTGTCATAGATCTGTTTAGCTCTAGATTTGCTGATAATGGCAGCCATATTGGTCAGTGTTCTATTTAATTATATGGGTACAGAGATGCAGTATATACAGAAGTATGTGGACACCCCTTCAAGTTAGTGGATTCGTTGCTGACAGGTGTGTAAAATCGAGCACAAAGTCATGCAATCTCCATAGACAAACAGCAGTAGAATGGCCTTACTGAAGAGTTCAGTGACTTTCAACGTGGCACTGTCATAGGATGCCACCTTTCCAACAAGCGAGTTTGTAAAATGTCTGCCCTGCTAGAGCTGCCCTGGTGAACTGGAAGTGCTGTTATTGTGAAGTGGAAACGTCTAGGAGCATCAATGGCTCAGCCGCGAAGTGGTAGGACACACAAGCTCCCCGAACAGAACCGCTGAGTGCTGAAGTCTGTAGGGCTTAAAAATCGTCTGTCCTCGGTTGTAACACTCACTACCGCGTTCCAAACTGCCTCTGGAAGCAACATCAGGACAAGCACTATTCGTCGGGAGCTTCATGAAATGGGTTTCCATGGCTGAGCAGCTGCACAAGCCTAAGATTGTCATGTGCAATGCCAAGCGTCGGCTGGAGTGCTGTAAAGCTCGCCGCCATTGGGCTCTTCTGGAGCAGTGGAAATGCATTCTCTGGAGTGATGAATCACGCTTCACCATCTGGCAGTCTGACTGACAAATCTGGGTTTGGCAGATGCCAGGAGAATGCTACCTTCCCCAATGCATAGTGCCAACTGTAACGTTTTGTGGAGGAGGAATAATGGTCTGGGGCTGTTTTTCATGGTTCAGGCTAGGCCCCTTAGTTCCAGTGAAAGGAAATCTTAACGCTACAGCATACAATGACAGTCTAGATGATTCTGTACTTTCAACTTCGTGGCAACAATTTCTGGAAGGCCCTTTCCTGTTTCAGTATGACAATGCCCCTGTGCACAAAGCGAGGTCCATACAGAAATGGTTTGTCGAGATCTGTATGGAAGAACTTGACTGGCCTGCACAGAGCCCTGACCTTAACTCCATCGAACATCTTTGCGATTAATTGGAACGCGCACTGCGAGCCAGGCCTAATCGCCCAACATCAGTGCCAGACCTCACTAATGCTAGTGGCTGAATGGAAGCAAGTCCCTGCATCTAGTAGAAAGCCTTCCCAGAAGAGTGGAGGCTGTTATATCAGCAAAGGGGACCAGAATGAGATGTTCAACAAGCAGGTGTCCACATACTTTTGGTCATGTAGTGTATACTCTGTAGAGATGTGCTCTTTTTAAAGATGTAGTCTTGCACATTTTGTCAAAAAAGTGAGGATAAAATGAGTATCAGCTTTCGTGAGGTTTTATGCGGATTTTGACACCAAGGCAATATACACCATTTTTATTTTGGCCCTCCAGACCTCTGCAAAGAAAGAATTTGGGAAAGAAAATGAGTTTGACACCCCTGGAAAAAGGCAATCAGCCGTGGTTACATAACAGTTAAATCAGACCTTGGTCACATACACTTTCCAAATATTTGAAATACTTGATTTAGCTGGTCTGCTTCCATATAGAGTGAGCACTTTTAGTAATATTATATTTTATTTATTCTGCCAGACAAGCTTATATTGACAAGCAGCAATTATTTAGAAATGCATCTGAAATGGGACCAGGTCTGAGTTAGAGTCATGGTCCTGATGTTGAGTGACACTTAAGGAGCACGTGTATCCTTTTCTCCTATAATGCATCTCCCCTCGCAGGGCTGGAGGATGAGGACGGCGAGGAGGAAGAGGAGGGTGAGCAGACCGTGATGAAGAGGAACCGGGCCAACATCATAACCTTCACGGAGGAGCAGGCGGAGCAGCTGGCCAAGAATGATCCTGGTGACGAGGCGTCGGTGTCGGAGAAGGTGCTGGCCCAGTCGGCGGCGGAGCGCGACCGCATCAGCGAGATCAAGGACAAGGCGGTGGAGCTGGAGACTGAGCCCAAGTTCGCCAACTGCTGTAACTTCTGCCCCAAGAGCTTCAAAAAGCCCAGCGACCTCGTCAGGTGAACTGAGTGTCGGAGAACTGTCTCCCTCTGTCCTGTACTCTGTTATATGCTCTTTCTCAGTCTCTCTCTTCAGCTACTTCCTGTCTCTCTTTCTCTTTCCTATTCAGGGCCTGAAACAAACGTTTTGTTCCACCAGCCACTCTGGCAGGTAACGTTAGATTTAAAAATTGACCAGCCACTCAGATTTTTTACTTGCCAAAATGTTTTTTTCTCCATAATTACACCAAAACCTCCCCTCCAAAATCTAATGATCATGCTTCTAAAACAAGGAATGTATTACTAATCAGAAGTTATGTGGTATATTACCCAATGCTATTTCATTTTTTTGTGACCTGAGTTTTTTAATCAAAATACCACAGATGAAACAAAAAATTCAGCTGCCCCTTTAAAGGAAAGAGTTGCCCATTTTGAGCGACGTTCTATCAATTCCCTGTTTCATTTCATGTTTTCATGTGTATCTGAGCTGTTGTTGTTCAAGCAGGCATACATTCGGGTGGTATGAAGCATCTCACTACACTGGAAAATAATAGGAATATTTTCAGATCACAAAAACATCTACATGATCATACATGTCAGTTTTCAATGCTGGCCGATGTCATAATGCGAGAGGTTGTCTTCAAATGAGCCACTGATTATATTTTTTCAATATTCCTACCTCGAGAAATGTGTAATTTAAGAGGTCTAGCACATTTCTCCTATTTGTCTGCCTCTTCACTCCAGGGTGCGTTGCAAATGTCAAACTCTGCAGGTTGAACATGGTGAGATTGTAGAGTCCTAAATTGTTAGTGCTGTTTGTTTAGGCGATTTTACAGCTAACTAGCTACTTCACATGCTGATGTTAACTTTGGTTTTATTGTGTGTAGCTACGTTTGCTAGCTAGCTAGCCAGCCCTTAGAGAGAGCATTGCATTGTGGGTTTTGTAGTTGACTTGAGCTGCAACAGATTTCCACATCAATTTTCACATGTTGTTCTCAAAAAATATTGTTATTTAACACTGCACTTTTTATGCCTGTGCACAGCACTTCTTCAGCACAGGCAGTGTTGTTGCACGTGATGGGATATTCTAGGATTTGTAGTTCTTTGTGTGATTATCTACCAGCTATGAAACAAAAAGACAGAAACACTTTGAAAACGGCTACTGCAGCATTTATTTTGCTATATGTGATCATACTTGGCTTTTAACTCTTATTTTTATTGGCGAATGCGAGTGAAATGCTTGCACTGGGGGAGCCCTGACCACACGCCAACGTGGCTGCTGAAATAGACGTGGCAGGTGTTCGTTTAGGCCCTGGTCCTATTCCCCCTCATGCTCTGATTCTGAGTGACTCAGACGCTCTCTGTGTCTCTGAATATCTTGCTCTTGTGGTTGAAGTTTCTCCCACCTCTCTGAGCTCTTTGACAGGGGGCTCTTCTCTGTAGTCATGTTCAGGTGCAGTCCAGCCTGTGTGCCCACCTCTTCTTCCATCTCCACCTCTCTCTCTTTCTCTCTCTCTCTCTCTCTCTCTCCCCTTCTCATTATTCTGTCATGATTGTCTTTCCCAGCGGTTGAAGAGTTACCTTGTCGTTCCAGCCGCCCCCTCTTCCTGGACCTCTCAAAGAGCAATGCCCAGCTCATTGTCTCCCCACCCACGCCCATCCCATATCCCAGAAGAGCCCTCCACCACAGAGAGCCCAATTACAGGGCCCTGAACAGGCTCCAAACTGCGGCCCTGACCCAACCTCTCTCCCAGAATAAGAGCCCTCCTGCCAGTCACTACTACAGTTTCCACTGCAGACCTCTGCTCTGAGAGGGGCTCCACAATAGACCCTATCTGAAGTTATTAACACAGCCCACAGCACTCACAGGCTGGCTTGACAGGGTTAGTGTTTAGTTGGGTGCTTATCACCTGCCAATACACACACACACACATGTTTACTGGGGTGTTAATTTGTGAGATCACCGCCAAACAAGCTGTTAAACAGCCAATTAGATTTTTTTTGATCTCCTATGTATATATGATTGTCATCATCAGGCGCTGGAGAAATGAGTTGTTTCCCCTCTTCATTTTCCTCTTGTTTGACACTAGTGTTCCACCGGTGATTGACAGGCGGTCCCATAACACTTTTTGGGTAAACAGCTGAGTGATGGGGCTGGAGAAATGTAACCACTTTCAAATTCATAGACATAGGTATGGATGAAATTAACTCCGGTTTTATTGACCCATAAAAGTTTGGTTGCAATTAATGGTGAGTAATATTAGATTGGGGTATTAAGATATGAATTAATGATCGTTATTGCGTCGTCGAACATCCCCCGTGCGACCAGCCGTGACACAAGGCCATATTGAAGTATTTACGGGATAGGCTTAGCTTTTTCATTTCAAAAGTAGCCTCATTGGATTATGGAGTCACTAAGCCTGCCAAAAACAAGGGGAAATGACAGCAACACCCCAGGAATGGCTGCAACAAAGATGTATTCACTTCATTTCATGGTGCTCTTTTATCAAAAAACAATAAAGCTGACCTGTTTTTGGCAAAGACAAGGTTACCCTGACAAGCTACCCATTCTCATAGAAAACTTTCTCCTTTGTCAGCAAAAATGTAATAATGTAAAAATAAACGTACCCCCCCCCCCGCTCAGGGAGACCTAACAAAGTTACCTAGTACACATTACAAACAAAGACCAAAGTTATGAGAGGGAGTAAACTAACAATTTTGCTGAGTCAGTGGCCTTGTGCCTGAAAACCTTGCCGATTTCAAGTTCAGAAAGCGAAGACGTCCACGTGTTGTTATTTAATTTCATGGGAGCCTTGGTAAGCACAAAGCATGCAAAATGAAAATAGGAAAACATCAGAATGGCCACAGGTGATAAATGCATTGTGTGTTGCACTGTCTTTTTTTATGAAAAGAATGTGAGCCTTCTTCAACTCTTAACTTAAAGCGTCTCCTTGACACTCTCTCCATTCTAACAGGAAGGTTCATGAGTAACTTGCTCGCTCTCTCTCTTTCTCTCTCTCTCTCTCTCTCTCTCTCTCTCTCTCTCTCTCTCTCTCTCTCTTTCTCTCCCTCCTCTCGCTCGCTCTCTCTCTCTCTCTCTCTCTCTCTCTCTCTCTTTCTCTCCCTCCTCTCTCTCGCTCTCTCTCTCTCTCTCTCTCTCTCTCCCTCCTCTCGCTCGCTCTCTCTCTCTCTCTAGACATATACGGATCCACACAGGAGAGCGTCCTTACAAGTGTGACAAGTGTGGGAAGAACTTCACCGTGAAGTCCACCCTGGACTGCCACATAAAGACCCACACAGGTCAGTGTGGAGGGAACAGGAGTTTAAAATGCCGCTGATCTGTCCCTGTTAATTAGTTTTAATGACGTTAGGGTTGTTACTACATTAGCCACAATATGGTCCAACTCTGTGGGTGTAGAGTGCACTTTAATTCCGCGATTTAAAAGTTATATTATGTAAATCAATCAGTAAATGCAGTGAAAGAGGGTCTGTACTCAAAAACAAGAGAGTTTATACGCTTCTAGGATGCGTAGTCCTAATGTATTATAAACAATATTTAAATCGGCATCATTTGCATGTCTTATCATCTAACGGTGTGTCACGTTCTGACCATAGTTATTTTATTCTTTGTTATAGTAATGGTCAGGGCGTGAGTTGGGGTGGGCAGTCTGTTTGTTTTTCTATGTTGGTTTTTGTGTTCGGCCTAGTATAGTTCTCAATCAGAGGCAGGTGTCGTTAGTTGTCTCTGATTGAGAATCATACTTAGGTAGCCTGGGTTTCACTTTTGGTTTGTGGGTGTTTTTTTTCCGTGTGTGTGTTTGTTGCCACACGGTAGGTACTGTTTCGGTTTTCGTTCATGTTCACGTTTATTGTTTTGTATTTTTATAGTGTTCAGTTTCTATCTTAAAATAAAACGTTATGGACACTTACCACGCTGCGCATTGGTCCTCCAATCCTTCTCGCTTCTCCTCCTCAGAAGAGGAGGAATGCCGTTACACAGTGCCGTGGGGAGTAATTGTGCCCGATGATTTATGGGACGGAGCTGTAGGTTTGATCGCCCGGCGCGAGATGGCAGGGGAAACGTTTTGTCAGTCGAGGGATATTAGGAGATGATATCTCCTCACACCTTGTTCTCTTTTGGTAATTACTGTGGTTTGACCCTGGAGCAGACACACTCATTCTCCCTGAATTTAATGAGAAGGCCCAGACATTAGCTAAGTAGGCCTCATACTCCCAAGTTACGGTTGAAGAGCTGTGGGTTAGTGGCCTCTTTAGCGACGTCTGAAATAACTTTTGGAACGGCAGTAATCAGAAAAGTGACTCGTTTTATTGGTACTCTAGGGGGGCGAAATCGAGGAAAAGGCGTCTTGTCAGAACGAGGTGCGATACATTCGCCAATGGAACAATCACATTCAAACACTCAGTTTCAAGTTGTTTGAGAATCATTTTTTCTTTGTATTGATTCACGTCAATCTAGGGTCAAACCCAAAAACCTTGGCGGCCATCACCGATCCCAGACCTCAGCCGCATTATTGCAAAACCTACCTCTATGTCAAATAATGAGCATCAGTGGTACACTGTAGGGCTACATACTATGCTATCATTCTGTTCTCTCCCCTGCAGGTCAGAAGCTGTTCAGCTGTCACATGTGCAACACGTCCTTTTCCACCAAAGGGAGTCTGAAAGTCCACATGCGTCTCCACACGGGCTCCAAGCCCTTCAAATGCCCCTTCTGTGAGCTCCGCTTCCGCACCTCAGGCCACCGCAAGACCCACATCCAGTGTCACTACCGGCCCAGCTCAGAGGGTCGGAAGGCCAAGCGAGCGGCATCGTCCAGAAGTAACCAGAAGCAGCAGCACCCGGGTAACCCAGAGACCCTGCACCCTGTGGGTCTGCTCCAGGCTACCACCACAGACCATAACATCTACCTCCCAGCCAACCAGGTCCTCGCAGGCCAGTTTGATCAGAACCTGCTGCAGCAAGGCCTGGTGGGCCAGGCTATTTTGCCTACCTCCATGTCAGGTAAGGACTCACTCACATCAGGGTTGGGGCTCAATTCCAATTCAATTAATATATTAAGTTGCACATAAAATGCACACATGCAATTCTATTCCTGACTTGAGTTTAGGTGGAATTCACCCCAACCCTGGCACACCCTCACATTCCCACAACCGTCCATTGCCACAAGCACATCATTGTTTCATTCTTATTGCCAATACTTATTACCCTATGCAAGCCTAGCTCACCCCTTCCACTATTGACATGAAGCATGCACCCAAGTGCTGCTCAGCACGGCAACCATATTTCACCTGAACAGTCAACCCTAGCCGAGTCTACATTTAAACCATAGTTTGAGATGGAGAGGTTTGAATCCTGAGTCTTAAGTACAGTCTGTTCTCAGTAGCCACCCAGGAAGAGCTGATGAATGGTGTTTACAGCTACTGGGCTAGTGTCATCACTAGGCCTGAGGAGATGCGTTCTAAGAGATGCTTCATCACTGTACACCACAACCTGCCTATTCTGCACTAGGTGTGTTTGGCTGTAGATGCATAGATACACTGGGAGACGGAGGATGAGAGCTGGATATTGCATCCCTTGTGGGACATTACATCGAAATTGCATCATCCTGTCGTCATTTCAACACGTTTCTGGTTGTAACAGCGTCATTTCAACTGTTTTGCCTGCTCTGTCTCATTTCCAGGCAGAATTGTCACTGTTGTCATATTCGGGGATTTCAGTGAATTGAGAGTGAGGTCAAATAGTTTAGTCCAGTAAAATATCAAAAGTATTCATGTTCATTTTTAAAAATCAGAATACTTGGTAGTAAAGAAGGACATGCTTGTCTTTCATAGCCTGATGACTCTCACTCAATTCTTCCACTGCTCTGTCATTCACTACATACTTTAGTCTGAGACTGAAATAGTTTGAGGTGAAGAGGGGCACGAGGGGTGTTGTACGAAGCAAAGTCATCAGCGATTGGGTCGTCTCTAACCAATCACAGTACAAACGTCCAAACTGCCGCTTTACCCACTTGCGTTCTGTCTCTGGCCCAACCCATCGGTTTCTGGACCAATAAGTCGGCACCAAATGTGTTTGAATTCGGTGAGGGGTCGAGGAGGCACTCCGATCATTGTGGAGAAGTAACTAACGTCCGTGGGCATTTGGCTGGAGCAAGGAGTCTGGGTAGCCAGGCATCGTCTTTCACGCCTGGTTCAAAAGCAAGACCGATGTTCTGCAAATATTCAAAAGCATTTTTCCTGTAGTTTGCCTCGTGTGAGCCTCCATGTCAAAGACAAGTTTCCATCTTATGTAGACTTTCGGAAAATAAGTACTTGTTCCATCCAATTCATTAAGACATTCTAGGCTACAACTACAGTATAATGTATCTGTTAATTAGTTCTACAGACTGGGATGGAATAAGGAATCTGAAACAACATTTGTGGAGTCTGAAACGCATCAACACTTAAGAGTTGAAATCTTTTGACTGAACTCTGGCTCACTTCACCTCTAATCTGTCGTTTGTTCAAACTGGCGGTGAGGAGGAAGCCATCCAAAAAAAGCAGCCGTGAAATGAATTTCCTTCAGTGCTGTTCGGAAATCTACGTAGTAGCGCTTCGAAATGGCTTCCACGCACCGTGCTCATTGCTGGCACACAGCTCCGCTTGTAGCCCCCTAGTTCCCTCGAAGATCCCCCCCCCCCCCCATTGGATGATAACTCACTCTGAGCCACTCTCCTCTTATCTGTCCGAGCAGACAGAAGGCACATCGAGCAAACACAGAAAAATCGGACGCGAATCTGCATTAAATTAAGTTATTGAAGTTCTTTTTCAAAGTCCCACACCTTAAATGTTGTTTTATGGTGGGTTTAGAGGCTAGACACTTGAACTGGGCACATAATGCATTTATAAGTGACATTTTTCCAGAATAGATGGGTGTTTGTGATTCATTTAAGTGATAGAAAATGGCTGTAAATATCACAGAATGGGAGTCTTCTTTTTATAACAGCCCGTTTTGTGTTGTGTATAAACTTGATGACATTTTGTGCCTTACTGATGTGAAACTTCAAATAAAAATCCAGTTATCCAAGCTTGGGACAAAATATGTCTTCTGATCTAATCGTGTTGTTTGTGATTGTATTGTAGCGGGTGGTGACCTGACAGTGTCTCTGTCGGAGGGTCTGGCTACTCTGGAGGGCATCCACCTCCAGCTTACCTCTGCCAACCTAGTGTGTCCCAACGTCCAGATCTCTGGCATCGACACCAGCAACATCAACAACATCACACTGCAGGTAATGAGGGGGGTGTGTCCCCGCCAGTGTCACCTACTTCTCGCCTTCTCTCTTTACTCTCTCTCCTTTGCTCCACCTCTTCTCCCTTGGTTTCCTCGTTTTCATCATCTGTCCTACTCTCGTCTGCTAACCCTATTGCTCGCCCTCTCTCTTTTCACCTCCCTCTCTCTCTACCCCTCCCCCCACCCTTGTCCTATGTTGTCTCATTGGGAATCTCCCATCCCCTCCAGATTGACCCAGCCATCCTCCAGCAGGGAGGTCTCCTCTCCCACGCCCTGACAGGAGACGGAGGCCTGACCAGCCACCCTGGTTCCCACCTCATGGCCACGGGAGACTCCTCGGCGCCCGGCTCCAATGTGGTCCTGCACCCGCTCACCAGCCTGTCCCTGCAGCCCTCCGCCATCGGCCCCGGCCACGTCACCATGGGCAGCCTTGGCGAGCACGACAACACAGGTGCATGGTGGTCCCGTCTTCTCCCCGGAACTTTGCATTTCTGTTCCTATACTAACATGATCACTCAGGAGAATTAAAGGGATAGTTCACTCGGAAGGTTCACTTGTATTATGTTTATTAGTCAACTGTTACTACGATCCCAAAACATTGTGCATGTCAGCAGTCACGTTTTGAAGATGGAGAATTTTCTGTACAAAGCAAACACTGTGATGCCTTTTCGATTAAAAACATTTTTTCTCCTCAACCTTACCTGTTCCTTCAACAGTTGCATACATTTTCTTTGGCAAAACGGGTGCATGGTGCTCCCATCTTCTCCCCATACTTCTCATATGCGTTCCGATACTACCATTCATATCCCGCTTAAGGTCTTATCCGCTCATATCCCGCTCATGAGTATCCCTGTATTCATGAATTTACAGAATATTCCTCATTAAAGGTCATATGGGTTAAATGGAATAGTAACTGAAATATGGAGGCTGACTTTGGCCTATAACCTTTCACATGTAACGTAATATAATTTTAACTCTAACTCCTGCAGAATGATGCATTTCTGGCAGTGAAATTTCACAACAAATGTTAATTTTGTCCCGGGAACAGGAGTGGGGAAATATGATTTCTTTCTTTCGGCATCTCTTGAGAAAATGTGACTGCGCGTGTAATGTGTTGTCTTTGACACTGTTATGCAAGCAGACAGTATTTCAACCACATAAAATATGCAACCAAGACGAACAGAAGTCTTTCCAGAAAGTGTTTGGTAATTTTCTCAGCTTTTAATTTCCATAAAAAACGCTCAAACTGACTGTTTTTGGAGTTATTGCGTTTTCTCCCCGGTCCCTAAACGAACCAGACAACTTTACTGGTGTTTACTTGATTACTAATGCATTCATTCTATCGATGTAAGACATTCTGATGAGCCCTATTTTATTTAGTCTTCTAGGGCAACAAGTTATGACAGACGTGAAGCTGCGTGTATCAAACTTTAGTTGACAAATGGACTACCAAATGTTGGAAATTATAATATGGCCTACCAAATGTTGGAAATTATAATATGGCCTACCAAATGTTGGAAATTATAATATGGACCACCAAATGTTGGAAATTATAATATGGACCACCAAATGGTGGAAATTATAAAATGGACTACCAAATGTTGGAAATTATAATATGGCCTACCAAATGTTGGAAATTATAATATGGCCTACCAAATGGTGGAAATTATAATATGGACCACCAAATGGTGGAAATTATAATATGGACCACCAAATGGTGGAAATTATAATATGGCCTACCAAATGATGGAAATTATAATATGGACCACCAAATGTTGGAAATTATAATATGGCCTACCAAATGTTGGAAATTATAATATGGCCTACCAAATGGTGGAAATTATAATATGGACCACCAAATGTTGGAAATTATAATATGGACCATCAAATGGTGGAAATTATAATATGGACTACCAAATGTTGGAAATTATAATATGGCCTACCAAATGTTGGAAATTTAAATATGGCCTACCAAATGGTGGAAATTATAATATGGCCTACCAAATGTTGGAAATTATAATATGGCCTACCAAATGGTGGAAATTATAATATGGCCTACCAAATGTTGGAAATTATAATATGGACCACCAAATGGTGGAAATTATAATATGGACTACCAAATGTTGGAAATTATAATATGGACCACCAAATGGTGGAAATTATAATATGGCCTACCAAATGTTGGAAATTATAATATGGCCTACCAAATGTTGGAAATTATAATATGGACTACCAAATGTTGGAAATTATAATATGGACCACCAAATGTTGGAAATTATAATATGGACTACCAAATGTTGGAAATTATAATATGGACCACCAAATGGTGGAAATTATAATATGGCCTAACAAATGTCTGATTTATTTTTATTTTTTAGTACAGTAAATGAATTATAGTAGGCAAAATGATTCTGGAATTGTTAATGTGGATTGAACTGCACAGGTAGCCCACTTTTTGAAGTGATTTTTGTTTGACAATCAGATGAAAACATCGCACAACACCCATGATAAGCAAAACTCAGCCTGCGCAGACCGCAAAAACAACAGTAAACCGGATAAGATTTTTACATGCCCAATACCCCGTCTTCAATCAGCATATCCCAAGCTTATCTGGGTTTCTCATAACTGGGATACAAGCTTTTTCGGGTTATTGTTAAAGGGATTTGATGTTTTATATGCATCAACTCAAAAACATAATTCTTGAGTATTGTGAATAATAACATTATCACTCAGAATAATTCATGAAATTCTGGATTTTCCTCAAACACACCGAATGCTTTTGCTTCCTTGCAGCCAAACTCAAAATGGGTAGATGTTTCACTGAAGTGTTTTTTAAAACTAATTTATGCAGCTGACCGTGTCTCTTCTCTTCTACTCCTATCCTTTCCTCTCTTTTGGGCCCCACAGCTTTCTGTTGTTTATGTGAGTGTCTGTGATGTGTGGCCCCACCGAGAGGAAACTGTCACAATGAGTTTGTTCCACAGCCATGCTTTCACACCAGCTGGACCTACTTTGACAGCATAGGGTGTCCGCTTAAGGGATGGGGGGGGGGGGGGGGGGGGGGCAGAGAGGAGAGAATAGATATAGGGAGGGAGGGATATGGAGAGGAGGGATGAAAAGGGGAGAGGATAGGAGAGACAAAAAGAGAGGAAGGAATGGTCTAGATAGAAGTGAGGAGAGTCAATTAGTTAATGATGACTTCTGTAACTCCTTGTTTTCTCTCTCTCCCCCTTTAGGCTCTCATCAGGACCTGAGTCATGTGATGAGTGGTCCAGGCCTGGTGTCCAGTGGGGCTCAGGAGATCACGCTGACCATCAACAACTCCAGCCTCACCCAGGCTCTAGCTCAGGCCCAGGCCAACGCTGCTGCTGGGGGCAACACTGCTGCAGGCAACCACCCCCAGGAGATCACACTCACCATATCAGGTAGACACACACAAATGATCTGTCCCTGTTCTCCATACTTCTCCCAAAGTGTACTCTTGCACGCTCCCCGTCATGGATTTATCAATGAAGGAAACTCTCTTACTAATGCTTTCAATCAATCCAATATGCTTTAAAATATGCACTATGCAGACATTTCTCTGCCATTTCCTGGTTGCTTTAAAATTTGAATAGTTCACCTAATTTCAGTTTATGTGACAAAACGAGCAAGTGTATATATAGTGTAGCAAATCATAGTATCCTCTAAACCGCTGTGAAAAATATTTTCAGATGTTTGAAGCTTGTGTGCAAAACCAAAAGTAAAAGACTCAAAAACTAACCTTAAGAAAGGGAAGCATAGAAAAGGCACACATAGAACACATCTACCTCTTCTTAGGACTTGCTTTCAATGAGATTGACAGATCTACAACACACATTTCTATGTGAATTTGGTCGGGTCGTCTAAAAAGTTACGTATTAAAATCTGATACAAGTGCACACTTTGGGAAAACACACACACAGCTACAGAAAAACACTCACCACAGGCACTCACTCGCTCATACCCACACACACGTAGCAGCTAAACAAGCTGGCTCACAGGAGCACAATCAATCTATTTTTCTCTTCACCTTAATTCAACAAACCAAGTTCATTAAAAGGTCCGAAAATCAAGAACTGTGTTTTCTACAGTTGCCCTTGAGAGTAACACATATTTTCATGAGACTATAATTGGTATCCTGTCCAGATGCGTCGACAGAGCTTCAAGGATACTTTATCGTGAGATACTCAAAATATGTATGAATAGTTCACAAAGAATTCTCTTCGCCTATTCTTATAAATATGTCGTTGCGGCACTCGCATGCCACAAAAATGTCAATTGACACACACACACACACACACACACTCTCTCACTCTCTCACTCTCACACACACACACACACACACACGGAGCCTTCAATGCCCAAAACGTAATCCATCCACTCTGCCCGGAATTCAATTTCAGTCGTAAAATTTAATTTAAAGTGCATCATCACGGAGGGGCAATTTCACGGTAGCCGAGTGATGCTGAGACTTTACTTCTTTTTTTTATGCCAAACAAAAGAACAACGCTTTCAAAGTTAAACATACAACTCTATGCACAAGGACGACTCTTAACAATTTCCACGGAAAATATTACAAAAACACATTTACTTGACGAACCGTGCAGATGCGAAGTTTGATAGCAGATTGCTGGTTTGTGCTTCTTGTGCCGTCGTTCTGTTACCAAACTTTGCATGAATGTAAACAAAAAAAACTAAACGGAGAGATGAAGACTGCAGACATAGAAAAAGGGCAAGAAGGGCCGGGAGGAAGATAATTGAATCGCGTCACTGTGGGCTGGAGATTAAATGTATTTTCTCTCTTTCTGAAGGTCAAGACCTCCTCCAGCAGCACGGTGCCCCTGGTGGCGGAGAGATGATTGGCGGGATCAGGCTGGCATCCCACCAAACCACAGGTGCCACCCTCACCATGTGCAATGACCACCTCCTACCTCAGAGCAACGCGGGCCTGACTGGTAAGGATTGGCAGCAGCACGGCTGTGTGTGTGTGTATGTATGTTTGCGTCTACTCACCCATTGTGCAGCCCACTGGGAGCACACAGTGAAGGGCCTGTGATGTAAAGTGTGTTGAGTGATTCGTTCAGCGGGAGCGATGAAGAGCTGGGTCAATTAGCAGGCTGATTGCAGTACCTCTCAACGCTCATCACTTGTGCAGTTAAATCAACTTCTCTGAGCCATCGTCATCACTCTCCTCTCAACTCAAGTGGACAACATTCTGTGACAAACAATGAATAGGCATTGAGAGAAGTTTGGTCATTTTACAAATGTATTCTTATTTAACAACAGTGAGTCATCAAATCGAGAGACGTTATGAAAGAATGAGACGATAGTAAACCTTTCGTTTGGCTGAATGGAGAATTGTGTATTTGTATGCCAAGACAGAGGCTATTCTTCCAGGCGTCCAAACACATTAAGGCACTTGCATCACACATAAAAACAAAAGACAAAACAGTACATCATATAACATTATTAATCCCCATACATATCTACAAATCAAAACGTATAATACAACAATATTTCAATGTACGTGTGTGTAGAGTTTGTGTGCGCGTGTCTGTTCCTGTGTGTTTGTATCTTTTCACAGTCCCCGTTGTTCCATAAGATTTTTTTGTCTGTTTAAAAAAAATCTGATTCTACTGCTGTCATCAGTTACCTGATGTGGGATAGAGTTCCATGTAGCCATGGCTCTATGTCGGACTGTGTGCCTCACATGTTCTGTTCTGGACTTGAGGATTGTGAAGAGACCTCTGGTAGCATGTCTTGTGGGGTATGTACAGTGAGGGAAAAAACTACTTGATCCCCTGCTGATTTTGTACGTTTGCCCACTGACAAAGAAAGGATCAGTCTATAATTTTAATGGTAGGTTTATTTGAACAGTGAGAGACAGAATAACAACAACAAAAATCCAGAAAAATTCATGTCAAAAATGTTATAAATTGATTTGCATTTTAATGAGGGAAATACATATTTGAGCCCCTCTCAATCAGAAAGATTTCTGGCTCCCAGGTGTCTTTTATACAGGTAACGAGCTGAGATTAGGAGCACACTCTTAAAGGGAGTGAAGCAATCGATCAATCATATTCCAAACTCTCCACCATGGCCAAGACCAAAGAGTTCTCCAAGGATGTCAGGGACAAGATTGTAGACCTACACAAGGCTGGAATGGGCAACAAAGACCATCGCCAAGCAGCTTGGTGAGAAGTTGACAACAGTTGGTGCGATTATTCGCAAATGGAAGAAACACAAAAGAACTGTCAATCTCCCTCGGCCTGGGGCTCCATGGAAGATCTCACCTCGTGGAGTTGCAATGATCATGAGAACGGTGAGGAATCAGCCCAGAACTACACGGGAGGATCTTGTCAATGATCTCAAGGCAGCTGGGACCATAGTCACCAAGAAAACAATTGGTAACACACTACGCTGTGAAGGACTGAAATCCTGCAGCGCCCACAAGGTCCCCCTGCTCAAGAAAACACATATACATGCCTGTCTGAAGTTTGCCAATGAACATCTGAATGATTCAGAGGACAACTGGGTGAAAGTGTTGCGGTCAGATGAGACCAAAATAGAGCTCTTTGGCATCAACTCAACTCGACGTGTTTGGAGGAGGAGGAATGCTGCCTATGACCCCAGAACACCATCCCCACCGTCAAACATGGAGGTGGAAACATTATGCTTTGGGGGTGTTTTTCTGCTAAGGGGACAGGACAACTTCACCGCATCAAAGGGACAATGGACGGGGCCATGTACTGTCAAATCTTGGGTGAGAACCTCCTTCCCTCAGCCAGGGCATTGAAAATGGGTCGTGGATGGGTATTCCAGCATGACAATGACCAAAAACACACGGTCAAGGCAACAAAAGGTTGGCTCAAGAATAAGCACATTAAGGTCCTGGAGTGGCCTAGCCAGTCTCCCAACCTTAATCCCATAGAACATCTGTGGAGGGAGCTGAAGGTTCGAGTTGCCAAACGTCAGTCTCAAAAACCTTAATGACTTGGAGAAGATCTGCAAAGAGGAGTGGGACAAAATCCCCCCTGAGATGTGTGAAAACCTGGTGGCCAACTACAAGAAACGTCTGACCTCTGTGATTGCCAACAAGGGTTTTGCCACCAAATACTAAGTAATGTTTTGCAGAGGGGTAAAATACTTATTTCCCTCATTAGAATGCAAATCAATTTATAACATTTTTGACATGCGTTTTTCTGGATTTTTTTGTTGTTATTCTGACTCTCACAGTTCAAATAAACCTACCATTAAATTATAGACTGACCATTTCTTTGTCAGTGGGCAAACGTACAAAATCAGCAGGGGATCAAATACTTTTTCCCTCACTGTCTGGGCTGTGTGCTAGTAGTTTAGACAGACAGCTTGGTGCATTCACCATGTCAACATTTCTTATGAAAATAAGTAGTGATGAAGTCAATCTCGCCTCTACTTTGAGCCGTGAGAGATTGACATGCATGTCATTAATGTTAGCTCTCTGTGTACTTTTAAGGGCTAGCCGTGCTGCCCTGTTCTGAGCCAATTGGAGCGGCAGATAGCCTAGTGGTTAGAGATCGAATCTCTGAGGTGACGACAATCTGTCGTTCTGCCCCTGAACAAGGCAGTTAACCCACTGTTCCTAGGCCGTCATTGTAACTAAGAATTTGTTCTTAACTGACTTGCCTAGTTAAATAAAGGATAAAACATTTTTTTTTTTTTTTGTCATTTTCCGAGGTCCCTCTTTGTGGCACCTGACAACACGACTGAACAGTAGTCAAGGTCCGACAAAACTTGGGCCTGTAGGACCTGCCTTGTTGATAGTGTTGTTAAGATTCTGGACAGACTTCTCCACATCTTAGCTATTGTTGTATCAACAAGTTTTGACCATGACAGTTCAACTTGCTCAATTTAGGCCTAGTGGTTCTTGGTCATTCACATTTGTACGCTGTGGTACATAGTTGGCAAGATTCCTTGTGTGTGTGGGTAAGCTGCTAGGCCTAATTTCCCTTCACACTGTCACATCTCAATTTTAAATGATGCCTGCAGAGAACAAGTAAATTATCTGGTGACCTCTTATAAAACGCATTTGCTGTTCATGTGGCGTTTTCAGGCATCTGCCCAATCCACTCCGTCAATTTCCACTGGCTTGCTCTCCTTCCGATTACCATATGCCACAGTGCGTCATTCTACCCATTTGAAAATGCATTGCCAGTTCATTTTCAATGGCATGACACCAGCATGGCTTATTAAAATCTCGCAAGTATTTCTGTCGAGCTAAATTCTCACCTACTTCCTGTCTCTCCTGTCAGTCACCAGCCTGCCGCCTAGCACCTCCCTATCACAGACGGCTGGCTCCCAGAGTCTGGTGATGTCGTCATCGAGCATGGCCAGCGACGGCAGCGTGACTCTCACACTGGAGGACACACAGGGTATGCTGGACGCTCAACCTCAATTCACGCTCAACTTCAACGCACAGGTAACCACTCTGAAACATACACACAATCATGCAGGTACACAACAGCACATACACAGGTAACCACTCTGAAAAATACACACATGGGCGTGCATACACTCACCCACACACAGATATGTCTTACTATACTTTTTGGGGACCAACAATTGATTCCCCATTCAAAATCTTATTTCCCTAAACCTAACCACTAACCTTAATTCTAACCCTAAATCTAAACCTAACCATAATTCTAACCCTAAATCTAAACCTTTTATTTGTATTTATTTATTTCACTTTTATTTAACCAGGTAGGCTAGTTGAGAACAAGTTCTCATTTGCAACTGCGACCTGGCCAAGATGAAGCATAGCAATTCGACACATACAACAACACAGAGTTACACATGGAATGAACAAAACATACAGTCAATAATACAGTAGAAAAAATAAAACAAAAAGTCTATATACAGTGAGTGCAAATGAAGTAAGATAAGGGAGTTAAGGCAATAAATAGGCCATGGTGGCAAAGTAATTACAATATAGCAATTAAACACTGGAATGGTAGATGTGCAGAAGATTAATGTGCAAGTAGAGATACTGGAAAGGAGCAAAGGAGCAAGATAAATAAATACATACAGTATGGGGATGAGGTAGATAGATGGGCTGTTTACAGAAGGGCTATGTACAGGTGCAGTGATCTGTGAGCTGCTCTGACAGCTGGTGCTTCAAGCTAGTGAGGGAGATATGAGTCTCCAGCTTCAGTGATTTTTTGCAGTTCGTTCCAGTCATTGGCAGCAGAGAACTGGAAGGAAAGGCGGCCAAAGGAGGAATTGGCTTTGGGGGTGACCAGTGAGATATACCTGCTGGAGCGCGTGCTACGAGTGGGTGCTGCTATGGTGACCAGTGAGCTGAGATAAGGCAGGGCTTTACCTAGCAGAGACTTAGATAACCTGTAGCCAGTGGGTTTGGCGACAAGTATGAAGCGAGGGCCAACCAACGAGAGCGTACAGGTCGCAGTGGTGGGTAGTGTATGGGGCTTTGGTGACAAAACGGACGGCACTGTGATAGACTGCATCCAATTTGTTGAGTGTTGGAGGCTATTTTATAGATGACATCGCCGAAGTCGAGGATCGGTAGGATGGTCAGTTTTACGAGGGTATGTTTGACAGCATGAGTGAAGGATGCTTTGTTGCAATATCGGAAGCCGATTCTAGATTTAATTTTGGATTCGAGATGCTTAATGTGAGTCTGGAAGGAGAGTTTAAAGTCTAACCAGACACCTAGATATTTGTAGTTATCCACGTATTCTAAGTCAGAGCCGTCCAGAGTAGTGATGCTGGACGGGCGGGCAGCTGCGGGCAATGATCGATTGAATAGCATGCATTTAGTTTTACTTGCATTTAAGAGCAGTTGGAGGCCACGGAAGGAGAGTTGTATGGCATTGAAGCTCGTCTGGAGGTTAGTTAACCTGTTGCGACAAGCAATCCCGTATCCGGGAGCGTAATATAGCCTCAAGCTCATTACCATAACGCAACGTTAACTATTCATGAAAATCGCAAATGAAATGAAATAAAGATATTGGCTCACAAGCTTAGCCTTTTGTTAACAACACTGTCATCTCAGATTTTCAAAAAATGCTTTTCAACCATAGCTACACAAGCATTTGCGTAAGAGTATTGATAGCTAGCATAGCATTAAGCCTAGCATTCAGCAGGCAACATTTTCACAAAAACAATAAAAGCATTCAAATAAAATAATTTACCTTTGAAGAACTTCGGATGTTTTCAATGAGGAGACTCTCAGTTAGATAGCAAATGTTCAGTTTTTCCAAAAATATTATTTGTGTAGGAGAAATCGCTCCGTTTTGTTCATCACGTTTGGCTAAGAAAAAACCCCGAAAATTCTGTCATTTACAACGCAAACTTTTTTCCAAATTAACTCCATAATATCGACAGAAACATGGCAAACGTTGTTTAGAATCAATCCTCAAGGTGTTTTTCACATATATATTCGATGATAAATCACTCATGGCAGTTTTGCTTCTCCTCTGTTCAAAATGGAAAAATGCACGCACCTGGAGATTACGCAATAGTTTCGACTGAGGACACCGAGCGGACACCTGGTAAATGTAGTCTCTTATGGTCAATTTTCCAATGCCTACAAATACGTCACAATGTTGCAAACACCTTGGGGAAACGACAGAAAGTGTAGGCTCATTCCTTGCGCATTCACAGCCATATAAGGAGACATTGGAACACAGCGCATTCGAAATCTGGCTCACTTCCTGTATGAAATTCCATCTTGGTTTCGCCTGTAGCATTAGTTCTGTGGCACTCACAGACAATATATTTGCAGTTTTGGAAACGTCAGAGTGTTTTCTTTCCAAAGCTGTCAATTATATGCATAGTCGAGGATCTTTTCGTGACAAAATATCTTGTTTAAAACGGGAACGTTTTTCATCCAAAAATGAAATACTGCCCCCAGAGGTTCAAGAGGTTAACACAGTGTCCAAAGAGGGGCAGAAGTATACAGAATGGTGTCGTCTACGTAAGAGGTGGATCAGAGAATCACCAGCTGCAAGAGCGACATCATTGATGTATACAGAGAAGAGAGTCGGCCCGAGAATTGAACCCTGTGGCACCCCCATAGAGACTGCCAGAGGTCCGGACAACAGGCCCTCAGATTTGACACACTGAACTCTATCAGAGAAGTAGTTGGTGAACCAGGCGAGGCAATAATTTGAAAAACCAAGGCTGTCGAGTCTGCCAATAAGAATGTGGTGATTGACAGAGTCGAAAGCCTTGGCCAGATTGATGAATACGGCTGCCCAGTAATGTCTCTTATCGATGGTGGTTATGATATCGTTTAGGACCTTGAGCGTGGCTGAGGTGCACCCATGACCAGCTCTGAAACCAGATTGCATAGTGGAGAAGGTACGGTGGGTACGGTGGGTGGGATTCGAAATGGTCGGTAATCTGTTTGTTAACTTGGCTTTCGAAGACCTTAGAAAGATAGGGAAGGATAGATATAGGTCTGTAGCAGTTTGGGTCTAGAGTGTCACCCCCTTCGAAGATGGGGATGACCGCGACAGCTTTCCAGTCTTTGGGAATCTCAGAGAATACGAAAGAGAGGTTGAACTGGCTAGTAATAGGGGTTGCAGATCATTTTAGAAAGAGAGGATTGTCTAGCCCGGGTGATTTGTAAGGGTCTAGATTTTGCAGCTCTTTCAGAACATCAGCTTTCTGGATTTGGGTGAAGGAGAAATGGTGGGGGCTTTGGCGGGTTGCTGTGGAGGGTGCCGGGCAGTTGACCGGGGTAGGGGTAGCCAGGTGGAAAGCATGGCCAGCCATTGAGAAATGCTTATTGAAATTCTCAATTATAGTGGATTTATCGGTGGGAACAGTGTTTCCTAGCCTCAGTGCAGTGGGCAGCTGGGAGGAGGTGCTCTTATTCTCCATGGACTTTACAGTGTCCCAGAACTTTTTTGAGTTTGTACTACAGGATGCAAATTTCTGTTTGAAAAAGCTAGCCTTGGCTTTCCTAACTGCTTGTGTATATGAAAAATTGCATATCACGGGGGCTATTCGATGCTAATGCAGAACGCCACAGGATGTTTTTGTGCTGGTCAAGGGCAGACAGGTCTGCAGTGAACCAAAGACTATATCTATTCCTAGTTCTACAGTTTTTGCTTATTTATTTAAGATGGTGAGGAAGGCACTTTTAAAGAATAACCAGGCATCTTCTACTGACGGGATCAGGTCAATGTCTTTCCAGGTTCCCCCTGGCCAGGTAGATTAGAAAGGCCTGCTCGCAGAAGTGTTTTAGGGAGCGTTTGACAATGATGAGGGGTGGTCGTTTGATCGCAGATATATTACGGATGCAGGCAAATACACCTCTGTTTTCTTGATTAATTGAAAACAGCAGAGGTGTATTTGGAGGGCGAGTTAGTTAGGATAATATCTATGAGGGTGCCCGTTTACGGATTTGGGTTGTACCTGGTAGGTTCATTGATAATTTGTGTGAGATTGATGCCCTCAATCTTAGCTTGTAGGATGGCCGGGGTGTTAAGCATATCCCAGTTTAGGTCACCTAGTAGCACGAACTCAGAAGATAGGTGGGGGGCAATCAATTCACATAGGGTGTCGAGGGCACAGCTGGGGGCAGAGGGTGGTCTATAGCAAGCGGCAACGGTGAGAGACTTGAAAGGTGGAAAGGTTCATTTTTAGTAGAAGCTCAAATTGTTTGGGTACAGACCTGGATAGTAAGACAGAACTCTGCAGGCTATCTCTGCAGGAGATTGCAACACCGCCCCCTTTGGCAGTTCTATCTTGGCGGAAAATGTTATAGTTAGGGATGGCGATTTCAGGGTTTTGGGTGGTTTTTCTAAGCCAGGATTCAGACACGGCTAAGACATCTGGGTTGGCAGAGTGTGCTAAAGCAGTGAGTAAAACAAACTTAGGGAGGAGGATTCTAATGTTAACATGTATGAAACCAAGGCTTTTACGGTTACAGAAGTCAACAAATGAGAGCACCTGGGATGTGGGAGTGGAGCTAGGCACTGCAGGAGGAGTAGGATAAGGGTACGACTAAAGGCTATACGAACTGGCCGTCTAGTACGTTCGGAACAGAGAGTAAAAGGAGCAGGTTTCTGGGCACGATAGCATAGATTCAAGGCATAGTGTACAGACAAAGGTAAGGTAGGATGTGAGTACATTGGAGGTAAACCTAGGCATTGAGTAATGACGTCTCTAGAGATGTTTAAACCAGATGATGTCATCGCATATGTAGGAGGTGGAACAACATGGTTGGTTAAGGCATATTGAGCAGGGCTAGAGGCTCTACAGTGAAATAAGACAGTAATCACTAACCAGGATAGTAATGGACGAGGCATATTGATATTAGAGAGAGAGGCATGCGTAGCCAAGTGATCATATGGGTCCAGTGAGTGGTTGGGCTGGCTGGGGACACGGCGATTCAGACAGTTAGCATGCCGTGCCAAACAAGCTAGTAGTTAGTAGGCTGGGGCTAACAAGCTAGCAGTTAGCAGACCAGGGCTAGCAAGCTAGCAGTTAGAAGACTGTGGTTAGCAAGCAAGCAGTTAGCAGACTTTGGCTAGCAAGCTAGCAGAAACGCCTTTGGGGGCGTCGCGATGGAGGTAAGTCTGTTTTTGCCTCCTCATGGCTTAGTAGGGTTCCAAGTAGCTCTAGTTAGCAGGCTGCGGTTAGCAGAATGTGCCTTCAGCGGACGTTGCGCCTGAGGGGCCTGTTGGAATCCTCGGGCAGATTGTCGGTATTCCAGTCGTAGAGGATCTGCGGCGTTCTGTGCACCGTACCGGCAGTAGAAGGGGCCCGGATATTGTAGCCCAGGAGTGGGCTTCAGTGGTAGCCCAGGAGCCCTAGCCGGGCTAGCTTCAGGCTAATTTGTGATTGCTCCGGGATGGAAACGCTAGCCAGGAGTAGTCACCCGGGATTGCGGTTAGCTAGTTGCGAGGATCCAGATGAAATGGTTCAGAGTTTGCAGTAAAAATCCGGGGATATGGAGAAAAAAATATGTCCGTTATGCTCTGGTTTGAGTCACGTTGTATCAAATGGCGAGAGCTTTCCGAGCTAAAGGTTAGCTGATGACAGCTAGCAAGCTAGCAGTGGTTTGTTGACTGATCGCTGGTAGCTAGTTAGCTGGCTAGCTTCAGTTGAAGGATTCCAGATCCGAAGTAAATAGAAATACTTTAGAAAAAAGCAGATCCACGCCACATTGGGTGAGGCGGGTTGCAGGAGAGTATTTAGAAGTTGAGGTTTAGGAAAATATTTTTAAAAGATCTGCGAAGAAAAATATATAAAAACATAAACAAGGGACACGACAGGACAAAGACAAAGACGTCTGACTGCTACGCCATCTTGGAATCTTAATTCTAACCCTAAATCTAAACCTAACCACTAACCCTAAATCTAAACCTAACCAATAACCTTAATTCTAACCCTAAATCTAAACCTAACCAATAACCTTAATTCTAACCCTAAATCTAAACCTAACCACTAACCCTAAATCTAAACCTAACCACTAACCTTAATTCTTACCCTAAATCTAAGCCTAAAATATACTTTTTAAATTGAAGACCACTTCTCAGAATTTGAGTTTGTTTACTATTCTTGTGAGGACTTCTGCTACTCACAAGTATAGTAAAAGGTGTACACACACACACACACACACACAGTAACAGTGAGTATCTTCTCTCCATAGAGTCAGCAGTACCAAACTATGCTCAGTGACCAGGATCTCTCAGGACAACAGGCCGGCTCCACCCAGCAGGTCATACTGGTCAGTCACCACCCCCAGGCCACTGAGGAACAGCCCAACAATATTTACAGGGTCAGTCAGTGTATGCGTGTACCTGTACGTGTGTTGTGTTGTTAACAGATATCTAAGAAGGACCAGGCGGTGGGTAGGATAACGTGCGTGTAACGTGTGTGTTGTGTTGAAACCAGCTGTCAGAGGAGGGCCAGGTGGTGGAGAAGGAGGACCAGGGGGAGAACCAGAAGCAGAACCAGTGTTTCTACTGCAATCAGGTGTGTCAGAGCGCCAACACGCTGCGACGCCACTGCAGGCAGGCCCACGGCAAGGACCGGTGCCACATCTGCAGAGTGTGTGGCAAGGCCTTCAAAAGAGCTACTCACTTAAAGGTAAGCACAGTCACCCACACACACACTGGAGACTGGACTATAGCATGGAACACTGTCAAGTATGCAGAGTGTGTGGCAAAAAAAACACACAGTAGGTCTGGGCAGACACACACACCCACTACAGCATGTTTGTATGTTGTATGTATTCCTTCCATTCCCTGATAGTAGTTGCCCTGTCTTGCCCTCAGAGCAGATTTCAACTCTGGATAATCGTTTCCTGTGGGACCAGCTCTGAGTACTCTTGAGTGTATTCTGGGCGGTGGGACGGGGCTAAGAGTGAGGAGTCAAACGGCCGAGGGTTTCTCTGCATTCAGGGGACTTTAAACACAATCGCCTTAGAGGACTTGAGCACAATGGCTAACGCCTTTCTTCTGCTGCTTCAGTTTCTGACGGGGTCTCGTAACAACTATAAATCAACTGTCACTCTTCCCTCTCTCTGTGTCCCAAACGCCTATTGCCTCCTGACAGGGTAATAATAGCCCTGGGAGGAGCGAGAGGTAAAAGTTAATAGCTGAAGTCCAATTTCAGATAGTTTTTTGGCTGATGGTAATTTTCTCGAGTGCAAACTTTTTCTCCTCTGACAATGCTACTCACGAGGATACGGCTGCCCATGGAAGAGAGGCTCTCCATTTAATATCTCCACCCCAGCACGTAAACAGTGGGAAGCTCTCAGCATTGAGGAGAGGCAGGAGCTTGACCTAATTTCTAGGGTTATAAGCAGAAGCAAGCTGCTCTCATCCAGCCTGGGGAGCCATGCTGTTCTGCAACTCCTCAACGTCCTCCTCTGTCCTTGGCTGTGTACTGTGTGTGTGTGTGCGAGCGTATGACCGTCTTTACCTGATATGACACGTGTGATCCCCTGATGGTGTGTCTGTGTCCATGTGTATGAACAAGAGAGAGAGAGAGAGCACATTAGATGTGCGTTTCATTCAGAGAGAGTTTGTGTGTGTTAAGATCTCTGGCTCATTGACGCCCCCCTCATTCCTTGCTCATCCTGCTCCCAAAAGCTTTCCTCATCTCATTTACGGAATTAAACGCTCCTTTGGAAATGGGGAGCATGGCTGGAACCGTATCAAAGCCTGTTCCGTACTAATCGGCAGCCCAATGTAACCCCGGAGGGGACATTTGGCTCATAGACTTCCCTGAAACTGGCTGATTTTCCATTTAGAGGAGTGAATACTTTGTTAGTACATTAAGCTTATCAAGCATCTGATGCAATTACGCAAACATATTTTAGTTCTGGGTGCCTGAGATTAGAGAATGTTTAATTCATGTTTTGTTTTATTTCTCCACTTTACAAACTGTTGCTGGGTTCATTAACTTTATGATGTAATTTAGCGATGGAGAGAGACAAACGGCAACAGTTTCATCAATAGTTAAGAGGGAAATACCCGTACTTTTATCAATAATGTTTAGGAGTTGAGTAGCGTTTATTTAAAGGTCAATACTAGGGCTGCTCAAAGTGGGGCCCGCAGGCCAAACTTCACCCTGGACAACATTTGGCCCGAAAGTTTGGCCGCATGTTCACATGCACACATTCACACACGCGCGCACACACAACCCTCACACACGTTTGTCTGTGTAGTTGGTTTGCTTGCTTAGACTTTTCTATGACTCTGGGGACATGCAGAGGAAGTTATTTTACAAACTTTCAGTTTCTGATTTTTCTTGATCTTTAAAAGCAACTCTCCTTTTCATTCATCACACTGCCCTGTGACGAGACTGTTTCTTTGTTCATGACTAGACGGGAGTTTTCTTCAGTCTTCTTCATTAGACTTTGGAGTGTCTTGAGGATTCGTTAGTAGACTGGAGTTTCTTGATGGGTTGTCATTGGACTTTGAGCTTCATTGATGGTTTGTCAGTAGACTTTGGGGTTTCTGGATGGTTCTGCATTAGAATTCATTTGTTTTTTTTTGGGATGGTCCATCTTTAGACTTTTGGGTTTCCAATGTTCCCCGATGTTTTTTCCCCGGTTTTAAGTGTACGCTGGCGCAGTTGGCGGGCCAGTTCTCGTGCAAATTGCAGATTTAAAAAATAAGATAAAAATAAAAATAAGATATTTGCTATGTTTCACCTTTTCTTCTGAAAGATTGTTTTGTCCTGTGTCCCCGGACCTTTGACCTCTTTCTCCTACAGGAGCACGAGCGTGTCCACCAGCGAGGACCCTCACTGGGCTCCCAAAGGCCCAAGTTCTTCAAATGCTCCTCCTGTGACAAAGCCTTCGCCAAGCCCAGCCAACTAGAGAGACACAACCGCACACACACAGGTATTCCCACACACGCACGCACAACGTTAACTCGAATAAATCCCTGACTACTATTCTGTTTAGGTCTATTGTACATCCCAGCCTTGAAAGCGCAAAAGTAAAAATATACCATAGGAATGAAGATGCTATCCGAGTCCTCGACTAGAGTGGCTTTTCATCAGGCATTTGGGACACTTTCAAAGACCTCAGGGAAAACATTTTCATGTATATGCCTCAATGACCAAATTATCTTCTTCAAAGCAAATCATGGACTCTCCTAAGATTAATTTAACACAACTCCGACACAACAAAGTAGGGATGTGCATTTGCTTCTCTTGAATTGGGACCTTTTTTGTTCTGGAGAGGTAAGTATTAAGGTGAAGTGCAACTTGAACGTTTTGACTCGTTGGTACCTACTGCCTACTACTTATGGCCACCAGGCCGGGGTGAGATAACTGTAATGTTGTGTGTTGAAGAGCCCACTGTGACAGCTGAACCGGCAGGGGGGGGATCCTGTCTTACCTCTTATCATCCCCAGCAGGAGAGACTGTAAGAGAGCTCGTACACACGATATGAAATGACATAGCCTAGCTTGCTAGCGTCACGTCAGCAAGCGAAAAGCATCACAATCACAACCGTCGCTCTTAGCGCTTCTTTAAGCCGTCATACTAGAAATGTGTTTTAATCTCCATCTCCACATCAGAAGAGAGGCAGATCCATTGGTACTTAAATAATGTCCATGGACTTAGTTACAGACATAACAGGTCTTTGCTCAATTTCAGTTAAATAAGTCCATGTATTTTTGACTGTAATGGTAGCGATTATGGCAGGTCATTATGTTCCAAGATTATGCACAGTAGGCTAAGGATTTACACTTTGCCGGCGGTTCACATCTTTCAGCAGATAATGTAAGCTGACAAGACCTTTTCATTTTTTATAAAACTGTTATTAAAATGGATGTAAATTGCTACCGCTTGCAGTAATATAGTGCAACGCATCAATTACTGTACGTGCATTCACTTTTTAGAAGGACTTCTGTTCCATATTTCAAACTTATTTTAGTGCGAGACACCTTTTTTTATTGCCTTCACTGCACACGAGATTGAATTAGAATGTGTGTTTTGTATTCATCCGGCGAAGTTCACGAGTAACCTTTGTACTGAAAGTCTTGAGAAGGTGTCTCTCTGTTTTTCAGGTGAGCGTCCCTTTAAGTGTTCCCAGTGTGACAAGGCCTTCAACCAGAAGAGTGCCCTGCAGGTACACACGGTCAAACACACAGGGGAGAAGCCCTACAAGTGTGAGATCTGCAGCATCAGCTTCACACAGAAGAGCAACATGAAGCTGCACATGAAGAGGTCGCACGGCTACGGTGAGCCACGGACATGCAGAGACACAAAACACGCTTGTCAGTCTCCGATACCAACCATTGAGTGGGGCGGCAGAGTAGCCTAGTGGTTAGAGCGTTGGACTAGTAACCGAAAAGTTGCAAGTTCAAATCCCCGCACTGACAGGGTACAAATCTGACGTCCTGCCCCTGAAAAGGCCGTTCTTAACTGACTTGCCTAGTTGCCTAGGTAAAATAAAAAAATAAAAAATCCTGAGCGTCCCTACATGCTTTCTCTCTGAGGAGGCCAGTCCATTATTGATGGACGCCACAGCCCAAATTCTCGCGGACTCGGATATCTTCCGAGTATCCTCTGACATGCACGCGAACGCGGTGACTGAGTTCATCAGGAAGTGTATAGGGGATGTTGTTCCCACGCCTAAAATGACATACCCTAATCTAACTGCCGGAAGGACCGGAAGCAAGGATCAAATCAAATGTTATTTGTCACATCTGCCGAATACAACAGGTGCAGTCCTTACCGTGAAATGCTTACTTACAGTAAAAACGAGGCTATATGCAGGGGGTACATGTTAATCAAGGTAATTTGTACATGTAGGTAGGGGTAAAGTGACTATGCGTAGATGATAAACAGCGAGTAGCAGCAGTGTAAAAACAAAGGGTGGGAGGAAGTGTCAATGTAAATAGTCCAGGAGGCCATTTGATACATTTTTCAGCAGTCTAACGGCTTGGGGGTAGAAGCTTAAGTACTGCTTGCCATGCAGTAGCAGAAAGAACAGTCTATGACTTGGGTGACTGAAGTCTTTCACAATTTTTTGGGCCTTCCTCTGACACCGCCTAGTTTTTAGGTCCTGGATGGCAGGAAGCTTGGCCCCAGTGATGGACTGGGCGGTACGCACTACCCTCTGTAACGCTTTACGGTCGGAGGCCGAGCAGTTGCCATACCAGGCGGTGATGCAACCGGTCAGGATGCTCTCGATGGTGCAGCTGTAGAACCTTTTGAAGCCAAGAAACATGAGCAATGGACATTAGACCAGTGGAAATCTGTCCTTTGGTCAGATGAGTCCAAATTTGTGATCTTTGGTTCCAACCGACGTGTCTTTGTGAGTCGAAGAGTAGGTGAATGGATGTTCTCTGCATGTTTGGTTCCCACTGTGAAGCATTGAAGAGGTGGTGGGGGGGTGATTTGCTGGTGACACTGTCTGTGATTTATTTAGAATTCAAGGCACACTTAGCCAGCATGGCTACCACAGCATTCTGCAGCGATACGCCATCCCATCTGGTTTGCACTTAGTGGGACTATCATTGAACAATGACCCAACACACCTCCAGGCTGTATAAGGGCTATTTGACCAAGAAGGAAGGTGATGGAGTGCTGCATCAGATGACCTGGCCTCCGCAATCACCCGACCTCAACCCAATTGAGATGGTTTGGGATGAGTTGTACCGCAGAGTGAAGGAAAAGTAGCCAACAAGAGCTTGATATATGTGGGAACTCCTTCAAGACTGTTGGAAATGTGTTCCAGGTGAAGCTGTCATCAAGGCAAAGGGTGGCTATTTACTTTGTATTTATATTTTTGTTTTAACACTTTTTTTGGTTACTACATGATTTCATATGTGTTTATTTTATCATTTAGAAAACACAAAAAATAAATAAAAGTGGTTAGATGTGTCCAAACTCTCGACTGGGCCTGTATATTTTATTCAGCTTTATTCTTCATATTATAAAATAACGCCACAGAATTATAAACAAATCTTGTCTGCAGAATGACTAGTGAAGCCCACAGCCATATGGCATAGCCACATCAGAACCTAACATACGGTCAACTCTGAGTATGCTATTCTGTTCTTCCGAAATAGACTACATATCATGCTTCTTTAGACCTGTCTAAAATAAAAGAAAAAATTTGATTTATTGTGAAGGTGTAGGCTAAATTACATGGATTTATTATTATTAGACTAAAATGGCTTGTTGGCTATGTGTGGAAGCCAGGAGATGCTAATTGTTAATTAACAGTCAATAACCTTTAGACCGACAGTTAGTGTTTGACAATCACCGGCTGATGAAATTTCATAACCGCCACAGCCCTAGGCGCAACAGCGCCTCTTCAACCTCATGAGGCTGAAGAAATTCAGCTTGACCCTCACAAACTTCTACAGATGCACAATTGAGAGCATCTTGTCGGGCTGTATCACCGCCTGGTACGGCAACTGCACCGCCCGCAACTGCAGGGTTCTCCAGAGGGTGGTACGGTCTGCCCAATGCATCACTGGGGGCATACTGCCTGCCCTCCAGGACACCTACAGCACCCGATGTCACAGGAAGGCCTAAATGATCATCAACGACATCAACTACCTGAGCCACGACCTGTTGACCCCACTATCATCCGTTCAGGTGCATAAAAGCTGGGTCCGAGAGACTGAAAACCAGCTTCTATCAAGGCCGTCAGACTGTTAAATAGCCGTCACTAGCCGGCTACCACCCGGTTACTCAACCATGTACCTTAGAAGTTGCTGCCCTATATACATAGACATGGTATCGCTGGCCACTTTAATAATGGAATACTAGTCACTTTAATAATGTTTACATACTGTTTTACATATCTCATATGTACAATTGAAGTCGGACGTTTACATACACCTTAGCCAAATACATTTAAACTCTGTTTTTCACAATTCCTGACATTTAATCCTAGTAATAAATTCCTTGTCTTAGGTCAGATAGGATCACCACTTTATTTTAAGAATGTGAAATGTCAGGATAATAGTAGAGAGATTGATTTATTTCAGCTTTTATTTCTTTCATCACATTCCCAGTGGGTCAGAAGTTTACATACAGTCAATTAGTATTTGGTAGCATTGAATTTAAATTGTTTAACTTAGGTCAAACGTTTCAGGCAGGCAAACGAGTTTTAATGACTCCAACCTAAGTGTATATAAACTTCCGACTTCAACTGTTTTTACTGTATTCTATTCTACTGTATTTTAATCAATGACACTGACATTGCTTGTCCTATTATTTATATTTTTCTTAATTCCGTTCTTTTACTTTTAGATGTAGGTGTGTTGTTGTGAATTGTTAGATACTACTGCACTGTTGGTGCTAGAAGCACAAGCATTTCGCTACATCCACAATAACATCTGCTAAATATGTATATGTGACCAATAACGTGATTTGATTTGTGGACTACTTTTGACCATGGCGCATAGGGATAAAGCGCACAAATCAGCCTGATACTCCATCTCTCAATCTGTTGCCTTTCCCTGCCTGAAAGGCCTTTTGACAGAGAAGGCAGCCAGACTTTTCATTCTCGTCCGGACGCTCATAAGGAAGCTTTCAACAGCCACCGAGCTGATTGACTGGAGCTGTAAGTCAGCGCTCTGATTCTCACTTGAAACGGGGAGTCGCCAACTTTTTGTGACAAATTGCTTATGGCGGTGGCAAATGTTTGAACGGTATTTAGCATTTTCAATGGATTATTATGTTGGATGTTGGCGTTAGGACTGTCTGGAATATGCAACTCTGGCAATATACCACGGCTAAGGCCTGTATCCAGGCACTGTGTGTGTGGGGGGGGGGGGGGGGGGGGGGGGGGGGGTGAGTGTGAGCATCAGTCCTTGCGCGCTTATAGGGGAAGCCTAGCAACAACAAAAAATGTCAAGGACATTTCTAACAAACATTCACCTGGATGATTCACAATAGCTCTTTTTATTGAGAGCGTCAGTCAAATTTAAGTGAGTTCATTCAATAGATAGGTTTTAATTATTGAACCTTGCTGTGATGCACTCTCCCCATAGTGCCTGTTTGGTTCTGTATACCTCCAGTACAAAGGAAATGTCCTCTGCTGAACTGACTCTCGTGTCTATTTCTGGATCCCAAACACAAAGGCTCTGTCTCGACTGCTTACAACATCTGTCCTCACCACCTCTTCATCTGCACTGATTGGGAAAAACAATATGGCTGAAGGCAACTCGTCATCCTCAGGCTGACTCATCATCACCTTGCCAATTCTTCCATATCAATGCATCGAAGGAGAGGAGGCGAGGAGAGGATTTATTTTTTTTGACAATTGAGAAAGGGCTCTGGTAGAATTTCACCTGTCACTCACCCCTTCCTCTAACTTACCTCACAAGTGATAAATGCGTTTCATTCTTAAACTCTGAAAATTAACCTAAAGAGTTCCCTTGACACTCTCCGTTCTAACAGGAACGTTCATGAGTAACTTTGTCCCTCTCACTCTGTCCTTTCTCTCTCTTTCATTCTCTTCTCTCCCTCTCTCTGCCTCTCTCTCTCTCTGTGTGTCTTTATCTCTCTCTCTGTCTTTCTTTTTCTTGGACACAGGTCCCGATCGGACCCAGGAGGTGACGTTGGAGCAGGGGACAGAGACGGGAGTGGATGTCCCTCCCGAGCTGAATGACATGGAAGAGGTTGTCCAGGAGTCTTCTGAAGACTGGCACTGTGGTATTCCCAACGTGTTCCCTTAGCCCCCAACTCAGAATTGAATTGACCTTCCCAGTTTATCCCAGCATAGACTCTTTACTAGGCGTCTGTGCACTGATGATACAAAGCACTGATTTTACCACAAGTAGGTGTGGAAAACCTACCCCTCAGATCAACCCCCTCTTTTCCTCACCTCTTTTTAATTGAGTTGGACATTTCTGCACTTTTTCTAAAGTGATGTTGCCACGCACATACTGAAAATAGAAAGTGTGTGCGGCCGTACCTCTACACGCATTAGGTCCTTAGCAGCAGCTATTTCTGCCCGTTTCTCTGCCCGTCCTCAGATATGCATTAAAGGGACAATCTGTGATTGCTACATAAATTATTTTTTTTCCTTTTAAATTCATGATACAGTGCCTTGCGAAAGTATTCGGCCCCCTTGAACTTTGCGACCTTTTGCCACATTTCAGGCTTCAAACATAAAGATATAAAACTGTATTTTCTTGTGAAGAATCAACAACAAGTGGGACACAATCATGAAGTGGAACAACATTGGATATTTCAAACTTTTTTAACAAATCAAAAACTGAAAAATTGGGCGTGCAAAATTATTCAGCCCCCTTAAGTTAATACTTTGTAGCGCCACCTTTTGCTGCGATTACAGCTGTAAGTCGCTTGGGGTATGTCTCTATCAGTATTGCACATCGAGAGACTGACATTTTTTCCCATTCCTCCTTGCAAAACAGCTCGAGCTCAGTGAGGTTGGATGGAGAGCATTTGTGAACAGCAGTTTTCAGTTCTTTCCACAGATTCTCGATTGGATTCAGGTCTGGACTTTGACTTGGCCATTCTAACACCTGGATATGTTTATTTTTGAACCATTCCATTGTAGATTTTGCTTTATGTTTTGGATCATTGTCTTGTTGGAAGACAAATCTCCGTCCCAGTCTCAGGTCTTTTGCAGACTCCATCAGGTTTTCTTCCAGAATGGTCCTGTATTTGGCTCCATCCATCTTCCCATCAATTTTAACCATCTTCCCTGTCCCTGCTGAAGAAAAGCAGGCCCAAACCATGATGCTGCCACCACCATGTTTGACAGTGGGGATGGTGTGTTCAGCTGTGTTGCTTTTACGCCAAACATAACGTTTTGCATTGTTGCCAAAAAGTTAAATTTTGGTTTCATCTGATCAGAGCACCTTCTTCCACATGTTTGGTGTGTCTCCCAGGTGGCTTGTGGCAAACTTTAAACAACACTTTTTATGGATATCTTTAAGAAATGGCTTTCTTCTTGCCACTCTTCCATAAAGGCCAGATTTGTGCAATATACGACTGATTGTTGTCCTATGGACAGAGTCTCCCACCTCAGCTGTAGATCTCTGCAGTTCATCCAGAGTGATCATGGGCCTCTTGGCTGCATCTCTGATCAGTCTTCTCCTTGTATGAGCTGAAAGTTTAGAGGGACGGCCAGGTCTTGGTAGATTTGCAGTGGTCTGATACTCCTTCCATTTCAATATTATCGCTTGCACAGTGCTCCTTGGGATGTTTAAAGCTTGGGAAATCTTTTTGTATCCAAATCCGGCTTTAAACTTCTTCACAACAGTATCTCGGACCTGCCTGGTGTGTTCCTTGTTCTTCATGATGCTCTCTGCGCTTTTAACGGACCTCTGAGACTATCACAGTGCAGGTGCATTTATACGGAGACTTGATTACACCCAGGTGGATTGTATTTATCATCATTAGTAATTTAGGTCAACATTGGATCATTCAGAGATCCTCACTGAACTTCTGGAGAGAGTTTGCTGCACTGAAAGGAAAGGGGCTGAATAATTTTGCACGCCCAATTTTTCAGTTTTTGATTTGTTAAAAAAGTTTGAAATATCCAATAAATGTCGTTCCACTTCATGATTGTGTCCCACTTGTTGTTGATTCTTCACAAAAAAATACAGTTTTATATCTTTATGTTTGAAGCCTGAAATGTGGCAAAAGGTCGCAAAGTTCAAGGGGGCCGAATACTTTCGCAAGGCACTGTATATACCCATTAATTATTGAAGAGTATAACTTACACATGCCTCATGAGCTTAGTTCAGCTTGTTCCTCTTTTTTTGTTAAAAAAGGAACAAAAAAACAAGCAATTGTAAACAAACATTTTATCGCCCCAACATGGTTAAATCTATCCTTTTCATATCATGGTTGTTCAGTCTTTGCATCAATAGCTCTGTCTTGTGAATTTGGTTACATTTCTCCAGCTCCATCCCTCAGCTATTTACCAAATCGGTGGCGGATTGCCCGCTTTAATTATTGTTTGAACTGCAGATTGTCCCTTTAAAGGCAGACTAAATTGCTGAATCAACCTGCGCTCTGATTCTCATTAGTATGAGACCCTTACGAGACGTTTTAGTCAATAAGCTGTTTAGTAATCATACGCTGACCTCCCAGTACAGTTCACCAGTCGGGGCTGTAGCTAGCTGAGGTAGACTACCGGCGGTTTTATCCCTAGACTGTTGTTTACTCTGTTTGCCAATAAGAGGAGTGAACGCTAGAGATCTGAATGGCTGCACTGTCAGTCCTGCGGTACTGGTTCACATCACCCTGTAGAGTAGAATAACCACTCACCTGCCCCATCCGGAAACAGCCCCCCCCCCCCCCCCCCCCCCCCCCCCCCCCCCCCGAGGCACCCTTGTAGATCCGCGGTCCATAAGTCAGCAGTAGTCAGTCACAAACTGCTCCGTATGACCTATTATGGACTGGACTAGGTATAAGCAATAGTGTTAGAACTCCACCTTGCCCTCTGAAAGGCTGGATAGAAAGGTTTGCCTTATTGCGTATTCCTATCCAATCATTTCAGATCTACACAAGTGTATAACGGGCTGGGGCAGGGTCTAGGCATTGTTTCTAGACGGGGACTCGATCTCTCCCGTGCTCCCGGGGCAGCTCCACACACTGCGAACAGGCCCACACTTAACTGTTTGACAACTGAGCTGTGCTTTAGCAGGCACACACATTGGAGTGATCTATGTGCAGTTTACCAGAAAAGTACATTTCTTTTTAAAGTCACATATTTTTGCATATTTATGCTATACACTTTTCTAAAAGGCAAGCTAAACGTTTTGTTTTTGATTAATTAGTTGTAAAGAATATACATATATTTTTGCCATAAAGTTGAAGGTAGCCTTGAATGGTGAGACTATAAAGCGCCAAGAGTCATATGGGTCAGACCTGGGTTCAAATACTCTACTATTTGAAGTCATTCACTTTAGTCTGCCCGAAGTGCCAGGGTTTGCAGAATGCAATATTGCAAATTACTACTTTATAGGTTTCATTGCGCCAGGCAAGCTCTATCAAGCCCGGATAAAGTATAATGATTTCGAAAAGTATTTGAACTTAGGTCTGGTGTGGATTTGATCCCTCTCTTCTGAAACGTTATGCCTGTAAATTTGACAATGATGACCTGTGATACCACTGTTCTTGGCTGCTGTATAAGGGCTTCAGGGGTTGACTCTCCACGTTCACAAGATGTTGCATGAAATTGTCATTTTAGTTGTAAGCTTATGCACAGCCATTTTGTAATCTGATATTTAATTTTGCAATGTAAATAGTGTATGATTGCATATATTTTTGGATTCCTTATCAAATTGGTTGTGAACAAGAGTTCATTTTTTGTCAATTGCTGAACCAGTTTTCAGACTGTAAGCTGTTGAGTGTTTTTTTTTTTGTTTTTTTGGCAGGAATGTATTTTGTAATGTTGAAAAGTATTTAATTAATAAAATCAGTAATTTTTATACAGATTGAATGTTGACCAATTGTTTTAGAAATAATTTGTGCTAAGTTGATTGCATTTTGTCTGTTTTTGATTTTCTGTGATATGTGAAGATCTCGGTATGTCTCTGCATCAAAACCTTGTCTCTAGAAAAGGCAAGTGTTTAGCGATTGAAAAATCCATTGCCACATAGTCAAAATCCATTTTTGTACCTCTATCTTTCATTAGTCCCAGAGTTATTAACCTTTCGCAGCATATGGAAAGAGCATGGCCACTTTCAACTTCTATAAAAACAAATGTCTCTTCCTCCACATTGATGAATTATTAAATTCCTCTCCTTGATGATGCAATTATTGAGCAAACACAATTACTCTTGGAAGCAGGAGTGAGATGCAGCTCTGGCATGAGTCTGCTCCTAAACAAAGATGAATATTTCATCAGTTCTTGTACCCTACACCGGCAAGTTACTGCATGTGTGTACACTACTTTTTACATTTCTATCAAACAACACAACCAGAGACCCATAACGATTTAATGATTTTTAATTCCTTTATTTTTTCCAAGTTATTAAGTGGCTGGTCGTACATCTTTTTATTACCGATAGATACAACAATGAGGGTCTCGAGAGTTTCATTCTACATTCATTCACAGGACCCATACAAAAACACGCGCGCACATTAAGACATGGGGGAGGGGTGACAGGGGGAGACAGGCAGAGAATGCTATAGATTACACAAATTTTTTATTTATGGAGGAAAGACTGGTGGGAGGATATTGGACAGTACAGTGGCAGTAATAAGCAGTTTTATGCAACTCATCGCTCGTACCTTGGTCAACAAACTCCACGCCCTCTGTATCTTTTTTTTTTATAACATTTATGCTTTTACACAGTTAAATAAGGAGCACCTTTATGACAGTGTTGGTGTTTTAATATCCACATGGAGTAAACACAGCACATCGTTTCTGGCAGTCAGAAATGGTATTGCTTAGCTAGCTGTTTTGTATTCATATTTTGTGCAGTGCTTCGATAGATATATGAAGCAAGAGATACTTAAGACAGAGAAGACCACACCTAATGGGGGGAAAGGGTTTGAATCTGTCCTGCCATTGGAAATGCCATGGTTGTGGCAGGTCCAGCGTGAGCTTGGTTTCAGAGCAGTCCGTGTCTGCTTTTCAAAGGTCAAAACAGTGCATTTTAGACAAATCTCCATTATATCTAGATGGGGAAACTCCCAATCCCATACACATTAGTGTCCTAATCAATCTACATGTACTGAAAATCTAATGAGAATAATATTAGAAATTATAACATCATCCATTGATTTCTACAATTCAGTGGATACTACAGGCGAGACTGTTAGTGGGTTAACTTTCAGTAGCTCGATGTCATTTTACCACGGAAGATCACAGCCAGCCATAGACCCTAATGTAAAAACATGGAAGGACAGCAACACGTAAGACAGGACACTTCACACTGATGCCACGGGACGGTAAAGACGTACAAACACATGGCCAACTGGCCATCGCAACAACCCATGCAAGCTTAGTAAGACGATGCTTAGCTATGAATTCATGTCAGGTTGTACAGGAAATGGGAGAGTGTGTGGGGTTTGGGGGGGGGGAACGACAAAGACGAGCATGACAAGACAGATAATCATTCGTTTCTGAACCAGAACCAGACCTGGTCACACTTTCACAACCACAGGCGGTCAGGGCCAGGTCAATTGGACCTAAGCTACTTCAGCCAGGTCTGGTCCAGATAGCCAGCCTTGTTAGACGACTCTATACAGACAGACAGACAGACAGAGAAATAGAAATGAAGACACAGGTACTGTAGAGCTACGACAGGGGTCCTTTAGGCTGTGAGAGGGGGGTCCGGATGACTTCGGCAACAGTTCACATCCAAGATGGTTGCACAGGAGAGGCGGGAGGGAGGAGCAGGGGCACAGATTGTGTCGCTATGTCTACCAGCCGGGTGCGGTGGCGGAGGCATTTGAGTTATAAAATGAACGGGTTAGAAAAGCAGGGAAGAGGTGTGTGTGTGAGTCGACAAAGATCTGTTCTTTTATCTTCTTTGTTTTCCCCCACTCGTGTCCCTTTCCTTGACGTCTGCCTTTGTGCTCTTGAAAGGGACCTCATTTTTTGGTTAGGGACCCAGTCCGGCTTGCGCCCTGCAAGAGAGTGAGAGACAAAATAATAAATCAGGAAATGGATTGTTTTTGTCATTCGCTAACGATGCTCACTAAAGGGACCTGCTAATTAGGACACAAATGTCCAGCTGTATATTGACGTACAGTCTACGTGGCCTTGAGCATTGTGTGCAATTTTTTTGTTAGAGTAGGTGGGTGAGTTCTAGGTATTATCAGAATTGTTTATTTTGTGAATTCTCAGCTATGCCCTAAAAAGAGACATCTCCCAGTTCTAATTTGCATGTCGTTGCCAAAACTGATCAATGATGTGCTGTGTTCACCAAGCTCAATCCCTAAGAATAGATTGTGCATTTTCTCATGGGGATATAAAAGTAGGAGAAAGAGGGGAGGATTGGAACGGAACAAAGATTATACAAATGAGACAATTCTTTAGGGAGAACTATTGGAATGAATATAATCCACAACGTACAAAGCCTTCAAATCTCCTGAAACAAAGGGAGATCAGAGGAAAAGGGCCAGGCTCTGAGCCATTCTTACAGCAAGTTGAGTTTAAAATCATTATCGGTTCGAAAAACAAACTAATTAGAATGCGGTAACAGAACTGGAGAATGGAAAACAAATGAAAAGAAAACGTGAAATAAAAGTCCGTCCCCAGATAATGATTAAAACAAAACGGTAATCAGAAGCGCTAAAGATGGTGGCTTTAGCTTAACGCCAATTAGGCAGAGAGATTGTGGGGAAACAAGCTATAAGCAAGAGAGGATTGGTGTACTATTTACCCACACATTTATAGACTTGATCGTCTTCATCTTTTAGTTTCATAATGCCACATAGTCCAACTAGCAAAGACACCTATGCAGGGAGCATGTGGATATAAACAGACTCTCTAAACATTTTTAAAAGTAGGCCCCCTGTATGGTATGAGGGAGCTGACTGTGCTTGGTTGCCTTGCTAATCACTGTGAGTGCACTGACTGTACCTACCGGAACATAAGCTCTCAGTGCCTATTCTGCCTAATTAAATAACTGTATCTGAAGCTTGGGCCAGACTGGGTAATTAAAACTGCCAGAGACCTCCAGAGCATGTCCTAGAGATTAGCATTCACCATGCCATGGATGACGCAAGGAGAGACAAACAAACAAACAAACAACAGCCGCTCAGAATGCAGGAGCTCTCCGAGTCACTGCTCAGAGAAGAAAGTGAGTCGACGGGGCAGAGTGAGAGGTGAGAAGGATAACGAGAGAGACAGACAGAGGTGGAGACCAAAAGAGAGAGGTAGAGAAAGATACAGTAGAGATTGTAGTAAGAAAATATCTATAAATGGTATACTCTCTGTTCAAACACCTCCGTCGTCCGTTTGAGACGGAACACACCGGGGTGCTATACAGCTCGTGTACATAAGTGTGTCTGCCTTACCTTTACGTGTGGCCTACTGCGTCGGAGAAGGACCTCTTGAATAAGTCTGTTTGTGTAGTATCCCAGTATGATATGCAGTGTGCTTGGTACACACATGCATGAACCAGATGGGCAATCTAATTAAAAGCGCAATGTCCTAGTTGTAGAAAGAATGCAAGGCACTGCTTCCATAACAGCTTGGCTTACCTGACGGTGTGTTTACAGTCGCGGAAGCCATCGGCAAAGTGAGCAAAGCTGCCACACGCCACAATTGTAATTGCTAAGCATGTCCCATTGCAGTTAGCACAGGTCTTAGAACAGCCATTAAGAGTAAGCAAGACTACTATCCCTAAAGCTGGTTTCGAAGTGTAGGCCCACAGGTGCAAGATCACTGCCTGCAAGTAAAGCTGCCAATTATGTTAGGTGCTGCATGTCCGTATCAAGCCACAAATAGCGTTACCTTTGACATCAAACTGCACTCTTTAATGCATGAAGCCGGTAGCATCAGCCAGACACTGCAATTATCACTGTCTAGAGGCTGTCTCGAGGTGCAGTTATTCTGCCGGTGGTATGATAGGCAATGGAAGGTGTCACCTTAGCCTACCAACGTTGAATAAATTCATAGCAAGTAAGAGTAAATATAAATTGCCGCCCATGACTCATTAGCTACTCACTGAATGGTGGCTATCATCACTGAGGTGAAAGAAGAAGAGAGAGAGAGAGGAGGGAGGAATAAAAGAGAAAGAAATATCCCATCTGTTTAATCAAGTGCACATTCTGGAATTAGTTTCGATAACATACAAAGGGAATTATATAATTGGATATTCCCTTTTCATGTTACTGTCAAAGACAGATCAGAGCGTTTTTGTTCCTTTATAAATGGGTTTCGTGTTCGTTTACCATTTTGAAGATCTTGGACAGGGTTCCGCTGTCGCCTGCACCGGCCTTCTTCGCCTTGGCGGATCCTGTTGACTTCTGAGACACCCGGGAAGAGAGCATGGGTGAGGTAAGACACCGGGAGACATTGTTGTTGTCACCTAGCATGGTGGCCCAGTCAGTGTGTGCTTTTGCCAGCTCGTCTCTGTGTTTGTTCATCTAAATGATTTACTAATGGCTAAAAAGCGGCATCGTGTACATATCTTACGTGGGTATTGCATGGTTGTTTAAAGAATGTTTTCTGATAATATCATGTTGCCTGAAAACAATAGAAGCGACAGCGTCGTCCCCAGGCTCAACTGAAAGCCAGCAGGTGACGAGGTTATAGAAAAGATGGCCTTCGAGTCAGTGACTCTTATCACGGAGTGAAATTTTACCTACAGTTTTGAACTAGTCTAGCCTAGATCAAAAAGTGGCTCATTGGAGCAAATCAATCTGAGTCAAAGTGGAAGTGCTTCCACTTAAGCACTTTCTAAATTCAATCTCAGTAACAGCTGAGCTGTGGCTGCTCTGACTCTCAAAGGGGGGGGGGGGGGGGGGGGGTTTAGACTGGGAACCGTTCACGCAAAACTCCAATAAACATGCATGAGGATGAATGAAATGTTGGGGGAGGAACACTTCAAAGTGTTATTTAAAGATCCCTTACCTCAGAGAAGAGCTTTAAAAGGTCTCATCCCTTATCACTCTGTTGTTTCACTGTTATGTGTGACTCATAACATCTACAACACACACACACCACACACACACACCAGCGGAGGCTGCTGAGGGGAGGACGGCTCATAATAATGGCTGGAATGGAGTAAATGGAATGGGCATCAAACGTGGTTTCCATGTAGCTGATACAATTCCATTGAATCCGTTCCAGGCATTACTATGAGCCGTCCTCCTCATCATCAGCAGCCACCACTGACACATACACACACAGAGACACACACAAAGACACAAACGCATGTGCGCACACTGACAAATCACACACACGTGCATGCACGCTCGCACAGGGGCCAACAGGGGCCAAGAGAAGAGGACGAGGCAAATAAGAAAAAGCAGGATTAAGTTGCTGGTTATCATACCAAAAGGGAAAAACGACTTCAGCAAATAAAGAACTGGATATTCAATTGAGCCGGAGGCGGAGAGCTTGCCAAACAAAACCACTCAAAACATGATTTAATAAAATAGAAAAACCGATGAGGGCGTTATGCATGTATGCTTGGATTACAACAAGCTCTCGAGCCTTTAGATGGTTACAGAATAGACTGTTTTAAAGAACGGCCGGGGATTTTTCTCTTCGTTTGCTTTAGCTGTAGCGTTTAACCACGTACCTGGCCTAGTTTCGCAGTCATTGCCGTCCACTGGACAAGGACACGTACGAGACAGAGACAGGGAATAGACAGGGGTGAGACACAGGGGTGAGGGGAGGAGAGTTAATCACTCAGGCCTTACACAGAGCAAAGGCAGTGCAGCATGAAGAGATGAGTCCACATCCAGGGCAGAGCAAGGCAGACGCTCGCGTCACCAGAGAGAGCACAGACTCAGTGACATACGCTCAGTGACATCACATGTTATTAACAAAGCCAAATACACAATCCCATCCAAAGACGAAAACAACCTTCTACTCCTCAATTGGACAATATTGACAAAGAGTAAGAGTAAATGGGGCTCACCCTAGACTTAGGAGGGGCAGGGGACACCTGAGGGGAGAAAGTGACAGAGATCTTTAGAAATACAATAGATGAGGGTATTTCTCATTACATTTTAGTCATTTAGAAGACACTCTTATCCAGAGCGACTTACAGGATCAAATAGGGTTAAGTGCCTTGCTCAAGGGCACATCAACTGATTTTTCACCTAGCTGGCTCAGGGATTTGAACCAGTGACCTTTCGTTTACTGGCCTAAAGTTATTTCTACTGCTAGGCTACCTGCTCTTAACTGGTAGACTACCTGACGCCCTCATATCAACAAGTCAAACATCAACAGTGGAAAACTATGCAAATGGGGTGACTCACGATCGTTCTGAAGAGGCGCACAACAGCGTTCTCCCCACCCTTAGGGGCTGCCTTGGTAGGTCTGACAGGAGAGGACAGGCCACGGAAAGAACCCTGGAGAGGAAATGGAGGGAGGGATGGAAGAAGGAAAGGAGGGCGGGATGGAAGAAGGAAAGGAGGGCGGGATGGAAGAAGGAATGGAGGGCGGAATGGAAGAAGGAAAGGAGGGCGGGATGGAAGAAGGAACGGAGGGAGGGATGGAAGAAGGAAAGGAGGGTGGGTTGGAAGAAGGAACGGAGGGAGGGATGGAAGAAGGAAAGGAGGGTGGGATGGAAGAAGGAACGGAGGGAGGGATGGAAGAAGGAAAGGAGGGTGGGTTGGAAGAAGGAACGGAGGGCGGGATGGAAGAAGGAAAGGAGGGCGGGTTGGAAGAAGGAAAGGAGGGCGGGATGGAAGAAGGAACAGAGGGAGGGATGGAAGAAGGAACGGAGGGAGGGATGGAAGAAGGAAAGGAGGGCGGGATGGAAGAAGGAAAGGAGTGCGGGATGGAAGAACATTATAAAGGCACAGCGGGAATACATATAGCCCAACACAACCTAACAATAAAGTGTGTTCCCTGAACCAGACCAGGCTCTACTCTGCCTCCACTCTCCAGCTCCTGAAAGGTGTTACCATTGGAAACAGCTGGTGGCATATTGCCAAACACCAGGGATGCTGGAGCACATTTTCTGTGGCTGTGGAACGACTTCTTCCACTGGATGGACTACCTGGGGAGCTCTTACATCACAGAGGACCTGAGATAAGCTCTATGAGTCATTCACAGCAGACTCACGTAGGTGTCCACAGATAACGCCCATCCAAAACTCATTCAAACGGAAAATAAGTGGTTAAAAACTAATTGGATGAAGGAATTATAAATTAATGAATAAAGTCAGTAAGAAAAAGTTTTGGATCTTTTTCAAAGTGTGGTAAATATCAACACTAAATGCTGTTGAAGGGGAAGTTAAGTAGAGATCAATACAATTAAGTTGTACTTCAGACAGATACATCTTTAGAGGATTGGATGGGGATGAATGCAAAATTAGCTCTATGTCTCGTTCTCTTGAACTTGAATAAATAGCATCCCCCCTCTCTCTCACAATAGGCTTCAACATGTACCTTCCAGACGCACACAACTGGGACCTTAATTAAAATTGTGTGATTCTGAAAAGATTCATTGTCATTTTCTCAATAATAACCCTGATTATTCCCGGTTGGCTATTTAGGGGTATGTTTGTGAATAACATCCTTTGATATAGCGAAACCCATTTCTTCCTAATGAGTGCCTCTCTCTCTGTGGTATTTTGTGAAGTGAGAGCAAGGGGACCTTTATGCCCCCATTCATGTCAGTAAGTGAAGAGAGTGGAGAGGCTCTCACTGAATCCCTGTGATTATCCCTATGAGAGAACTTTACCAAAATGAGAGGGTAAACTTTCACCCCTGTGCATCATTCACAATATAATACACTCATTAGGGGTTCCAATTGAATCTCATTCACTGTCTTTTCTGCCCATATATGGATGGATGGTTGGATGGATGGATGCAGACTCATGCAGACAATGACCTCTGGAAAGAAACACATTGCTATAGAAAATGTGTTGTGTTCTTATGAGCATTATCCTCTCCAATAACTAGGTATCTAACCCGGAGGACCAGAGGTTATTTAGAATCTATCAAACTAAGCGACACGTTCTATTGGAAGTGGATGATAATATCCAACACATTTATGAATACAGATGACGCTCAGTAGAATAGCCAATAGGTAGCATGGTTGTTGGTTGGTCAGTTCGTTCCCTATGAGCAAAAGATGTTGAAAATAAGTGGAAAATAAGTTGTTTTCAACCCAAAAAGTGCTCGCTGGGTTTGTGCTGGAGCTGGTACAGGTGAATTAACTTCACCGCCTTGTGGTTGTCGTGAAGAACTGATCTGTCTCACAGCCGCGTCTCACACACATCAGAAGTTCCAGTTATGTTCCCACTAAATACAGTTCCAGAGATTGAACGCCCTGAGAGAAAGAGTTGGAAAGAGAAAGTCAGAAAGTGGAGGGAGAGAAGTAGAGCGAGAGAGACATTGAAAGACAGGGGTAAGACAGGCAAGGAGCTAGCAAAAGAGGAATAGACGTGAAGAGAGAGGTGCCTAGTGGGGATTTCAGTGTTGCCTCGGGTTTGTCTGTACCTTAAACCCACGCTTTGTCTTCAGATAATGTAACTAGACCATCAATTACACAGTATTGTATGTTACATCATGTTGGCAGCTTGAGGAAACATTCTAAATTGTAGCTGATTCAGATTTTTTTGGAAAGTATTGTTCCGTGGAATTTTTATGACTCTAGGAGTTACAGGAGGTTGGTGGCACATTAATTGGGGAGAACGGGCTGGTGGTAATGACTGGAGTAAAATCAGTGGAATGGTATGAAATACATCAAACACATGGTTTCCAGGTGTTTGATGCCATTCCATTTGCTCTGTTCCAGCCATCATCATGAGCGGTCCTCCCCTCAGCAGCCTCCTGTGCCAGGAGTAAAAGGTCATTCAAAATGCATCAGTGAATCAGGCAATAGTTCTGAAAATATATATATATTTTGTTGATAAAACTTCTTTCTTTTTTTAAACTCCTACTTGACCTAATTTTACATTGAGTAATCCTAAATTCTGAATTTAGAATCCGTTTGGATATATTAGTAAAGAGGGATCACAATATTCAGTTATGAACTTCACATGTCCTTTACTGAAACATGTTGCACTGAACGTTGTCAGTATAGGATAGTATTTTCCACCACAAGAAGAGTGTTCAAAGGACAACGGTATTTTGAAGCGAGGAGGGTCCCTTCAGGATTGAGCAGAGCGGGGGATTATTGCGTAGGGAGGGAGGAAGGGACGGAGGGAATGTTCTCCTCTCTCTGTTTGATGTTTGAAGAGTATGAGAGGTAAGTGTGTGTTCCTGGCACGGAGCGCATTGTTATTTGGCCACAATTCAGACGTCACAAAGTAGCTGTGCTCATTCCACCGCGGAAAAAAACAACAATAAAAATGCGTCACACTGCCATCCAAATTTCACAAAGCTACAAATCCAGTTTCATCCTCAATATACACGATTGGATTTGCATAACAATGGACGCCCATTTATACGTTCTAAACTCAGCGAGCTGCTCTCATGGCAGCCCAGCCGTCGTAGAGAAAGTTCGGTAACGCTTCGCTTGACACTTCACTATCCCATTAACACGTCAGTGTCGTTTCACCTCTGACATAGAGGCTGTTATCCAGAGGTGTTAGGTCAGTGCAGTCGTAATGCAAAAATCTTACCGCTATTGTGACAACAGTCATAATTTAGAACTGCAGTCTTGAATGGATTATAGACCAGATTACACCGTCATGTTAATGTCATAGTGACCAAAAGTTTCCTGCAGTGAAGAACAAGGTCACCTAGACCCAGGTAGAGAGAGTATTCAGGACTCATAGGACACCTCATCCCTGAGGATTTAATTACTGTCAAACCTCTCTCCTCTGAGGTGCTGGAGGTCAAACCTGGAAGCCGACTCCTTCAGAAATGGATCACGGTCAATCATTTATTCTGGAATAAATGAATTGTAATAATGTATTATTTACTAAGGAGCAGGAGGATATGTGGGCCACATAGTTATCACTACATCCTATCCTATTGAGACAGTGTGTGAGTTATTGTGGACACACACAAATCACAAACTGCCCACTGTCAAATAAACAGATCTTACCCATGCAGTTGAAGTCGGAAGTTTACATACACTTAGGTTGGAGTCATTAAAACTTGTTTTTCAACCTCTCCACAAGTTTCTTGTTAAAAAACTATAGTTTTGGAAAGTTGGTTAGGACATCTACTTTGTGCATGACACAAGTAATTTTTCCAACAATTGTTTACAGACAGATTATTTCACTTATAATTCACTGTATCACAATTCCAGTGGGTCAGAAGTTTACATACACTAGGTGGACTATGCCTTTAAACAGCTTGGAAAATTCCAGAAAAGTATGTCATGGCTTTAGAAGCTTCTGATAGGCTAATTGACATAATTTGAGTCAATTGGAGGTGTACCTGTGGATGTGCTTCAAGGACTACCTCCAAACTCAGTGCCTCTTTGCTTGACATCATGGGAAAATCAAAAGAAATTAGCCAGACCTCAGAAAAAAATTGTAGACCTCCACAAGTCTGGTTCATCCTTGGGAGCAATTTCCAAATGCCTGAAGGTACCATGTTCATCTGCACAAACAATAGTGCTCAAGTATAAACACCATGGGACCACGCAGCCGTCATACCGCTCAGGAAGGAGAAGCGTTCTGTTTCCTAGTGATGAACGTACTTTGATGCGAAAAATGCAACTCAATCCCAGAACAACAACAAAGGACCTTGTGAAGATGCTGGAGGAAACAGGTACAAAAGTACTACTGTATATCAACATAACCTGAAAGGCCTTTCAGCAAGAAAGAAGCTACTGCTCCAAAACCTCCATAAAAAAAAGCCAGACTACGGTTTGCAACTGCACATGGGGACAAAGATCATACTTTTTGGAGAAATGTCTTCTTGTCTGATTAAGCAAAAATAGAACTGTTGGCCATAATTACCATTCTTATGTTTGGAGGGAAAAGGGGGAGGCTTGCAAGCTGAAGAAACATTCCAACTGTGAAGCACGGAGGTGGCAGGTGTTGTCGGTGTGCTTTGCTGCAGGAGGGACTGGTGCACTTAGATGGCATCAAAAAATTATGTGGATATATTGAAGCAACATCTCAAGACATCAGTCAGGAAGTTAAAGCTTGGTCGCAAATCAGTCTTCCAAATGGACAATGACCCCAAGCATACTTCCAAAGTTGTGGCAAAATGGCTTAAGGACAACAAAGTCAAGGTATTGGAGTGGCCATCACAAAGCCCTGACCTCAATCCTATAGACAATTTGTGGGCAGAACTGAAAAGGCGTGTGTGAGCAAGGAGGCCTACAAACCAGACTCAGTTACACCAGCTCTGTCAGGATGAATGGGCCAAAATTCACCCAAATTATTGTGGGAAGCTTGTGGAAGGCTACCCGAAACGTTTGACCCAAGTTACAATTTAAAGTCAATGCTACCAAATACTAATTGAGTGTATGTACATTTCTGACCCACTGGGAATGTGATGAAATAAATAAAAGCTGAAGTAAATAGTTCTCTCTACTATTATCCTGACATTTCACATTCTTAAAATAAAGTGGTGATGCTAACTGACCTAAGACAGGGAATTTTTACCAGGATTAAATAGCAGTATTTGTGAAAAACAGAGTTTAAATGTACATGGCTAAGGTGTATGTACACTCCCGATTTCAACTGAATATATAGTGCATGCTCCTCAATCCAGCACAGCTTTACATTTGACTTAGATTTGATTGCTCACATATGACACTGACGGACATTGTTCTAACTGACAACTCGGCGATTGATTAGTAAGACTCACCGGCTGCAGATCTACTAGCCACTGACTGACTCCTTTGAAGTGACAGCTACTGTAACAGTTCGTAGTCTCAGGAGGACAGAGTTTTTGAAGTACTTCTACTGCCAGATGACCTCTTCAGTTGTCTCTTTGCTGCAACTTCTCCAACGATTTAAGAGAAGCTAGCAGGAATTGGACAACTACCTCAGGGGGTTGACAGTTTACAACAAAGTGTCAAATGAGAAAGCAGTGGCGCTCTAGGTCATTCCCTAACACTGACAACAATAACAAGATGAAGTTGGGGACTACAATCTAGTGAACCATAATTGAACTGGTACCATCCAATCCCAGGGTACTGGATCGGACGTCTAGTGAGGCCTAGCTCTTGACATTTGACCTTGCTTGTCTTACAGTGCCAGGTGAAAGTAACGTAATAGTAGGTATGCTCTACACTCCTCAGTCCTCATCACCTGTGGATCCTAAAACAAACAAAACACCAACTATACCACAGTCAAATACATGTAGTGCTCAGAGCAAGTTCAGGTTCTGTTTCATGTCCTTGTTTCGCTCTCAAGTATGAATACTTGACTTGACTCTGGCTATCACTATTGGTGTCTTAGATATTGGTAAAATGTACACATTTACACATTAACAAGGTAGCATTGACTCTTTCATTGTTGACCACGAGGAATATCTAATGGGTTCAATGAGAAGTAGCATGACAATACTTCACTGGAGGTCTCCAAAAAGTGGGACAGACAAAAGTGAGACAGACTTTCTTGTTTTCATTTTGTATTCCGGTTGGTTTTGAAAATAGCTGTTATTTGCCCCTTTGCTAGCCTGAATACAAAATGAAAACAAGAAATAAACACTGTTGTTTTATCCTGATTTACTGTATCTTGATAAGCTTTCCAAGATGTTCAATTAAAAAGCAATTCAAAAAATATATTCAATTAAAAAAGCATAAAATACAAATGTGACTGAAATATAATTTTCAGTTGAATAAAAGCCATAAGGCAGACAGTACTAAGATGCATTTCCAAAAGAAAGAATTCAGCATATTAACCTGGTCCCAGATCTGTTAATGCTGTCTTGCCAAATCCTATGGTCATTGTCATGTCAAACATGATTAACTTCTCACTGTGCCCATCAATGACAGCATGATCAGATATGGAGATTGAGGTGAGGCCAGGCTGTTTGGCATGACAACAATTCTAAGAGTTGGCTAAGAAAGAGCAAACAGATCTGGTACCAGGGTATCAGTCAATGTTGGTGTACCTTCTTGTTCTTTCATCCAAGGAACAAGACATTATCCCCCATTGTACATGGCCTTAAGCTACTTAATAAAAGCTGAGCTAAGAGTAAGCCTCATATTTCCATGAAGTCTACACCACACTTCTCCCAGCCTCGTCTAGACAAGTATGCTGTTTACTGAGGAGTGTGGTCTTATCCACTTAAGAAGTGAAAAGACAAAACAAATGGGAAGAGTTTGATGATGTACGTTCCATTCCCTCTTCAACTGGGCCAGCTTCTCCATTGGCTATTCCTAGCATTGCCCACCTCAAGCTAGACCGGATCGAAACTGAATTGTTAGAAGGACATTCACCGTAGTGTTTGCATCAGAGGAGGGTTATTAAAAGTGTCATGACTGTCCTTTGAGGATCAGAATGGGCAGATAAGACTGGTGGGGGGGGGTGACAGAATCCAGGCCTCTCTCTCTCCCACAGAGATGAGAGCGGGAGCTGCTGGATGGTCACCTTCACACCCTGCTGTAAATCTCTGGAGGGGGGAACTTTCTCTCTCTACCCTTTAGTATTGGGAATGGAATGTCTTTTGTCTAAAGAGACTTCTGCATGCCAGAAACTCTGGTCAATGAGTAGATGTCGAAAACAAATGTCATACTGCTTTTCATTTTGTGATGTTATTAAAAACTGTATGAACCAAATACCGTAACGTAGGAAGGAAACCCCCACCGGCGGTCGAGTTTCCATCCAATATGTTGTCTATGTGATATGAAAATGGGTGTAACTATTTTTGTTAAGACAGGAATGTGATTTTAGTTTAAGATGGTTTAAGATAATTGTTTTTCATATAAACTATGCACAGTGACTAGCCACGCTCAGTATGACGGAACACCCCCGTTGGCCAGAGTGCTTAAAAGGACTCGCTAAGAATTAACATACTCGACCAAAAGAAGTGAGACCATGGTCCACACGTTGAAATGGTTGGAAACACTGAACGTCTCGGAAATGCTGAAACTCTCAACCTCAACACTAGATCAGAAGATAACCTCACCTACCAGACCAGTTAGCTATATGTGGGGAATGATTAGAACTTAGTCTCAACTTAACCTCACCTACCAGACCAGTAAAGCATGGAACGTTAGCTATATGTGGGGAATGATTAGAACTTAGTCTCAACTTAACCTCACCTCCCAGACCAGAAAAACATGGAACGTTAGCTATATGTGGGGAATGATTAGAACTTAGTCTCAACTTAACCTCACCTCCCAGACCAGAAAAACATGGAACGTTAGCTATATGTGGGGAATGATTAGAACTTAGTCTCAACTTAACCTCACCTCCCAGACCAGAAGAAATGTCCCCTCTATCTCTCTCTCCCTCTTTCCCCACCCCCTCTCCATATGTGTAACAAGCCGTCATATCTGGTCAGTCTACTAGGGACTTTTGTCTCATGTAAGTGTATATTCTGTGTTATTTAGTTAGTAAATAAATGATTAAACCACTTTGTGTAGTACTGAATAATCAGCAACGACTGTTCAGAATGAGAACTGATGAGGTAATGATTAATAAGTGACTGTTATGGATATATAACTTATATATATATATATATCTTCTTGAGTTTAATTCGGGAGATGGTAACTCGTTAAACAACTTCTTCCGTTGTGCCCCAAATTCCTAATGAGTTAGTTGTTACATGATTCATTTAAATCTGGTAACAATTAAACATAGATAGGGGATTGAATAAATAACAGTCATCAGATTAATGAAATTCACATCACAACAAAAGTGACATTACATAATAAAAACATCAACAATACAAAAGCATAACAAACACTGCTTAGGGTGGGTGTTGTTAAGAGAGTTTAATCAAGCCATTTATCCAAAAGCTCAGAACAGGATCAGGTTAGGAACAGATGTTGGTCATTACAATTCACAGGAAATACAAAACAAAATTACAAGCATCAGTTGGATATCTCAAAGCATTACAAAAGGGATCATCGAATAGGATCCATGGATCCACCCTGGGATCAAACAGACTCCCACACACACAAACACAGTTCCTGACAGGGTCAAGAAAGACCTGGGTTCAAATACTATTTTAACTCCTTAAAATACTTTTAGCGTCTGCTTTAGTCTGCCTTGAGTTCCAGTTGGGCAGGGCTTTCACTTTTGAGACTACTCTATTGGCTCCATTGCGCCAGGCAAGCTCAATCAAACCCAGCTGAAGCATTTGAAATGATTTTAGATAGTATTTGATCCAGGTCTGGGTAAAAAGACACCAGTGAACCTGAGCGGTGCTCCATCAAGCTGGCGGGAGGAGTTCAGCTCTTAGAAGCTTTTGGGTTCTGAATCATAAACAGTTGTTGTTCTGTACTTTTAACATTCTTCAGGCTATCGGGTCCTAGTCCTGACAAAGTCACTCAATAGACCCCGTATTTAAGTTGACTTATTTTGCGGTCATGGAGTTCAGTTTCATGGTGCCTGCACATAGACATTCATTTATCCATCAAATTAGTCTAATAAGGTCTTCCCCTTTTTGAATAATACGGATTACCAATCAGCTTTGACAGGTAACAAATTGGCTTTAGTTCCTGAGGTTAAACCAGTTTTGTCTTCGTTTTTTGGTGATATCTTTCTAATTTCTTAAAATATATATGACATCACCATGCAGATTCCCATGAACTAGTTTCAAACCAGAATCAACTAATGAAAGGCCCAAAAAAATACAGGTGAAACCAAGACAAGAATGTACAACAGAAAGAGATAACTCCAGGTTGTAAAAGGATCCATGGCTCAACAGTGAACATTCATATCAGTCAATAACAGTAGCCCATTGCTGCAGTCAAATTACCTAGTTGCATCATTGGTGGAATGTTATTCATATTTTAATTAATAATAAATAAATAAAAATTTAACTGCAAATCTGGTGTTTCTATGTCAAACGGTTTTGTTATATTTCAGTCTTCTGTGATGTATATAAAGTGTAATATTGGGATGCAAACTCAAGATTGAATACATTTCAACTCTATATCTGACATGGTACAGGTGTCTTCTTTTTTAAAGCCCATAACCGTGTGTGTGAGGTGTATACTTTGGTTTCAAAATAGATTTGTTTAAGACTATCAAGAAACACTGACCCTGATTTAGCCAACTGCAGTAAAAGGTTAAAGAAGGATTTTTAAGCATCGAGACTGTTGAGATGTGGATTTTAGTGTGTGTGCCATTCAGAGGGTGAATGGGCAAGACAAAAGATTGAAATGCCTTTGAACGGGGTATGGTGGTAGGTGCCAGGCGCACCGGTTTGAGTGTGTCAAGAGCTGCAATGCTGCTGTTTTTTTCATGCTCAACAGCTTCCCGTGTGTATCAAGAATAGTCGACCCTCCAAAGGACGTGTTCCTAATGTTTTGTACACCCAGTGTATATTTCCACACTATGAGGCTGGAATAATACTGTGAAATTGTGAAAATTATGACAATTCCCTTTTAGTGGAAGAGCTGTTTGAAAAGACAGGCTGAAATGTAAGCCTGTTTTGGTGGGATTACCAGGCAGTCGATTAGTTAATAGACCAATAAGAAACAGTTCCAAACTTCTCTGCCAATAACAGCTAGTTTCCCCCTCCCCACTCAGACCACTCCCACATAGTCCTAAAATCTTGCTTGAGAAATGACTCTTTGCTAAGAAACTATTTGTTTCTTTTAACCAAAACAAATCACAGTAAGGTACTTGACTGTCACCCAGAAATTATTTGATATTCTATTTTTTTTTAAACGGCTACATTGGACCTTTAAGATTTAAAAAAAAATGTTGAACCTGTTTATCCTTTTTTAAACTTTGATCAGTGCAGAAAAAAATTACATTCTGCACGAGGCAACAGAGAGTTAGGGATCATATATTTGAAATACAAAACACTTATCACACATCTGAAGGCAACTCCATTACTCTGATGTAGAAAACAACGTACAATTTCCTGAAAGAACAGAAAGAGGTGACAATTAAATTCAAACAAATAGATAAAAACAAAAAGCTAATACTGGCTCTTTTACAATAATTTTGTTCATTCAATTTTGACAGGCAAAACACTGACATTTTCACTCGTGGCAGATGTTTTAGCAGCACATTCCAATGATGTTTAAAATGTGAAAGAATCTCATCTACGATGCACACAACCAAATCATTCCGAAATGAAAAACAAAAACTGCTCAAATTACTTTAATCTGGGATTGAATTCAAATATGCAAAGGTCAAAAGATGTTTGTCCTCTCTGAAGTTGTTTCAAGGCATGGGAGGATTGCATATTGTTGAGACAGTTCAGACCACATTCTGCAACCTATTGGATCACCGTCTCAAACTACCATTCTCCTCTCTGAACCAATGAGGAAGTCACTCCCAATCCCCAGAGTGAAGCAGAGCTGGACAGCATAACGGAGCTGGACTTGAACTCTCTCTTCAATACAGTGTACCAACTTCAACACATAACTGTTGAAACATACAGTACATTTTGTTTTAGATGACAACTGATAAACAAATAGTGCCAAGCGGACTGAAATGTGCACTGCACTGGGTTGCCATATCAATTTATCTACATCCCTCGTCACCAGCTCAAATGAGAGGCTTTGGGATTTAGCATTTAGCATATCACAGAGAGATCGAGAGAGAGCGAGACAAACAAGGCAATGTGGGCTCAACTATTCTCACTGTACCGCAACAGTTATCCACACACACACATCTGGGTCCAGGTGGCGCTTGCTACGCCAGGATAGTGGGTTCAATTCCCGGGACCGCCCATACTTCAAATGTATACATGACTGTAAATCGCTTTGGGTGAAAGCGTCCGCTAAATTACATATATTATCTGAACTCCGACGACACGACGCAGCATCTTGAATTCTACATAAACCCATATAGGATAAGGATTAGCCGAGATAAATGGGTTTTCCTACTCTATAGTATATTATATTATTTATGTTGGATTATGTACAATATTATGGGCTAGAGCTGTCTTTGTAAAGAAGGAGTGAGAGAATCCTAGTCAAAGACTCTCCACACCCAATGGAGGTCCATGCAAGGCATTTAGGTTATAGTTCCCCACCATGGACTATCCACAGGTAAAATGGCTAACAACTAAAGACTCAGAAATCAGGAAAATTGGTAGCCTAACAATCATACCAGTCTCTCCCAAAATACATCCAAGTAAGGGTGCTGACATATGACATTTATTCCAATTTTCCCCGTGAAATCTCCCGAATCATTACTCTCTCTTAAAAATACCTGATACACAACTTTAAAATGGCTCCAGTTTTAGATATATTTATGAGTTAAGCATAGAGTATATTTGGAATGAAAGCACACACACACACGTAAATGGATCAATTCAATCATTCACCTGTACTGTACCACAACTATGACCATATAAGTAGCACATATGCTTTGAAGCTCTAACTGAAATAAAATGTAAAATAAAACATTTAAATGACATTTTATTGTGGTACTAACAATCACAGAACAATTAGCCCAATGACTTTAAGCCAAAGCCTCTTTGCGCTACACCAATCTCAAACCACACCCAAATCAGTTATCCAGTGTAAATGTAGCTTTCAATGCCATTCATTCGCAAAGAAGCACATTCCAGGAGAATGTCATAAACTTTGGTACATCACAAGAAAAAAAAAATGA